>NC_089653.1:35127500-35427500 GCF_037042795.1 Molothrus aeneus | reverse complement strand
CACACAGCACAACTTCCTCCAAAACAAAGGATTTTTTTCCAAACAGTGTACATCATGTTTTGTTTCAAAAAACCACTTTGCAGTGTACATGATGTTTGGATTTGCTACAGAAATGAATTTCAGCACACTTGTGTTTGAGGTATTGATTGGAAGACGGGTAACTGACAAATCCAATACAAATGTGATGGTTTAGAGCTGCAGGTGCCACCTTGGGCAGGTTGGGATGTTCTTTGTGGCAGGCACAGTGTGTGTGCTGCATGATCCCCTCCTCATTGCAGGGCCCAGCTGACCTGTGCTGCCCTTCTGACAGAAGGGAGGAATTCAGAATTCACTGCCTTCAATCTGGGACAGAGCTCACTGCATTCAGCCTGGGACAGAACTACTGTCTTCAACCAGGGACAGAGCTCACTGCCTTCAATCTGGGACAGAGCTCACTGCCTTCAACCTGGGACAGAACTCACTGCCTTCAACCTGGGACAGAGCTCACTGCCTTTAACCAGGGACAGAACTCACTGCCTTCATCCTGGGACAGAGCTCACTGCCTTCATCCTGGGACAGAACTCACTGCCTTCAACCAGGGACAGAGCTCACTGCCTTCATCCTGGGACAGAGCTCACTGCCTTCAACCTGGGACAGAACTCACTGCCTTCAACCTGGGACAGAGCTCACTGCCTTCAACCAGGGACAGAGCTCACTGCCTTCATCCTGGGACAGAGCTCACTGCCTTTAACCAGGGACAGAGCTCACTGCCTTCATCCTGGGGCAGAGCTCACTGCCTTCATCCTGGGACAGAACTCACTGCCTTCATCCTGGGACAGAGCTCACTGCCTTCATCCTGGGACAGAACTCACTGCCTTCATCCTGGGACAGAGCTCACTGCCTTCAATCTGGGACAGAGCTCACTGCCTTCAACCAGGGACAGAGCTCACTGCCTTCATCCTGGGACAGAGCTCACTGCCTTCAATCTGGGACAGAACTCACTGCCTTCAATCTGGGACAGAACTCACTGCCTTCATCCTGGGACAGAGCTCACTGCCTTCAGCCTGGGACAGAGCTCACTGCCTTTAACCTGGGACAGAGCTCACTGCCTTCAACCTGGGACAGAGCTCACTGCCTTCATCCTGGGACAGAGCTCACTGCCTTCATCCTGGGACAGAGCTCACTGCCTTCATCCTGGGACAGAGCTCACTGCCTTCATCCTGGGACAGAACTCACTGCCTTCAGCCTGGGACAGAGCTCACTGCCTTCATCCTGGGACAGAGCTCACTGCCTTTAACCTGGGACAGAGCTCACTGCCTTCAACCTGGGACAGAGCTCACTGCCTTCAATCTGGGACAGAGCTCACTGCCTTCAACCAGGGACAGAGCTCACTGCCTTCATCCTGGGACAGAGCTCACTGCCTTCATCCTGGGACAGAACTCACTGCCTTCAATCTGGGACAGAGCTCACTGCCTTCAATCTGGGACAGAACTCACTGCCTTCATCCTGGGACAGAACTCACTGCCTTTAGCCTGGGACAGAGCTCACTGCCTTCATCCTGGGACAGAGCTCACTGCCTTCAATCTGGGACAGAACTCACTGCCTTCATCCTGGGACAGAGCTCACTGCCTTTAACCTGGGACAGAGCTCACTGCCTTCATCCTGGGACAGAGCTCACTGCCTTCATCCTGGGACAGAGCTCACTGCCTTCAATCTGGGACAGAGCTCACTGCCTTCATCCTGGGACAGAACTCACTGCCTTCATCCTGGGACAGAGCTCACTGCCTTCATCCTGGGACAGAACTCACTGCCTTTAGCCTGGGACAGAGCTCACTGCTTTCAGCCTGGGACAGAACTCACTGCCTTTAACCTGGGACAGAGCTCACTGCCTTCATCCTGGGACAGAGCTCACTGCCTTCATCCTGGGACAGAACTCACTGCCTTCATCCTGGGACAGAGCTCACTGCCTTCAGCCTGGGACAGAGCTCACTGCCTTTAACCTGGGACAGAGCTCACTGCCTTCAATCTGGGACAGAGCTCACTGCCTTCAATCTGGGACAGAGCTCACTGCCTTCATCCTGGGACAGAACTCACTGCCTTCATCCTGGGACAGAACTCACTGCCTTTAACCTGGGGCAGAGCTCACTGCCTTCAGCCTGGGACAGAGCTCACTGCCTTCAACCAGGGACAGAATTCACTCTCTTCAACCTGCGACAGAGCTCACTGCCTTCAGCAGTTTGTATGTTCATCCCAAGCGTGTTTGGCATTCAGGTGCAGGGAGGTGAAGAGGTGGAATTTAGCTGCTGGATGATCTGGTTTCGCTCATGCTCTCCCTGGCTGAGCAGGTGCTGACCCAGGCTGTGTTCTCCTGGCTGGGATGTGCTCAGTCTGTCCCTCCGTCCCAGGGGTGTCTGTCCTTGATCCCAAGGCTGGGAAGGCACAGCTGGGGGCTCTGGGGCTCTGCCACCCCCGGGGCCTGGGCTCACAGCCCAGCCTGAGAGCCCCAGAGTGAGCCTGGCAGCTCAGGGGGCACAGGGAGCTCACGCAGGGACTCTGCAGCACTCCTCACTCTTCACCTGTTCAGAAAAGCTGAGAGCTGCACAGACAGAGCCTCTCTGTAAATGGAGCCATCTGTAAATAGAGCCATCTGTAAATAAACCCATCTGTACACAGACCCATCTGTACACAGACCCAGGGGCCGCACGAGGGGACCTCCAGAGGTCCCTTTCCCCTGGCCCTGCTGTGGCTCTGATCTGTCCCCCTGCCCCTCCTGCCCCTGTCCCCCAGGGTGAGTCTGGGGTGCTCTGGGGACTCTGGGAATCACAGAGCTGCAGAAGCACTGGGGCTGGAAGAGCCCTCTGGGAACACCCAGTCCAACCATTCCCAGCCCTGCCAGGGCCACCACTGACCATGTCCCCAGTGCCACATCCACAGGGCTGTGAAACCCCTCCAGGCATGGGGACTCCAACCCTCCCTGGGCAGCTGTGCCAGGGCTGGGCAGCCCTTTTGGATAGAAAATGTTCCCAAAATCAACCCTGCCCCTGCCCTGGCCCAGCCTGAGGCCGTTCCCTCTGCTCCTGTCCCTGTTCCCTGTTCCCAGCCTGACCCATGGCTGTGCCCTCCTGGCAGGAGCTGTGCAGAGCCACAAGGGCCCCCTGAGCCCCCTTTGCTCCATCTGTGTGCTGAGGCTCGTGGCCCAGGACTTCAACACCCGTAATTAAAATAAAAGGTATGGTAGCATAAGCTCTCTTGTGGGTAATTAAACAGTTACAACAACCATTTTACACTTGTGTTAGCACAGGGATGTTTTTAAGCCCTAAGTGCCAGGTGATCTGGAAGGCATTCCAGTGAGGGCATTCCAATTCAGAGCTGCTTTGGTAGCAACACACAGAAATAAAAGAATAAAAACTTCTGCTTAGAATGGCTTTTTTCTTTTATTAATCTTGGATCTGCTCTTTAGATCATTTGTTCTCCCTGCCAGCTTTGATTCCAAAGGTTACTTGGTGCACTGCTCAGTAATGTGCAGGTGGGTGGCACTTGGAGGGGATGAATTAGACACAGGATTATTCCTTTCTCTGCTGAGTTTAGGGAGTTGTGCTGGGGTGTTTTTTCTAATTGTTGCTGTGTGTTTGGGGGTTTTGTCCTGGCTTTCTGTGTCTGGTTTGCTGTGTGGTGCCTGGTGCTGTAATTGCAGCCCCTGGCTGTGCCAGGGCACAGCTGCTGGGTGCAGCCCTCAGGTCCCTCCCCAGTGCAGATCCATTTGCAGACATGGATTTCCATGTCAGTGCTCCAGCCCTGCACTGCTGGGGACTGATTTAAGCTGTCATTACTCAGAGCAGAAGGGGTGGGACTGGGAAATGCAGATTGGTTCTGTGTGTGATTTCTGGAGCCGAATTGGCAGGTGCTTTCATGAAGACACTCTCAGGAAATGACTCAAATACAAAGATAAACAGTACTTAGGGAATGCCTAATTAATAACTACAATCATAATATTTTGGTCTAAATATTAAAGGAAGCCTCCTGAAAGGAATGCAGAGGCTGTTATTTAGGCTGGCTTGGCTGGGGGAAAGCTGAATTTGTCAGGCTAAGAAGTTTCTGCGCGGGTTTGGTTGTGCTTAGGAGGTGTTTGAGCACAAAGCAGTGTCTGTGTGCCATAGCACTGATGGTTTTCAGCCCAAATGGGAAACCTGGGCAGTGCCAGGAGGGCAAAGGTGCTGCAGCACCCTGGGGTGCTGGGATGTGGCTTCCCACTGATTTCTGACCCCATGCTCTCCAAAGCCATGGCCCACTCAGGCTTCATTTTCCTTTTCTTGCCTGTCCAGCCGTCACTGCCAGTGGTAAATCTGAAGTGAGGGTGATCCCCACATCCTCTGCTGGCAGTGGGTGGGCCCTGGCCCCTGCTGCTGCCTGACCCAGCCACTCTGGCCCTGCTGGACCTGGGGGCTGGATGCTGCTCATCTCTCCCTGCAGTTCCCATTTCCAGCTTTAATCTCCCGTTATTAGGAAAAGATTGGTTGCTGTGTGTTTGTTTGGTGCCCAGACAATCCTTCCCAAAATACTCCTTGTGCTTCTGTGGAACAAATCCCGTTATTGCTGCTCACAACAGCAATCTCGCTCCACAGGCCTGGCTGGAGACAGGAGCTCTTCCCTCCAAGTGATAACACAGGCTGGTTTTGCTTTCTCAGGGGCAGCTCCTCTGTGCAGGATGTGCTCTGAACAGCTGCAGTGTGAAGCATTGCTGGCTGCCCTCTCCCAGAGCCGTGCTGGGGAGCATTTCAGTCCTGCTAAGGCTGGAAGAACAAGGCCTGAATGGTGAGCTGGCTCTTGAATTTACCTGGCATCACCAAAATAACGGGTGCTGCCACTCCAGAGACTCTTCCTGAGTGGGCGCCCTGGGGAGGAGAGCTCTGTGCTGCCTCTCTCTGAGGCTCCAGGGGCTGGAGCAGCTCATGGCCGTGTCCAGCCTGCTCAGGCTGGGCTGCTGGCTGTCTGTCTGCTCCCAAAAGCCTGGGAAAGGCTCCCAAAAGGCTGGGATAGCCAGCCTGGACAGAGCTTGGGCTGGCTCTGAGAGGAGCCCAGCACCTGCTGGGGTCCAGCTCTGCCTGTGTGGGCACTCAGTTTGTGGTGACTGGGGCTGTGTGTGGCACAGTTTGGGGTCACTGGGCTGTGTGTGGCACAGTTTGGGGTCACTGGGGCTGGGCTGTGTGTGGCACAGTTTGGGATCATTGGGCTGTGTGTGGCACAGTTTGGGATCATTGGGGCTGTGTGTGGCACAGTTTGGGGTCATTGGGGCTGTGTGTGGCACAGTTTGGGGTCACTGGGGCTGTGTGTGGCAGAGTTTGGGGTCACTGGGCTGTGTGTGGCACAGTTTGGGGTCACTGGGGCTGTGTGTGGCACAGTTTGGGGTCACTGGGCTGTGTGTGGCACAGTTTCGGATCACTGGGGCTGTGTGTGGCACAGTTTGGGGTCACTGGGGCTGTGTGTGGCACAGTTTGGGGTCATTGGGCTGTGTGTGGCACAGTTTGGGGTCATTGGGCTGTGTGTGGCACAGTTTGGGATCATTGGGGCTGTGTGTGGCCCAAGAGATTCTGAGACCATTTGTGTCTGGGAGAGCAGTTTATAAACCTCCCGTGGTTAAGAAATTCCCTACTCAGAAAAACACTTCATGTTCAGTTTGGAATGTTTATTGTTGTTTTATCAAATCCAGGAGCTCTCAGTGTTTCACAGAGTCCTGGAATGGTTTGGGAGGGAAGGGACCCCAAACCCCCCCAGTGCCAGCCCTGCCATGGCAGGGACACCTCCCACTGTCCCAGGTGCTCCAGCCTGGCCTTGGGCACTGCCAGGGATGCAGGGGCAGCCCCAGCTGCTCTGGGCACCTGTGCCAGGGCTGCCCACCCTGCCAGGGAACAATTCCCAATCTCCCATTCAAATCTCTCCTCCTTCAGCTCCTTTTCCATTTCTAGCGCCCTTTCCTGGTAACTCACAGCTGTTCATAAACAATAAACATCCCCAGTGCCTCACTGGGCAGCTCCTGCTTCCCTTCAGGACACACCTGGGAGTTCCCCAGGCCCCACAGCAGGAGGGATCCAGCTCAAAGGATGCAAGATTGGTTCATTAACATCTTAACCTTTAATTGCAAGGCGGGTTCATTAACGGCTCAGGATGCTCTCCTCAGACCTCTGGGAACTGGGATGCAAAGTGTTTTTCAGGGACATTGTCAGAAATTGTCATGGGTTTCAGATGGAGGAGATAATTCTATTAGGATAATATATTTATTTCCTTGTTAATCACAGGCAATTTGCCATGGTTTTAATAACTATGACTTGTCATTTCAGACCCAGGGAAGTAATGTAGAGGAACAGATAAGAACTTTATCTACTAATTCAATATATCCCATGCCTATTATCTCCTTTGTGGCAAGACTTGTGTAATGTGAAGTGTTACAGTGGGAACAGAAAATTCTATGAAGCCATTAGAATTAATTTCCATAAACAGCTTTGTACTGAGCTTTTTTGGAGAAAAAAAATCCTGGAGGAACAGGAACAAAATATTTTCTGATCCGGGTTTCAGCCAACATTTCTGAGTGGTCCAACAAGAACAAGAACAACAACAATAATAATAAATATCCCACTTCCACTTGTGGCTTCTGCGAAGAGCTTTGTGTGCACTGACAGGGGACACGCAGCTGCCCCTCAATCTGCTGATCTCACAGGCAGTTTGACAGAAACACTCAGGGAGAGACAAAGAAACAGAGAGGAGAAAGAAGAGTTATCTAAAAGCAGTAACAGTGAAGCGTGGATGCAATGGGACTTCATTCAGCACTCGAGCTGCCTATCAGGCTGAGCCTTGGTTCCAATGCCTTTGGTATCTCCAGCAGCTTGGAGACACCAGAAGTTCAAACATTTATAGCTTCCTGTGGATGCTATTTCCATTTTAGCAGATTCTAGGTATGCTCAATGATTTGGGGTTAATTCAGATGCTTTCTGTGTGAAGGGCATTCTCCATCCAAGGCTACCAAATATTTCATAAATGCTCAATGAAACTTTGACCTTTTCTGCACAATCCCAATAGGGAAGGCATGTGCAAAGCCAATTTCCACCAGTGTTAAAACAGAAATTTCTTCCTGAGCTGTCTGCAGTGACCATGTGGGACATCTCTGCTGCCAAAAATCCTCAGTGAGGGGGGCAGACCTTGGTCAGATCAGGGATCCAGGGGCAGCCACAGCTGTGCCAGGGCTGCCCACCCTCAAAGGGAACAATTCCCAATTCCCAATCTCCCATCCAGCCCTGCCCTCTGGCACTGGGAGCCATTCCCTGGCTCCTGTCCCTCCATCCTTGTGCAGGCTGCCCTAGAACAGAGGCTGGGCAGAGGCACAGAATAAAGCAGGGATTCATTCACAGCATCTCCTCCATGGATCCACCTTGGGCAGCACCAGAGCCCAGCCAGGGCTGCACCCAAGATGAACCAAAATGGCCCCAAAATGCACGGCCGGGCACGGGCTCTGTCCCTGGGATCAGTTCTGCTCCATTTGCACCTTGCAGTTCATTGTCCCATTCCAGCTTTAGCCCCTGCAGTCCCACCCTGCTTGTTTTTCTCTCTCCAGCCCACAGGGTTTGTGCTCCTGGGCTGAGATTTGGATCATTTGTCCTTGGTGCCCAGCTGGAGCAGGAATTGTTTTGTCTCCCTGCTCTGTGCACAGAGCTCAGCATCCCCTGATGTGAGCCCAGCCCCACACACTAAAGCAGCACAGAATGGGAAAACAGAAAAGCCAAACCTGAGGCATCACCTCCATCCCCTGTCCGCAGTCACAGTGAGGTCACCCCAAATCCCCTCCTGTGCAGGTGAACAATCCCAGCTGTGCCAGCCTTTCTCCAGCAGAGCTGCTCCATCCCTGCCCACCCTGGAGCCTCCTCTGGGCTCTCTCTGAGGTCGAGGATGGAGGAGAAGGGAGGAGGAAGGGTTTGCTCCATGTGACACCAGTGGATCAGGATCAGTCCCTTCTCCAGCAGGCATGGTTTGGAGCTGGTGGGAAGCAATGCCTTCCAGAAATGGATTAAATATGGGAAACAAAGGGGCAAAGTTAATTGAAAAGGAATGTGACAAATGAGCTTTTTAATGAGTTAGAAAAGCTTTCTCACTTGCTATGTGAACAGAAATAGAAGGAAAAAGGCATAATTTGCATTTTTCCAATCAGGAGCGATAAAGCAGAATGCTGCAAATACCTGAGGACAAACAGTGTCAGTTTTGGATTAGCGGGTGATGATACAATTGTTATTAAAAGTGTGCTCTGTGGGGCTGCTTGGCAGATTTTTAGCACAATATTCCTGCAGGTACTTTTATGCATATTGAACAGCAAAGAAAACACGGATCTTTTTTTTTTTTTTGCCTTTTTTTTATCTTGTTCATAAAACCTCATTTTGCCCAGTGGTGTTCAGTGGCTGTTCCTGTGAGCAGCAAATATAATTATTTTGACTGCTATCACTGAAAAGCCACTAACAGGCTCGATTTGCATATGACACGGCACCCACTAGAAGTAATTTTGCATGTACTTATCAGACAATTAGGTGATTCCTGGGCTAAGCCAGGCCAATGTGAGCAGAATAAACTTTTAAGTAATATTAAGACTGTGAGCACCGTGCTGGTTATTCCCTCAGCGGCCTCTCAGCTCCAGTTGTGTGCCAGTCTGAGGCTGTAATAATTCCTGAAGAATTACTTGTGTAGCTTGTTCCAGTTTACAGGTTGGCTCCTTCTCGTCCCGGAACCCGCTCGGAATTCGCCCAAACGCATTTCTCGAATTAGAGCCTGGGAAATGCAGGGCACGTAAACCTCGTTTGCATATTCCTGTGAATAATGTAGCCAGCCACTTGATTATGCATACATGCAGATAGCAGATCTAAATATAGCAGCCTCCTCAGGAGGGCTGTGTGGGGAGGTGCCACCAGCCCAGCTCCTCCTCAGCTCAGGATGTGCCCTGCAAAGCTCAGACCTTCCCTCCTCAAAGCAGCCCCTTTGAAGCTCCCAGGAATACACCTGTAATTGGGAGGTCCTTGCAGGAGTTCAGCTCCTCCAGGTGGCACATCAGAGGGAGATCCCATTAATTCATCCATTGATGGCGCTCAGTGGGATGAATTAATGGGATTGCAGGCACTGGGAATTATGAATTTTGCCTTTACTGTTGTGTGGACACTTTGGAGTGTTTGGGCATGGGAGTAGGCTGGGGGATGAGCACTTCCCTGGCACTGCAGCCTTGCTCCATCCCATTATCCCATCCCATCCCAATATCCCATCCCAATATCCCATCTCCTTATCCATTTATCCCATCCCCTTATCCCATCCCCTTATCCCATCCCATTATTTCATCCCTTTATCCCATCCCATTATCCCATCCCACCTCTTTATCCCATCCCCTTATCCCATCCCTTTATCCCATCCCCTTATCCCATCCCCTTATCCCATCCCCTTATCCCATCCCTTTATCCCATCCCCTTATCCCATCCCCTTATCCCATCCCATCCCTTTATCCCATCCCCTTATCCCATCCCATTATCCCATTCTCCCATCCCCTTATCCCATTATCCCACCTCCCAGTCCCTGCCCAAGCCCTTTCCCTGCTCTCTGCCCAGAGGCACAGGAGGAGAAGGGACATTATTTTTTTTCCTTATTTCACATATCCAAGGTCTCTGTCAGTGCCTGACCCAGACAGCTTGTCATTAATTCTGCCTTTGAAAAATTCACTGATTGGACAAGTGGGAGCCTAAACTTTGCTTAACATTAACTGTCCTTGTGTCTCCTGTGCTTTGAAACCTTGGACCCACCTTTTTGGAATGAAAAGCAGCACTTTGGCTCTCCTCAGTCCTCATTCTGTAACTTGAGGTCCCCATTCATCTCCCATTTCTGCTCTGGAATGACATGGGGGAAGTGCTGGGATGTCAGGAGTAATTGCTTTTTTGTTAATGTGTGCCTGGCTCTGTTGTTGAATAACTCAAAATTAAAATTCATCCTTGCTTAGAGTGCCAGGCTCCCAGCTATCACAAAACCCTTCATTAAAGCTGCACTCTGCCAACTGAAACAGGTTTTGGCAGGGAATTGGAATTCCACACAGGTCTGGCTTGGCTTTTCCCTCCCCAGGTGTTAAAATACAGATGCAGTTGTACATTAGTGTGGAAGACCCATGGGAAATACTGCTGTGAGAGGCAGGTCCTGCTGGTAACAGGGTGAGTGGGTGGCCATTACATTAATGCAATAAAAAGTTGGCCAAATGTGTAATTCAGGATGAATGACTCATGTGGGGTCCCCATCCAGAGTTAAACCTTGGGCTTGACTCGACCTTTCCAATGCAGCCCCAGCCCAGCACACATTGTGCTCCTGGCACGGAGACATGGCAGCAAAATACACCTTAAATATCGAGACTTCAAGTTTTCAAACATCACTGTCATGCTGCCAATTTAGAAGCAAATTGGGAGCAGTTTCTTTAGAGAACACAAGCCCACGTTAGCAGTGCTGGCATCTCTGTGGGGGCGTTGCTGCTTTGCAGGCTGGTGTGACTCAGCCTCTTGTTTTGGGACTCGGGCAGGTCCTGGTGACCCCGCTGCAGACTCACAGCTCTGCAGCAGGGGATGGGTAGCAGCAAACCAGGAACAAACCTACCGATGTTCAGGGTTCTCAGAGATCGCCTTCCAGTAAATCTAGAAATCTCTCAGGTGGATTTCTGCCAGTGCAGACTCTTTGCTAGGCAATATTGCTGAAATAAAGTGGCTGAGATAGAAAACTCCGTGCTTGCTCTCTCTGGGCCATGTTTGGATGTTTGTTCTCAATTTTAATTGCATCTGCTGTGTTTTCAGACCTCTGCTCCCTGTGATCTCATCCTGAGCTGCCACAGAGCAAGACGTGATCCTGGTGATGTGCTCTGGCCAGTGCTTCCCAAAAAAACCCAAATGTTGCTCTTCATTTGGTCTCCTTTTAGTACAGACTCAGTGAGAAACACTTTTGGCTGTAAGGGTGAGTAAAATTTGTAATTCCCAGTGCCTCAGGCCCTGCAGAGCCCTCCCTGCTCCTGTCCATCCCACCTGGGCAGTGCAAGGCCAGGCTCTGGGGCTTGGCTCTGCTTCCCTCCTTCAAACCCACAGCTGAGCCCTCCTGCCAAGGGGAGCTGGGAGCCTGGGCAGCTGTTGAAGATTGCCATGGGAGTTGTGTTCCATTACCACCTGTAGGGCAGATTACCTTTGTCAAGTGGGCAGTTCGCCTTATCTCTCTCTGTGAGTGACCACAATCACTCCTCCCCCGGGAGGGGACATTGCTGATAACAGCCATGGAATGTCCCTGCATGGCTGATAAGAACTACAGCATCCCATTGGGAGACGTGAGCCCAGAGGGAGGAGCCAAGCATTCCTACCCAGATATAATCCAGAGGTTTGGAGACACCAGCACGGCTTCTCCACGGGATTCCCCAGAGGAACAGCAACTGCCTCTTCTTCCCCTGGATCTTCAGAGGCAGAATCCATCCTTCTCTACAGGATCCCTGCTCCAGCAGAACCAGCCCTGGCACTGCAGGAGGGCTGAGCCACAATTCCAATGGGGCTGCTGCCCACACCCTGACCCACAGGGTGTCAGGTTTGGTTCTGACTCTGGCACTGTTGGTTTAGTTCACTGCATTGTTTATTTTATCCTTTTATTTTTTTTCCTTTCCCTATTAAAGAACTGTTACTTCCTGCTCCCATGTTTTTGCCTGAGAGCCCCTTAATTTAAAATTTATAGCAATTTGGAAAGGTGTGGAGGGTTCACATTCTCCATTTCAGGGGAGGCTCCTGCCTTCCTTACCAGACTCCTGGCTTTCCAAACCAAGACAGCAGGGCCAGGCCAGGGCGGGGAGAGCTCCTGAGCCCTGCAGGGCCTCCCTCGGGTGTGCTGGGCACAGGGAGTGCTCTGCTGCTGTCCCCATCCCACACTGCCCCTCCTGGCATCCAGCCCTGCCTCCCCTCTGCCTGAGCAGCTCCTCAGCAATCCGAGGGAAATTGGACAAAAGAGAGACAAATCAGCGCCTTGGCTGGGTCAGCTCCTGGCCTGGGTGAATCCATTATTTGTGATTTATAAATCTCTGCGCTGATCTGGCCCTGCCTCCCGTGTTTTGCTGGTTTCTCCTTGCCCTGGTGGTGCTGGGTTCTCTCACAGGGTCAGGTGCAGATGTTCTGCCCCACAAACACCTGGAAATGCAGCCCAGCCCTCTGGAGGAGACAGAACATGTGACATCATTTATTGAGAGTGAAATATTGATGTACTGCTTCAAACAAATCTGTTACTCTACAAATTGAGCAAAGTACCCTGAAAATTAGCTGCTTTATTATAAAATGAGGTATTTAACCATTTATTACTTACAAATAATTAGGGAAACAAATTGCTCCTTAATCAGCTCAACTGCAAATACTTTTCACAGTAATTTTTTCTGCAACCAGAACCTGAAGCCTGCACATTTCTCGCTTTTCCCCTCTCCCACGCTGTGTGAGAGTTTTCATTTCCTGGGTGCTCCCTGGGAAGGAATCAGGCCCTGGGAGCCCTGGTGCAGCTGCAGACACAGCCCCAGGCTGTGCCCTGGTTCAGCTGCTGAGCTCTGAGCCATCCCTGTGCCCTTGTGGGTTTGCCTGGCTGGATCCCAGCTCTGGGAAGGATGGAGGGGTCTGATCTGCAGCAGGATTAACACAGAAATTCTCAGCCTCAAGAGTTAGAATTGTGGAGAGAAAAGAAAGTGAAAACAGAGGGATTTAATGCTTCAGCCCAAGAAGCCAATTAGCAGGGAAGGCTCTTCCTTGGGCTGGGACAGGAGGCTGAGGAGCACCTGGGCCCTGCAGATTTCCCCTAAAATGTCCTGCCTGTGTACTGGCAGGGGAATGGGGGAGCACTGAGGGGCACCAAGTTCATGGAATCCAGAATAGTTGAGGCTGGAAAAGCCCTCTGGGAGCACCCAGTGCGAGCACCCCAGCCCTGCCAGGGCCAGCACTGCCCCATGTCCCCAGGGGCAGCTGTGAAACCCCTCCAGGGATGGGCACTCCAGCCCTGCCTGGGCAGCTGTGCCAGGGCTGGGCAGCCCTTTCCCTAATACCCACCCTGGGCTGCCCTGGCCCTTCCTGGGGCCGTTCCTCCTCCTGTCCCTGTCCCCAGCCTGACCCCCTGGCTGTGCCCCCCTGGCAGGGGCTGTGCAGAGCCACAGGGTCCTGCCCAGGAGAAGGTTCTGGCTGCTCTCACGGGGGAGGCTGTGCCTGAGCCCAGCCCTGCAGAGCTGCTCAGAGCTCCCATCCCAGGGGTAACTGCTGCTGATAACCACAGGGAGTGGAAGGAGCAGGTCCAGGACAGGAGCTGAGCAAGAGCTGGGGCTGGGGCAGCCTCAGCCAGAGCTGCTGGTTCCTGCCAGGAAGGTCCTGGAAGCTGTCCCTGCTCCTGAGCCGCCCTGACCCACAGGAGAACAGAAACAATTTCTGGGGCAGTAAAAGTGGGGAGGAAAATCAGCATTTCTGGTAGGGCTGGTCTGGTTTCCTCACAGAGGAAGGAGATGAAGGCACAGCAGAGGCACGGGCAGGGCTGCCCAGGGGATCTGCTCTGCTGCCCCTTCACTGGAGCACTGCAGAGCTCCCCACAAAGCAGGCACTGCTCCAGGGCTGCCGTGTGCAGGGCAGGCAGGGCTGGGCAGCTCTGGGGGCTCTGGGGGTGCTGGACAGGCTGGGACACCTGGGGGGCTCACCTGGACAGGAGCAGCTCCAGGGAGAGCTCAGAGCCCCTGCCAGGGCCTGAAGGGGCTCCAGGAGAGCTGCAGAGGGACTGGGGACAAGGATGGAGGGACAGGGAACCTGCAGGGGCTGGGGACAGGGGATGGAGGGACAGGGGAGCCTGCAGGGATTGGGGATCCTGCAGGGACAGGGGAACCTGCAGGGATTGGGGATGGGGGATCCAGCAGGGATTCGGGACAGGGGATCCTGTATCCCTGTATCCTGGAGGGACAGGGGATCCTGCAGGTGCTGGGGACAGGGGATCCTGCAGGGATTTGGGACAGGGGATCCTGCAGGGACAGGGGATCCTGCAGGGATTGGGGACAGGGGATGGAGGGACAGGGGATCCTGCAGGTGCTGGGGACAGGGGATCCTGCAGGGACTGGGGACAGGGGATCCTGCAGGGATTCGGCACAGGGGATCCTGCAGGGACAGGAGATCCTGCAGGGATTGGGGACAGGGGATGGAGGGACAGGGGTCCCACAGGGGCTGTGTCCCTGTGCAGCCCCAGCCAGCCTCTGCACTCCCCTGGCCTTGGCTTTGCCCTCTTGTCTTTCATAAAACATTTTGCCCTCGTGGTTTCCCTTCCCCCAGGGCTCCGTGGGGCTTTGGCACCCCAGGAATTGGGAATCTCACAGAGCCTGTCTCTGGTGATGGCTCAGTGTCTGCTCGAACTCTCATCAACACAAATTCTGCATGATGAGTTTGTAATAATCTGCATGTCATTAGCACATTTTAATTGTCAGGGCTTTGTGAACAAAAGGCTTCTGAGCACAGACATATTTCAGGGTTGGATTTACAGCGAACACTCTTAAATATTGTATCTCAATTTAAGGAATATTTTAGTTTCAATGACAGATGAGCCCCTAATGATTCACCTAAGCAGGAGGAGAGTGCAGGCCCCTAAGAGTGTGGAATTTTAATTAAATGGATGTTTTCATACCACAACGTATTTGGTTATATAAATCAAAGATTTATTGGATGTCTATAATGGACAGAAATAAAACTTGATTTAAAATTCACAGATTTACAAGCGAAAAAGATGGAGGAAGCTCATAATTGGAACTATATTTTTTTCTCTGCTGCTTTCTAGAATGGTGACAATACAAGAACTGCATTCAGCTCTCAGTCTCTAAAATTGTATCTGGTATAGGAAGGGAGAACAAAGTAAATGGCAAAGAGACTCAGGGTTTCTTGTCTGATGGTCATTCGTGCCCTTTGGGTGGGTCCTTCTGGAAATTGAGATCAGCATCAGAGACCCCACAGCCCATGGGAGCATCCTGATGGATGCAGGAACAGCTCCCAGCACCACCTGAGGCCAGGAGAAACTTCCATTGTTCCTGGCTCACTCTGTAAATATCAAACCAGTGAAATGAGACCATGGTTTGGGCTGCCCTAAGAGGAAATGGGCTGAGTTTTCTTGCAGAAACAAACCAAATGCTGTTCTTTCTTTTTTCCCTCCTTTGCAGCATTTTGAGGAATGACACAAATCAATGAGAGGGAAATTCTGAGCTTAAGGACTATTAAAAAAACCCAACTAACCCCCTGCAACCTTCCCATGCTTATTTCTCAGTAATCCATTTTTTAATCAAGCGTTGACCCTTGATCAAGATGTTTTTACATCCGGGTTTAAACATTTCCTCTGCCTGAGCTGTGTGAATGCATTTCCACCCCACCTCTCTGCATCCCCCCAAAATGGGGAGTCAGGGGGGATTTGGGCACTGCCACCCTCTCTGGGATGGGGCTGGGATGGAATTCCCAGAGCTGAGCTCCTGGCTGGGGTTTAATGCCCTGCTGGGGTGGGGATCACGGCCTCAGGGCTGGCCCCAGCCATGCTGTGCCCAGGCAGGCTCAGCAGACACCACAGCAGCCCCAGTGGGCCCTCAGAGAGGAGCATCCTCTGCAGCTCTGCACTCCTGCGGGCTCCTCAGCCCAGAGCTCTCCACCGCCAGAGATTCTGGGAAAGGCATTGCCAAGGGCTCTCCTGGGAAAAGCCCCAGAGGTTGTTAATGCAGTGCTGATGTGTTCCCCCAGAGCACAGCAGAACAGGAGCTCCTGCTTCTGTGCAGGGACAGCCCCTGGGCAGAGCTGCAGGAGGGACCCTTGGGAAGGAGCTGCTGACTGAAGATGGGCTGCAGACCTTCCTTCCTTCCTTCCTTCCTTCCTTCCTTCCTTCCTTCCTTCCTTCCTTCCTTCCTTCCTTCCTTCCTTCCTTCCTTCCTTCCTTCCTTCCTTCCTTCCTTCCTTCCTTCCTTCCTTCCTTCCTTCCTTCCTTCCTTCCTTCCTTCCTTCCTTCCTTCCCCAGCAATTCCCACCCTTAACTGGTGTTTTCCATGGCAGAAGACCTGGAGGACTGTGACTTGGGTCCCCAGCCTCCCTCTATCGCTGCCTGGGGTCTGTGTACAAATCACCAACAGGACGGGGCTGCTGGGAACATGCCCTGAGCTGTTTGATTTCCCAGCATCAGCCTCATTCCATGGCTATGACAATGGGAAGCTGCCAGCAGCTCACATCCCAGGCAGCAGACACAGAACTCAATGTTACAACTCACTTTATAAGTGTTTTGACCAATCCCACAAAGCAAAAGCACATTGACAGTGTTTATATCTGTACAGTATATATTCTATATTGACAGTAGTTCTATCCAACCACTATAAGCACAGGTACCTTTGGTTAAACAGTGCCTGCTTATTTCAAATACAATACCTGCTTGTAAGCCTTCAAACACAACACACAGAGCTCCATTATTGAGCTTACAACTTCCTAATATCTCGCTAGATAATTTAAAAAATTATCTAGTGAGATAAAAAGCTAACTTTTCTGTAGCTTAGGGAGTTGTTCTAGACAAGCATTAATACACAGACCATTGTTCTATCTGTCTTTGCTTTTCTACTTCTTACATAATTTTTCTGCTGACCAATCTCATGGCTGCTGCTTGGCTCCAATCACAGCTCTGCTGTCTCTGGGGCCTGCCTTTTGCAGCTTTCCCAAACCCCTCTGATTTATGGATTCCCACATCCCTCTGCCTGTTCCAGGTGCTGGGGGAGCTCAGGGTCAGGCCAAGGGGAGCAGAGGAGGGAGCTGTTCCTCTGCAGGGAGGTGGGGGGGAATGTTCTCCTTCCCATTTTCCTCTGCAGGGACAGATGTGGAGGCACAATGTCACAGGCATCTTTTATGGAAAATCCTTTCCTTGGGATCTTTCCTCCTGAGAAGCTGAGAGGCCTCAGGAACAAAATGTACCCAATGGTTATCTGCTGCTGTGGGATGCAACAGGTGCAGCTGGGATTGGGCTCATGTGCTTGTTTCTAATTCATGGCCAATCACAGCCCAGCTGGCTCGGACTCTCTGTCTGAGACACAAACCTTTGTGATCATTCCTTCCTGTTCTATTCTTAGCCAGCCTTCTGATTGGCCATGAATTAGAAACAAGCACATGAGCCCAATCCCAGCTGCACCTGTTGCATCCCACAGCAGCAGATAACCATTGGGTACATTTTGTTCCTGAGGCCTCTCAGCCTCTCAGGAGGAAAATTCCTAAGGAAAGGATTTTCATAAAAGATGTCTGTGACAGTCAGCCCAGAAGGGCACAAAGAGCTCTGCTCCAGGATTCCAGGATCTGCAGAATTCCCATACCTGGTGAGTCCAGGTGAGCAGATCTGTGAGCAAAACACAGCAGGGATCTCCTCCATCCACCCAGGAGCAGGAAGTCTGCATTTGGAGCATGGAATGGAGCATGTCCAGGGAAGGGGAAGGGGCTGGCGAGGGAATGGAGGGGCTGAAGGGGAAATTCCTCCCTGGAAAGGGCTGCCCAGCCCTGGCACAGCTGCCCAGGGCTGCAGCCCCAGCCCTGGAGGGTTTCACAGCCCTGGGCAGGTGGCACTGGGGACATGGCAGGGCTGGGGTGGATGCACTCAGTGCTCCAGAGAATCAGTGCGGGAAGTTTAATGCCAGTGGAAAAACTGGAGTACAGAGCACCCCAGGATACTCACTAATGAAATGTAGTGCTTCTGCTAATTTCTAATGAAAGTGTAGTGCTTCTGCTAATTTCTAATGAAAGTGTAGTGGTTCTGGTAATTTCTGCAGTGTGTGTATTTAAATACCTGCTACATCTGCAATAATTGCTGGCACTTGGCTGCCTGTGAAGGAAAATAAAATAAAATAAAATAAAATAAAATAAAATAAAATAAAATAAAATAAAGCTTTGAATGTTCCTCAGCAGAGGAAAGGGAAAACATGAACAATCTGTATGAACACCTTTGCCTTTGGGTTGTAAATGAAAATGTCTTTATTAAAATACAGCAAACCTTTTGGCAGGTTAAATGGGAACATGTACAGTCCATTTGCATGCACGTGGGCATATAAACAATAAAGTTCATTGCTTTGGTGCAGCTGCTTAAGGCAGTGCCCTCCAGCCTGGCAGCTCAGCCGTGTGGCAGCAGGAGCTCCCTGTGCCTCACCAGGCTGGGGTCACAGGAGGCTGATCAGGCCAGTCAGGAGTTCCTCCTGCCCCAGGTGCCATAAACTCTGGGTACCCAGGTGGGGGAAATGTCAAACCGTTTAGTTATTTAAAATAATGAATTATAATATTAAAACTCGGAATGTAATTTCACCATGGCTTTGTGTTCATTCCAAACAGCACTCAGAAACTGTTTCCTCTCCCAGCTGTGCTGGGTGGAATTTGTGAGTTGGGGTTTTGCATCCTGGAGCTGAGCTGCTGCAGAATTGTCTCTAATAAACGGCTCACCCACCCTCAGAGCTGCCTTTCAAGTTCTCTGAAGTGAAGGCAAGAAGGAAAGTCTGCACTGAGGGAAATGGAGGCTTGATGCAAATTTATTTTACATTCTAGCACCATTCCCACTAATGATTAGGACACTATTTTTCTTTCAGGGAGATAAATCCTAACTGATACATAAATATCTTCCTTTTTTCATGTCCTTTGTGGGGTAATTTTTATTCACAACCCCCAGACTTGCTGTTGTTGTTATGCCACGAGCTTTACTCCTGCCACAGCTCTTTAACTCTGCTCTGGTTTTGCCAGCCACCAAATTCATTGGTGTGGGCAGGACTGAGGGGGTGAGGAGCTGATGGAGAACATGGAGGGGACAAGGGGGATGGCTCCCAGTGCCAGAGGGCAGGGCTGGGTGGGAGATTGGGAATTGGGAATTGTTCCCTGGCAGGGCTGGATGGGAGATTGGGAATTGGGAATTGTTCCCTGGCAGGGTGGGCAGCCCTGGCACAGGTGCCCAGAGCAGCTGGGGCTGCCCCTGGATCCCTGGCAGTGCCCAAGGCCAGGCTGGACACTGGGGCTGGGAGCACCTGGGACAGTGGGAGGTGTCCCTGCCATGGCAGGGTGGCACTGGGGGGTTTGGGGTCCCTCCCAGCCCACTCCATGCCATGATTCCATAAACTCTGTGTGCCACTGGGGCACAGCCAGGCTGTCACCATGATATTCTCTGAAAAATCCTCTTTGCCCAGGATTTTCTTCTGGGATGCTGTGAGGTGTCAGAAAAGAATGAAGACAACAATTATCTGATTGCTTGGGATGTGGTCTGGAGGTTGCTTACCAGCAGGTGCAGCTTTGATTGGTTCCATGTCAATTGTTTTTAATTAACAACAAATCCCAGCCAGCTGTGTCGGACTCTGAGGAGTCAGTCATAGGTTTTTATTATCATTTTTGTCAAATTTTCTGATGTCTCCTTTCTCTTTCTTTAGTACAAATATAATATAATATAATATAATATAATATAATATAATATAATATAATATAATATAATATAATATAATATAATATAATATAATATAATATAATATAATATAATATAATATAATATAATATAATATATCAGCCTTCTGAGAGCTTGGAGTCAGATTCTCACCTCTCACCTCGTCCTGGGACCTCACAACAGCACCCAGAGCAGCTCAGGGAGGGGGTTTGTGCTCAGAACTGAAATTCCCCAGTGAGGGCCCTTGGAGCTCGCTGGCAGCAGAGCCCCGGCTGTTTTCAGGGCTGTGTCTGATTTATCTGGGACAATGGAATGCTCTGCTGCTCCTGCCAGAAGGGGAAGCAGAGGATTTTGCAGACTCAGGCCGGGTGCTGTGTTGGTCTCAGCCCTGTCTGGGCAGGGACAGCAGGACAGCAGTGCCACGTTCGCTGCCTGTTTGTGCTGATGGAAGGCACGAGGGCTGCTCCACCTCCTCCAGCTCCGCAGGCTGGAGCACCCCGAGCCGTGGGGCTGTGCTGGGGGCTCCTGCAGCCTGGCTGGGGGGTTCCCAGGGGGCTGCAGGTGCTGGAGGCGTGGGGGGCTCAGGGCCTCTGAGGGGGCGCAGGCAGCACGAATTGTGGGATACCTACGTGTCACCTTGGCTGCTGAGCCAAGATTCGCTGTTTCTAGGAGCTGCCCTCGCTCAGTGACAGAACAATCAAAGCTGACAAAGGCTTTGGGTTCATGCAGTGCAGGGGTCGCCCCAGCCCTGTCCCTGTCCCAGGTGCCACATCCAGGCTTTCCTGAACACCTCCAGGGATGGGGATCCCTCCCCACTTTGTTCTAACGTTTTACAACCTTGCCATGGCTTCCTCCCCTGACACACAGCTTGGCTGCTGCCCAGAATAAACTGAAATACCTGCAGCATCACCTCTGCCTGACAGACAAATGTCCCAACTACACCAAGGACACAGACAGATGCTGCAAAGCGTTGGGTGAAACGATTCCAACCATTTTTGTTCTGATGTTTCAGTTGAGTGAAGCATTTCCAGACCAAGGCAGGGGTGGGGTGTGAGCCCTGGGTCCCTGCCCAGCCTGGCTGGGGTGGGGTTGAGCAGCAGGGGCACACAGAATGGATGGAATCGTGCCATGGGGTGGGCTGGGTTGGAAGGGACCCCAAATCCCCCCAGGACAGCCCCTGTTTGCTGGCACTGCCTGTGATCAGAGCAGGACTGAGAGCCTGAGCAAGCACTGAGGATGCTAACAGCTCTGCTTAATGCATTTTAACACTGTAAAAGAGGTGGTGTGGAGCTCGTGGAAGGTTTTATGGCAGAGTTTTAGTGCCTGTCATTAAGGCAATAGAAAGTTATACCCCTTCTTCCATAGGTTAGGGATATTTTGCCATTACCTACAACTGTATTTTCATTGCATTGATGGCATTCTCAACAAATGTGCCATCACAAGAGGAGCTTTGCTTCCCTGGCAAAGATGAAATGCTGTGTGTGAATATCAGTTTAAGTGCTGTCAGTGTCAGCTCGGGTTACAAAAACAGCTGAAGCAGCTGTGGAATCAGAATCCCAGAGAGGCCTGGGCTGGGAGGGACCTTGGGGACTGTCCCAGCCCATGCCATGGCAGGGACACCTCCCAGTGTGTCCCATCAGCCTGGCCTGGGACACTGCAGGGACCCAGGGGCACCCACAGCAGCTTCTGCTGGGGGTTCTCAAGCCCTTCCTGCTCAGGGGTGTTCCAACAGCAGTGAGGAGGAATTCGGGGTGAGGGGAGGGTGGAATCAGCACTTTTCATTTCTGGGTGGCCCAACAGAAGCTCTGTGACCATCAGCCCTGGGCACAGGGACCTGGGGGTGCCCTGCAGGGCCTGGGGTGCCAGGGCTGCCTTGGGGTCTCTGCCTGGGAATGCAGGGCTGGGATGGGAGCTGCTGCTGCCCTGTCCTCCCTGCAGGCCCCCAAAGCTGCTGGAAGGACAGACAGGTCCATGGCTCTGCCTGCCCTGAACATGCTGCTCCCAGGAACACAGTGAGGGACCCAGCCGAGTGGAAATCAGGCACACACCAAGCAGATAAGGCTGCTTTTACGAGTTAGCAGGAAAATGATAGTTTAAAATACTTGTTTATTCACTGCATAGATAGAGCTAGGTGCTTTCTTCCATAAATTCAGCTTGTTCACACTTGATTGTTCTCAGAAGGATAAATACAAGGAGGCAGGGGAGGACTGGCAGGGGAAGGCATTTGGAAGTGCTGCTGGACCAGGTCTGGGAGCGCAGTGAGTGCTGCACCATCCCTTGAGGGTTCAGCAGCAGCTGCTCCTCGAGGCACTGCTGGGGCTGTCCCTGACAGCTCAGCCTGCCAAAGGGGGCTGAACTGTTCATTGTGGCTGTGTGGTGTCTGTGAATGGGCCCTGCAGCACCCCAGGGGTGCAATGGGAACTGGGGTGTGCCTGGCAGCAAGGGGAAAGGGGGTGTGCCTGTCACACAATGGGAAATGGGGTGTGCCTGTCACACAATGGGAAATGGGGTGTCCCTGTCACACACGATGGGAAATGGGGTGTCCCTGTCACAGCAATGGGAAATGGGGTGTCCCTGTCACACACAATGGGGTCTGGGGTGTGCCTGTCACACAATGGGAACTGGGGTGTCCCTGTCACAGCAATGGGAAATGGGGTGTGCCTGTCACACACAATGGGAAATGGGGTGTGCCCGTCACAGCAATGGGAACTGGGGTGTGCCTGTCACACAATGGGAAATGGGGTGTGCCTGTCACAGCAATGGGAAATGGGGTGTGCCTGTCACACACGATGGGGTCTGGGGTGTGCCTGTCACACACAATGGGAAATGGGGTGTGCCTGTCACACAATGGGAACTGGGGTGTCCCTGTCACAGCAATGGGAAATGGGGTGTGCCTGTCACACACAATGGGAAATGGGGTGTGCCCGTCACAGCAATGGGAACTGGGGTGTGCCTGTCACACAATGGGAAATGGGGTGTGCCTGTCACAGCAATGGGAAATGGGGTGTGCCTGTCACACACGATGGGGTCTGGGGTGTGCCTGTCACACACAATGGGAAATGGGGTGTGCCTGTCACAGCAATGGGAACTGGGGTGTCCCTGTCACAGCAATGGGAAATGGGGTGTGCCTGTCACACACAATGGGAAATGGGGTGTGCCCGTCACAGCAATGGGAAATGGGGTGTGCCTGTCACAGCAATGGGAACTGGGGTGTGCCTGTCATACAATGGGGTCTGGGGTGTCCCTGTCACACAATGGGAAATGGGGTGTGCCTGTCACACACAATGGGAAATGGGGTGTCCCTGTCACACAATGGGAAATGGGGTGTCCCTGTCACAGCAATGGGAACTGGGGTGTGCCTGTCACACACAATGGGGTCTGGGGTGTGCCTGTCACACACAATGGGAAATGGGGTGTCCCTCTCACACTCAGTGGGATCCAGGGTGTCCCCTCACAGCATCTTTGGGATAAACAATTCCCAGCCCTTTGGTTTCTCTCAGAGAGCCATTAGCTGCCCAGCTCCAGGTGGAAATGCCTTTTCCCTCCCTGTAGAGGACATTTTCCTGGTTCAAGCCCCATTTGTGGTGCTGCTGGCCCTCTGCAGGAGCAGTGTGTGTGTTTGGGGTGGGAGCTGCTCCCCCAGCCCAGCCCAGGGCACTCTGCACACGTGAGTGCCATGGATTCCCTGCACAAATGGGCCTTGTCTCTGTCTCGGGAAGGATGAATTCCCGTGTCTTGGTGCACTGAGGGCTGTGGTGAGTGCTGGAAGCCCCAGGCCCTGTGAGCACGGTGAGGGTCACTGCAGGAGCAGAATGCTGCAGCTGGGGAATGCAGCTTTGTGCCCCAACAGGAGCTGCCTCTGCTGCTTATTTACCACAGACCCCGATGAAAAAACCGGCCCTGAATTCCTTAAAAGCTTTTACATCTTCTCTCTATTCAAGGGACTGAATAAAAATCAGCTCTCCACCAATAATTTTTTGATTTCCAGTACAAACCCTCTCTCCCTGCTATTTAGGGGCTTAGATATGATCAAGTTATTTTCTCTCTTTGTGGCTGTTGTGCTGTAGATGAAATAACTGCTGGTGGAAAAAAAAAGTGCCTGATTGGCTGCTTAATCCTTTACCAAACAACCAAACATTGGGGCTTTTTATTTCTCACAAATCATTCTGAGGCAGAAATGCTGCTTTGAAGCCCTGTGTGTGTAAAAGGGAAAAAGCCATCTGTGACCACCCAGATGGGCACAAATAAAGAGCTGGAGAGAAAGAATCCTGAGAGATCTTGGTGAGCAGAACAGGGGGCGGGAGTACAGAAAATGCCAATGACTGACAAAGGACCCCACTTCTGAGGGAATCTGCAGCATCTGGGTGCAGCTCTGGCCTTTGGAGAGCGTTGGAATCGTCGGTGTTCAGGGCCAGAATAATGGATTGTTGTGAAATTATTGTCTGGATGTTCCCTGTGCCCTGCTTTCCCTGGGGGGACTCTCCTGCTGCTGGGGAGGCTCTGCCTGGCCCCTCTGGGGCTGGGAAAGGCTGGGAAAGGCTGGGAAAGGCTGGGAAAGTTTGGAAAAGGCTGGGAAAGGCTTGAAAAGTTTCAAAAGGCTGGAAAAGGCTTTGAAAGGCTGGGAAAGGCTGGAAAAGGCTGGGAAAGTTTGGGAAAGGCTGGGAAAAGCTGGGAAAGTCTGGGAGATGATGGGAAAGGCTGGGAAATGATGGGAAAGGCTTGAAAAGTTTACAAAATGCTGGAAAAGGCTTTGAAAGGCTGGGAAAGGCTGGAAAAATTTGGAAAAGGCTGGGAAAGGATGGGAAATGATGGGAAAGGCTGGGAAACAAACCTGCTCCGTGCACAGAACTCTATCCAGGCAGCAGAGTGGCTCCTCTCCTCTCCTCTCCTCTCCTCTCCTCTCCTCTCCTCTCCTCTCCTCTCCTCTCCTCTCCTCTCCTCTCCTCTCCTCTCCTCTCCTCTCCTCTCCTCTCCTCTCCTCTCCTCTCCTCTCCTCTCCTCTCCTCTCCTCTCCTCTCCTCTCCTCTCCTCTCCTCTCCTCTCCTCTCCTCTCCTCTCCTCTCCTCTCCTCTCCTCTCCTCTCCCTCTCCCATCCCTGTTCCTGGGGCTGTCCAGCTCCTCCCCATCCACCAGGGTCTGGGGAGCTCTTCCTTTCACAATTCCCTGAGATTCACTGCCCTGCCCTGGCCCGGGGCCCGCCTCTCCTGCCAGGGCACAGGGATCAGTGGTTTTTGCCCTGCAGACGTGGAAGTGCTGCCTTTTTCCTCAGCAGGGCACACACACGGGTGTTTTGCTCTTTCAGGGACATTCTGCTGCTCTGTCCAGTGGCTGGGCCTGGGTTTTTTAACCACATTTACAGTAATGTGGTGTTATTCTTCCTAAAAAGTCAAAAAGCTTGGAAAACCAACACAGAATCAATGTTGAATTGCAATGGAGGGGCTGGCTCTGGGGGGCTGGTTCCTGCCTGGGAAGCACTGTAAGATCTCCAGAAATTCCCTGCCAAGGGCCCCTGCAGGGATCACTGCTCCCCAGAGCTGGGGCTTTGTCTCAGAGAGTGCTGAAGTCAGGGGAAATAACCCAATTAATGTGGGAGGTTTGTACCAGGCTGTGTTCAACCAGAAAAATCAGCTTGTTTTCAAGATCCACAATTGTGCTGGACATGAGCCCTCCAGGTGAGAGCCAGAGGCACTTCTGGGCTGTCACAGGAACTTTAATGAGGAGGGGACAGGGACAGAGGGGGCTCAAACCTCTGCCCAGGCAGCCCAGGCCGCACCTGCCCCGTGGTCAAACACTCCCTGACAGCAGCTGTGGCCACCCCTGGGAGCTCTGGGCAATGCAGGGGATGGAGGAGAGCAGCCTGGGAGGGTGGGACTGCATCCCTGCAGCTGGGATTGGACCCTGAACCCAGCCTGGAAATGGAGCAGAACTGACCAAAGTGTGAGATTGGGCTGGAGCCACAGCCAGGTTCTGACACTGCCCAAGGTGTGTCCTGTGAGCCTTGGGATCAATCCCTGCTTTATCCTTGAACCCTGCCCAGCCCTGCCCCGGGGAGTTCTCAGCATCACTGCCCCAGCTGTGTCCTGGGAGGGAATGATCTCCTTGGGATCAATCCCTGCTTTATCCTTTACCTCTGCCCAGCCCTGCCCCAGGGAGCTCTCAGCATCACTGCCCAGGTGTGTCCTGGGAGGGAATGATCTCCTTGGGATCAATCCCTGCTTTATCCTTTACCTCTGCCCAGCCCTGCCCCAGGGAGCTCTCAGCATCACTGCCCAGCTGTGTCCTGGGAGGGAATGATCTCCTTGGGATCAATCCCTGCTTTATCCTTTGCCCCTGCCCCAGGGAGCTCTCAGCATCACTGCCCAGGTGTGTCCTGGGAGGGAACGATCTCCTTGGGATCAATCCCTGCTTTATCCTTTGCCCCTGCCCCAGGGAGCTCTCGGCACCCCCAGGCCGAGGGGCAGCCGTGCCTGCAGCCCTGGGGTGCCCCCAGCTCCCTGTGGGGATGAGGTGCCCACACCTGGGCAGGGACAGAGCTCCCTGCTCCACCTGTGCACCCCACATCCCTCACAGCCATGGGAACCTCCAGGTTGCTCCTGACTCCTGCTCTCCATCTGCTGTTCCCTCTCTCCTCGGGAAGGGTTTGAGAGCTCGGGAGCTGAGCGTGGCAGAGTTTAATTAAAGCCTGTGCTCTGACAATGCCTCTCCATCCCTCAGCTCTCAGACGAGACAATTCTCCCCAAGCCAAACCCTCACAAGCACTGTCTTTGTTCTGGTGTTGAGGAGGATGAGAGAGGCCCAAAGGCCCCTCGGCTGCAGCGGGTGAAATTGTGTTTGCCTTGTTCTGCTTGGCCAGCAGCGCTGTCTCGTGTCCCTGAGAGCTCCTTCCCACAGCTGGGAACGGCTCCTGCCCACCGCACACCCTGCCAGGGCCTGATGGGGGGCACTGCATGGGAACGGGGCTGGGAACGCGGAACGGGGCTGGGATTGGGGAACAGGGCTGGGATTGGGATGGGAACTGGACTGGGAGCTGGGAACTGGGATGGGAACTGGGAACGGGGCTGGGAACTGGGACTGGGATGGGAACTGGGATGGGAACGGGGCTGGGAACTGGGAATGGGACTGGGAACTGGGACTGGGATGGGAACTGGGATGGGAATGGGGCTGGGATGAACTGGGAATGGGGATGAGGTGGGAACTAAAATAGGAACAGGGAACAGGGCTGGGATGAACTGGGAACAGGGATGAGCTGGGAACTGGGAATGGCACTGGGCAGAGACTGGGATGAGCTGGGAACTGGGAACAGGGCTGGGATTGGGACTGGGGTGAGCTGGGAAGGGCTGGGATTGGAATGGGCTGGGAACTGGGAACAGGGCTGGGATTGGGACTGGGATGAGCTGGGAACAGGGCTGGGATTGGGACTGGGGTGAGCTGGGAAGGGCTGGGATTGGGACTGGGATGAGCTGGGAACAGGGCTGGGATTGGGACTGGGGTGAGCTGGGAAGGGCTGGGATTGGAATAGGCTGGGAACTGGGAACAGGGCTGGGATTGGGACTGGGGTGAGCTGGGAAGGGCTGGGATTGGAATAGGCTGGGAACTGGGAATAGGGCTGGGATTGGGACTGGGATGAGCTGGGAAGGGCTGGGATTGAGACTGGGCTGGGAACTGGGAACAGGGCTGGGATTGGGACTGGGGTGAGCTGGGAACAGGGCTGGGATTGGGACTGGGCTGGGAACTGGGAACAGGGCTGGGATTGGGACTGGGGTGAGCTGAGAACAGGGCTGGGATTGGAATGGGCTGGGAACAGGGCTGGGATTGGGACTGGGGTGAGCTGGGAAGGGCTGGGATTGGGACTGGGGTGAGCTGGGAAGGGCTGGGATTGGAATAGGCTGGGAACTGGGAATAGGGCTGGGATTGGGACTGGGGTGAGCTGGGAAGGGCTGGGATTGGGACTGGGGTGAGCTGGGCAGTGCCTGCCCCAGGCCAGCCCTTCCCTGGCCCCTCGGGGTCCCTCACTCCCTCCCAGCCCCAGGAGGGACAACAGGAGGCTCCAGACTGGGGATGGGAAAGGGAGCAGGGATGGCCAAAGAAACCCAGAGGAGCTGAGCTCAGCACTGAGAGCTGAAATAAATACGGGAAAAGGCTCAAGGAAGGACAACACTGGGGGAAGTGTGAGGTTTGGGAGATAAAACCTCTGCAGCTTTGCTGTGCAGAACGTGGAGCAAGGACGCTCCTCAGGGACCCTGCATGGACATTTTGGGAGGGCAGGAGGGGCTGAGGGGCTCCTGGCCCTGGTGCCTCCCTGCACTTGCCCTCCAGGAGGGGAATCTCAGCAGCTGGAGCCAGGAGCTCTGTGGTTTTACAGCCTGGCAGTTTCAGGCGAGCACTTGGAGTTTACTGCCGACTTTATTGGGAGATTTTGTTTCTCCTTGAAGTCACCCAGCGTTTTCTTTTCTTTTCTTTTTTCTTTCCTCTCTTTTTTTTTTTTTTTTTTCCCTTGCAATTTTGCTTTTCATTTATCCTTGGATAGAATGAGATTTCCAGAAGCAGGGAGATGCAGGGCACAGCAGCTCTGGGAGCTGCAGGGCTCTGTTTGGGTCTGTTGCAGTCAAATATTGCTGCTGAGGCTGGAG
Source organism: Molothrus aeneus (assembly GCF_037042795.1). Classification (NCBI taxonomy): domain Eukaryota; kingdom Metazoa; phylum Chordata; class Aves; order Passeriformes; family Icteridae; genus Molothrus; species Molothrus aeneus. The sequence continues at coordinate 35,399,415 of NC_089653.1, read as the reverse complement.
AGAAGAAAGGGAACTCCACCTCCCACCCACTTGTGCCCCTCTCTGCTCACTGCTTTTTGAAGCAATTGCTTTCCTTTCTGCCCCACTTTGGGGGCAATACAAATATTCCTATTTCCAGCCTGAGGAGGGCAGGTTCCTTCAGCAAATTGTCATGAGAAAAGTGGGGGCAAGTGAACTCTTTATTTTCAGTTCAGGGAACCATTCACTGGATCCCCTTGGTTCTTTAAAAATGATAATTGGAAGGGTCTTTGCTGTGTAAGCACAAACCTGGACTGGTGGGAGTCCTGGAGGTTTAGAACACATGGAATTGATGGATTTTGAGATGTAATTGTAATCTTGGGGCCAAAAATATCTTGTTAGTGCATGGGAAAAAAGGAAAGGAAAGGGGAAAGGAAAGGGGAAAGGAAAGGAAATGGAAAAAGGAAAGGAAAGGAAAAAGGAAAGGAAAGGAAAAAGGAAAGGAAAAAGGAAAGGAAAGGAAAAAGGAAAGGAAAAAGGAAAGGAAAAAGGAAAGGAAAGGAAAAAGGAAAGGAAAAAGGAAAGGGGAAAGGAAAAAGGAAAGGAAAAAGGAAAGGAAAGGAAAAAGGAAAGGAAAAAGGAAAGGAAAAAGAAAAGGAAAGGAAAAAGGAAAGGAAAGAAAAAATGAAAGGAAAAAGGAAAGGAAAGGAAAAAGGAAAGGAAAGGAAAAAGGAAAGGAAAAAGGAAAGGAAAGGAAAAAGGAAAGGAAAGGGGAAAGGAAAGGAAAAAGGAAAGGAAAGGGGAAAGGAAAGGGGAAAGGAAAGGAAAAAGGAAAGGAAAGGGGAAAGGAAAGGAAAAAGGAAAGGAAAGGGGAAAGGAAAGGAAAGGAAAGGAAAGGAAAGGAAAGGAAAGGAAAGGAAAGGAAAGGAAAGGAAAGGAAAGGAAAGGAAAGGAAAGGAAAGGAAAGGAAAGGAAAGGAAAGGAAAGGAAAGGAAAGGAAAGGAAAGGAAAGGAAAGGAAAGGAAAGGAAAGGAAAGGAAAGGAAAGGAAAGGAAAGGAAAGGAAAGGAAAGGAAAGGAAAGGAAAGGAAAGGAAAGGAAAGGAAAGGAAAGGAAAGGAAAGGAAAGAAAAGGAAATCTTTCTAATCAGGTTCTGAACTAAAGCAGGGTTCACAATGAATGCAGTCCCCAGCCTGGCCCCGGTGCACAGGAGCTGTGCCCAAGCTCAGGCCAGCAGCTCTGTCCCTGTCCCCGCTGGACCCCTCTGCTCTGGGATGCTCGGGGCAGTGGGGCAGGGGCTGGGAGGCTCCAGCAGCTCCAGGCTGGCAAACCTCAGCTCTCCGTGGGGCACACGGCCAAACACCAAACAGCTCAATTTGGTGTCTGCACTGGCGCAGGGGCAGGCTGGGAGACACAGCTGGGCAGATGTGCCTGGTTCCTGGGGCTCCAGCACTTCAGATTTAGGGCAGAGCACACAAAAGGGACCTGCAGGGGCTGCAGGAAGGTCCCAGCAGGCTCCCAGGCTCAGCCTGCCTCAGAGCAGAGCATTTCACGCTGCAGCCATTAAATGTGAAAGCCCTTTCACCTGTATTTTACCTTTTGGGTCAATCGGATCACAAAAGGAAAAATACACCCGGGCCAGGAGACAATGTGGATAGAGCCTGCTGTCTGTGATTTATTGTTTTAATTAAAAGCTTTTTAAGCTTTAATTAAAAAGGTACATCAGCACTCAGTATTGAAGAAAAATGCCTTTGTGTTTAGGTCAATTGAATAACGTAAAATATAATGAGATACATATTTCTAGTCTGGAGTTTCACATGGAAAAAAAGCAATATGCATAATTAAAAAGTAAATTCCAACTGATAGGAGGGAGCTGTTGGCAGGCAAAATAAAAGGTTTGCTTTAGACTAACACCAGTAATGAGGATGGGTTTTTTATTTGCCCCCTGTAACGTCCCTTAGGAACCCCAGGTGCAAACACAGGCCCAAGGCTGTGTGCCCAGGCTGCTCATCCCTGACCCTGGCGCTGCTGGGGACAGCAGAGGGTGGCACCCGGGAGCTGGCACTGCCAGGTGTTCTGAAAAATCTTCTTTGCCTGGGATTTTCTCCTGGGAAGCTGAGAAGCCTCAGCTTCTCCTGCGTTTGCTGCTCCAGAATGTGGGCTGGGGATTGTTTATCCAAAATGAGAATTGTTTCTACTTAATGGCCAATCATGGCCAGCTGTGCTGAGACCCTGAGGAGTCACGAGCTTTTATTGTTCATTCTTGTTAAACCTGCTGTTTTTATCCTTCTCTTTCTTTCTTTGGTATAGTTTTAGTATGGCATAATAATAGAAATGATATGATGTGATATAATATGATATAATGTAATGTAATATAATATAATATAATATAATATAATATAATATAATATAATATAATATAATATAATATAATATAATATAATATAATATAATGTAATGTAATGTAATGTAATATAATGTAATATAATATAATGTAATATAATATAATACAATATAATATAATATAATATAATGTAATATAATATAATACGATATAATACGTTATAATACGATACGATACGATACGATACGATACGATACGATACGATACGATACAATATAATATAATATAATATAATATAATATAATATAATATAATATAATATAATATAATATAATATAATATAATATAATGTAATATAATATAATGTAATATAATATAATGTAATATAATATAATATAATATAATATAATATAATATAATGTAATATAATATAATACGATATAATACGTTATAATATGATACAATATGATACGATATAATATGATATAATATAATATAATATAATATAATATAATATAATATAATATAATATAATATAATATAATATAATATAATATAATATAATATAATATAATATAATATAATATAATATAATATAATATAATATAATGATAAAGTAGCCTTCTGAGAAGATGGAGTCACATTCTCAGTCCCTCCTTTGTCCTGGGGGCCTCTCAACCCCAGCAGGGAGGGACAGGCTGTGGCACTGAGCCTGTCCCTTCCCTGGACTGGGGGGGGTTTATGGTCCCAGGGGGGACTGCAGGGTTCCAGGGCCACCTCTGGGGGTGTCCCCTGTGTTCTGTCCCCCGGCCCCAGGAGGGTTTCCATGAGCCCCCAGCCCCAGGGAGGGTTTGCTGAGATCCCTAAGATCCCAAACCCAGGAGGGTTTCCATGAGCCCCCGGCCCCAGGGAGGGTTTGCTGATACCCCTAAGATCCCAAACCCAGGAGGGTTTCCATGAGCCCCCAGCCCCAGGGAGGGTTTGCTGAGATCCCTAAGATCCCAAACCCAGGAGGGTTTCCATGAGCCCCCGGCCCCAGGGAGGGTTTGCTGATACCCCTAAGATCCCAAACCCAGGAGGGTTTCCATGAGCCCCCGGCCCCAGGGAGGGTTTGCTGAGATCCCTAAGATCCCAAACCCAGGAGGGTTTCCATGAGATCCCGGCCCCAGGGAGGGTTTGCTGAGATCCCTAAGATCCCAAACCAGGAGGGTTTCCATGAGCCCCCAGCCCCAGGGAGGGTTTGCTGAGATCCCTAAGATCCCAAACCCAGGAGGGTTTCCATGAGCCCCCAGCCCCAGGGAGGGTTTGCTGATACCCCTAAGATCCCAAACCAGGAGGGTTTCCATGAGCCCCCAGCCCCAGGGAGGGTTTGCTGAGATCCCTAAGATCCCAAACCCAGGAGGGTTTCCATGAGCCCCCAGCCCCAGGGAGGGTTTGCTGATACCCCTAAGATCCCAAACCAGGAGGGTTTCCATGAGCCCCCAGCCCCAGGGAGGGTTTGCTGAGATCCCTAAGATCCCAAACCAGGAGGGTTTCCATGAGCCCCCAGCCCCAGGGAGGGTTTGCTGATACCCCTAAGATCCCAAACCAGGAGGGTTTCCATGAGCCCCCAGCCCCAGGGAGGGTTTGCTGAGATCCCTAAGATCCCAAACCCAGGAGGGTTTCCATGAGCCCCCAGCCCCAGGGAGGGTTTGCTGATACCCCTAAGATCCCAAACCCAGGAGGGTTTCCATGAGCCCCCGGCCCCAGGGGGATCCCATTCCCACTGAGGGTCTCCTTTCCCCCCAGAGCCCCCAGCAGTGGAGTTCCAGTGCTGGGATCCACTCTGGAGCCACAGAAATGTCCCCAGTCCCTTTCTCCTGCCCTGGGACCCGTGTTCTCTCAGAGGCACCAGGAAATTCCACTTCCCGTGGATTTACGGGGGAAAACTTTCAGTACAGGTGCAGGCACAGCAAATAGAAACCATTTCTCATCCTGGTCCTTTCTGTACCTAAGCCAACCTTACAAAGTTCTGAGAAGTAATTTATCAATTTCCTGAGAACAAAATATCTCAATGTCTTTAGAAAAGTCTGAAAACATATAGAAATAAAAGTTACATTTTTCTTCCAAATGGTAAGATTTGATCTTTTTCCTTTCCTTTTTAAGTTACAAATACTACAGGTAGAGATTTTTGTGGTTTTAGTGGTCCAAGGTTCTTGGGGCCACAGAGACTCTGAAGTTTATGGGTACAAGTCAGAATTTAGAGGAAACTGAGGGGAAATTATTTCTAATCGATCTTAATTTGTTATTTTCTCCTATTAAAACATTTTCTCAGGAGCGCATCATTACATGTCAACACTGTAAATAGGAGTGCTAAATGGAATTTATGAGGATTATTTTTAACAGATTTTGACTCCAAAACCTCATTTTGGTTTTATTGGAACCAACACTCAAAGGTGCCTGCATTGCAGGTAAATGGAGAGAGTTCATCCCAAAGCAGAGATCTGCTCCTGCCAAGGTCACTGCCAGGGGAGGCTTTACCCAGGGCACTGTGCTGATTTTATTGAGTTCTCCATTTCCTCTCTGTGCTCCAGGAGGCCCCAGGGCCTGGAGCAGCATCATTTCCAACTGCATGCTTAATTTGGGAGTTTTCCCTGTGCTTTTGTTCAGTGGGGAAATCCCTCCCTGGGCAGCCAAACTCTGCTGGGGAAACACCCCAGGAGTGGGGCTGTGACTGGGAGAGCAGTCACAGAAACTCTGCTGCAGAAAATGCGGAATTAAGGCAGCGCTTACAGCAGGGAGGGTAAAGGGAGGAATTCTTACAAGGGGTTTTAGAGGAGGAGAGGGTCTGGTGAGAGACAGGTGCAGTAAATGCAGAATTAAGGCAGCATTTAAAGCAGGGAGGCTGGAGGGAGGATTTGTTTTGGGGGGTGTTGGAGGAAGAGAGGGTCCAGTGGGAACCAGGTGCAGAAAATCAGAATTAAGGCAGTATTTAAAGGAGGGAGGGTGTAGGGAGCATTTCTTGTGTGGGGTTTGAGGAGGAGAGGATCCAGTGGGAACCAGGTGCAGTAAATCAAAATTAAGGCAGTATTTAAAGGGGTTTTGGAGGGTTTGGTTCCTTCCCTGCTGGGCTGGGCAGGATGGAGCTCCTGGCTGGCCTGAGGAGCAGCTCAGCATCACTCAAGCAGGTATGATATTTCTATTTATTTATTAACAAACCTGAGCATTGAAAGGCAAACTGCTGGGGAAGTGGGGAACTCTACTCTCAAGGTGGAGATTGGCTTGGTGGGGTTTGGTGCGATGGCTTGGTAGGGTTTGGTGCGATGGCTTGGTGGGGTTTGGTGCGATGGCTTGGTGGGGTTTTGTGCGATGGCTTGGTGGGGTTTTGTGCGATGGCTTGGTGGGGTTTTGTGCGATGGCTTGGTGGGGTTTGGTGCGATGGCTTGGTGGGGTTTGGTGCGATGGCTTGGTGGGGTTTGGTGCGATGGCTTGGTGGGGTTTGGTGCGATGGCTTGGTGGGGTTTGGTGCGATGGCTTGGTGGGGTTTGGTGCGATGGCTTGGTGGGGTTTGGTGCGATGGCTTGGTGGGGTTTGGTGCGATGGCTTGGTGGGGTTTGGTGCGATGGCTTGGTGGGGTTTGGTGCGATGGCTTGGTGGGGTTTGGTGCGATGGCTTGGTGGGGTTTGGTGCGATGGCTTGGTGGGGTTTGGTGCGATGGCTTGGTGGGGTTTGGTGCGATGGCTTGGTGGGGTTTGGTGCGATGGCTTGGTGGGGTTTGGTGCGATGGCTTGGTGGGGTTTGGTGCGATGGCTTGGTGGGGTTTGGTGCGATGGCTTGGTGGGGTTTGGTGCGATGGCTTGGTTATTTGGCGATGTTTCTGTTTGGTTGGTTTTTCGGTTTTGTTTGTTTTTTCCTGTCCCAAGCCCTCAGCAATGCTCCTGGAGCCCCCGGGCTCTGTGTGGCCCTGAGCTGGGGCTGTGTAAAGCCTGGCCCCACAGCCCTCTCTTTATTCCATGTTTGTTTTTCTCCGCAGCCTTTTCCTCCCCTGCACTTGGCTGTCAGGCCCCTTTTCCCCCTGGGGCTGAATTTCCTTGCAGATTATCTGGCGGAGCTGAAACGAGCCAACGCTGAATTAACATCTCTTTATTTTGCTGTTAATTGCCACTTGACCAGCTAATCCAAAATTACACTGTGAAGCTGCATAATGAAAGAATCCACCATTGAGAGTGTTCTGTGTTTTTTTTTCCTCATTTGAAATCAAACTCGTTTCTGTTATTTGCATTAATGAGTTTCACAGATCCAAACGGGCTCTGGAAAGGCTGTGCTGGGGGGAGTGTTGGGGTTCCCCTTCCCCCTCCTGTTGCTTTTTATCGCTTATTTTAGCCCTTGGGTGCATTTGTCAGGCTGGGTTGTGCGTTCTGGCTGTGAGTGTGTTTGGTATTGACTGTTCCTATGGGCAGCTCTGCTGTTCATTGGGTGAATTCTGTGTTCTCACTCCCCAGAGTGCTGTAGCAAACCCTGGGTGCTCCTGCCTGGTGAATTCCTCCTGTTCCTTCCCCTCTCTGGCTGTCCCTGCCATCCAGCTCACTCCCAGCCCAGCTCCTGGGCCCTGCTTTCCTTGCTCACGTTGCTGTAAATTTAAAATGACTGCCCAGGCTCAGCAATCCGTTCCTGTTCCAGTGGAAGTCAACTCAATTTTCCCCTCCTTGCAAAGCGCCTGGGTCTGCCAGGCACACAGCAGAGCCCATGTAACAGCCTTGTAGAGATGGAGCTTGATTTTCCTGAGGTCTTATTTAGCATTGCAAAAATACTCCGTGTGAAGGCTGCAGAAAACCCCAGCAGGTGCCTCTGCTCTGCTGTGTCTCTGTGCTGAGTTATTATTAGAAATTAAGGTTTCTGGGGTTTTTGTTCAGCTCTGTGCTGCTGAGGCTTGTGCAGCCCTGCCCAGGATCAGGGGGATGCCCTCCAAGCAGGGTTTGTGCTTTTTGTTGGTGAGCTGTGTCCCCATTTCTTGTCACTCTTGGTGAGCTCAATCTGTTCCTCGTGCCTCTTGCCTCTCTCCCGTGGCCTGGCCAGGCTGTTCACATTCAGCTGCTCACCAAGGAACATTTGGTCTGTGCTGGAAGTGTTTCCAGTCTATCTGCTCATCACTTCTCCTCTGTGTCAGGCCCAAACTGCAGGGCCACCAGAGACAGGAGCCTTTCCTGTTGCTGTGGTGGGAGTAGAGAAGTGGCAGCTCTGTGTTTTCTGCTCTCCCCTCCGTGGCCAAGGCAAGGATGGGGTCTCTGGGTTGGGCTCCTCTGATTTCCCATTTTTCTCCCAATTCCTGCAGCTGAAAACACAAACGGGCAGGGATGGAGCAGCAAAGGAAGAGAAAAGGCTGAAAGGTTCCAGGCAGGTGTCATGTCCTGAGGGGAGGGCATGCATGCTAATATTAAACTGTACAGAAGGACAAAGCAGGGCTGGCCAGGCTCTGCAGAGGCTCCAGGGCTGCTTTGCCTCTGCCTGGGCTGAGCTGTGAGCTCTGCTCAACCTGCCCCACACAGGCTGGAGCTGAAATCCTGACTGAATCCCAGCCCACCTTCTCCTCCTGGGGCTCACACCTGGCTCAGCCCCAGGCAGGGCTGTTGGAGCTGGGCTCAGCAAGGCAGGTTCTGCCCAAACCCAGGGCTATGTGAGGCTGTTTGAGCTGGGCTCAGCAGAGCAGGTCTGCCCAAATCCAGGGTTTCTGTGTGAGGCTGTTTGAGCTGGGCTCAGCAGAGCAGGTTCCACCCAAAGCCAGACTGGGCCAGGCTCAGCCCAGGGTTTCTGTGTGAGGCTGTCTGAGCTGAGCTCAGCAGAGCAGGTTCTGCCCAAACCTGGTGCTGAGCCAGGCTCAGCCCAGGGCTGCAGGGTGATGTTGCTCAGGGTTTCTGTGCCTGTTCTTTGGAAGCAGAGGTGAAGGTGGCACAAAAAGCAGCAGTTTTAAATTGAGCCCAGTGCCAGCTCCCTGGGCAGTGCTGCTGGGTCTGTTTCCAGGGAGATGCTGATCTCTGGTGTGCAGAGATGTTCTCACACCCCCTTTTGGAGCCCAGGCCCCTTGGGCTCTGCCCTGAGGCTCCCTGGCACACTCTGCTCTCCTGAGGAGCTGTGCCCAAAGCCAAGGCTGGGCTTTCCTTGGCACTGTGAGACCATGGGGATAAAACCTGGCACAACTGACTGCTCCCCCTCTTGAGCTGTCTATCAGGCTGGCATCACTTTGGTGGCTGCTCCTGCTGTGATTTATTGCTCTCATTGCAGGCTTGGCCAGCTGTGGAGCTGGCCCAGGTGGGTGAGCAGCCAGCCCTGCCCAGGCAGGACCTTCCCTCAGCCCTGGCCATGGCCACACCTGAGCGCCAGGGGAGGGCTGCCCATGCCCAGCCTGGGCCAGGTGCTGCTGTCCCTGCAGGCCCTCACTGTGCTGGTGTTCTCAGGGGCCCCAGGACGAGGGAAGAGATGAGAATCCTGACTCCATGTTTCAGAAGGCTGATTTATTATTTTATGATATATGTTATATTAAAAGAAAATGATGTATTAAAACTATACTAAAAGGATACAAGAAAGGATTTCATCAGAAGGCTTGAAAGGAAAAAAAAGGAAGGAATGATAATGAAATCTTGTGACTGACCAGTGAGTCCGAGCTGAGCTGTGATTGGCCATGAATTAGAAACAAGCACATGAGCCCAATCCCAGCTGCACCTGTTGCATCCCACAGCAGCAGATAACCTTTGGGTACATTTTGTTCCTGAGGCCTCTCAGCTTCTCAGGAGAAAAGATCCTAAGGAAAGGATTTTCCATAAAATGTGTCTGTGACACCCCTCTGAGACACTCCTGTCCCTGTTTCAGCCTGGGCCATCAGGAAAATTCAATTCCTTGGCTGACCCCTGTTTCCCAGGGCAGGATTCAGGCTGCTGGAGGTGGGAGCTGTCTCTGGGGCAGGGTGGGTTTGCCCTCTCCCAGCTGCTGGACTCATTTGTATTCCAGCTTCAGAAGCCTGCAGGGTCAATGCGAGCAGATTCCAGAGCAGAATTACAAGTGGGGCTCCAGGCAGGTTGCAGGAGGTGGGTGAGGGGTTTTGGCAGCCAGGACTGCTGTGGTTGGAGTGGGGGCAGTGCAGCTGGGGATGTTCCTGGCTTCATTTTCCCTTCCCTCTTTACCTCCATCCTTCCCAACCAAGTTTGTGGCCGCGGGCTGAGGGATAACTTGGCGAGTGCAATCCTTGTTAGAAGAATGGTAACAGCAGCTGTTTGGTGTTTCAGTGGCTGTGTCTCAAACCCCTGCCCCTGGCAGTGTCACACAGCTCCTCCCCTGCTCTGCTTTTATCCCATCTCTGACCCCTCAGGTGTCCTGTCTGTCTCTCCCAGCTCATCCCTCCCTGCCATTCCTCAGCCTGTGTCCCCTTTCCTCCCCCTCTCCCTGTTGCTCTCTTTGCTCTCCTGTCTCCCACATGCCCAGGGTTCATTCAGAGCCATCTCTGCTCACATTTTCCAGCCTCCAGGAAACCTGCCACGTTTATGGATCAGCACAAACCAGGTTCCAGCTCCAAGGCAGGTGCCCTGCCCAGGAGCAGCTCCTGCAGCCCCTGAGTGCTGGCTCTGTGCTGGGGTTTATTTCTGCAATTTATTTATGATGAGCTCTGTGGAGGCAGGAGCCTGCTCCTGGTGCCTCTGGTCCTGCACTGGAATCACAGCTGCAATTACCAGGAGCCAGTTCTGGTTTCCTGCTCCTGGGCCATCACCAGTTTGCATTATTTTTTTTTTAAAGCCCAACCCCAATGTGGATTCATTGGAAGTGAATTTTGCAGCCTGAAGGCCTAAATGTCATTGCAACCTTCCTGGTGCTCCCTTCCACTTCTGGGTCAGCCTTTTCCTGCTGGGGTGGCAGCATGTAAAAATGCATGTATTTTATGATTGGCTTTTTATGATTGGCTTTTTGCAAATATTAAAATGAATTATTACATGTGTTGTGTTAGAAAGTGATGCTGTATTAATTCTCTTAAGTACTGTGTTCAATATAGTTTCAGGTTATAACACAATGTTAAAATAGAAACGATGCTATGTAGGATACTTTTTTAAAGAAAGGACTCACAGTGAGACAGCAGCCACAGGACACCTGAATCTTTCAGAGAAAGGGAATTTATTGCTCCATTATCAGGAGAAATCAACTTCTGCCCACCTCAAAGGCGCTGTCAGGATTCAGAGGAAGCAGCTGACACTGCCCAGCCAGAATCCTGTGTTTGAATGGAATTTCTGCATCATGGATGAGCTGTATGAATATGCAACAGGCTGTTGCTTTTAAGGGTTAATCCTCTGTCAACGTGGGGCCTTTTTCGGGCTTATTTTGCCCAGAAAAGGTACCCAGACTCTCTGTAACTCTTTGTCTCTATTGTCTCATATTGTCCTAAATCAAATTGTCCAAACTATTAATACTCTGATTGTATTACTAATTTATAACCATTTTATTACTATTAAACTTTTAAAATTTAAAAAAAGAAAAAGTGATTGGTGTTTTTCACGCGCCAGCTGAGAGCAGTGGCACAGCGCACAGTGCTGGGATGCTCAGGAGAGCTGGGCTGGCTCTGAGTGTTCCTGGGTTTAGGATGAGCACAGTGCACAGTGTTGGGGGGCTTTGGGGAGCCTGTGGGAGCCTGCCTGGCCTGCAGTGCACACCTTTCATGTATTTATGTATTTATATTCTGGAAACCTCTGCCCGGAGCAGCCCCATTAAGTTGCAGAGAGGTCTCTGCTGCTTTGGCTTTCTTCTCCCAGCTCCTGAGCTGCACTTTGAACAGACTGACCCAGCAAACAGCCCCTTACCCACCAGGCTTGAGCAGGAACTGTTCTCAAAGCATATTTCATCAAAACCTGTGAGATGTGACCCAGAAAACATGACCCTGAGAGAGGATGTGGAACTTATTTCCCTTCAATTCTTTCTCTTCATTGCAAAACAGTTTGGTGGCAAATTGCTGGGATGAAATATGGAAGGGCAGGGTTGAAATCTCTTCTGCCTCAGGAGCTTCAGCTGAGCACAGCTCCCTCCCTTGGGGTCTGCCTGATTTCCTGGGGGCTGGGAAAGGGACCCCCCTCACCCACCGTGCTGTGGGCAAGGTGCAGAGCCCTGGAGAGGAAAAGGAGGAGAAGTTACTGTGGTGGGGAGCAGGCAGTTTGGGGTTTGGGTAGGCACAAAATGCATCAACAAGCCTGGAAAAGGCAGCTTGGCTGCTGCCCTTGCCTTTGGAGGGTGTTCACAGGTGGCTCTGAATGGCTGAGAATTCAATTTCTGGCACCTGCATCCAGTCAGGGCAGCTGGCCCCAGACGGCTCCTCTGCCCTCCCTGCACCCTCTGGGATAATAAATCACTCTGGTGTCGCAGACAACTCTTATGGAAAATCCTTTCCTTAGGATCCTTTCTCCTGAGAGGCTGAGAGGCCTCAGGAACAAAATGTACCCAATGGTTATCTGCTGCTGTGGGATGCAACAGGTGCAGCTGGGATTGGGCTCATGTGCTTGTTTCTAATTCATGGCCAATCACAGCCCAGCTGGCTCGGACTCTCTGTCCCAGACACAAACCTTTGTTATTCATTCTTTCCTATTCTATTCTTAGCCAGCCTTCTGATGAAATCCTTTCTTCTATTCTTTCAGTATAGTTTTAATGTAATATTTATCATAAAATAATGAATCAGCCTTGTGACACATGGGGTCAGACCCTGGTCTCTTCCCCCACCCTGGCCCCCTGTGACACGGCCACACCGTGGCTGTGGGGAGGGGTCCATGGGGATCCCCTCATTCCTCTGGCTCCCTCCTGGGCCAGGACGCTCTGCAGGGGCTCAGGGTGCCCTGGGGGTTCGCCTGCCCTGGGGCCTGAGCTGCTGCCCTGCTCCTGGGCTTTACCACCAAAGGACATTAAGAAAGGCTTTGCTGAAGTGGAGCAAATGTTTGGCAGCTCGTAGAGCCCCCCTGGGCTCAGGGTGGTGAGGCTGTTGGTCATTTCAGGTTCATTTCTTACTGTCCTTGCACTGGAGAGCTCAGAGCCCTCGCAGTGGTTGTTAAGCACGAGCGGATGGAATAATAAGAGTGGCTATGGCAATGAAACTGATAATTTGTGACACAAAAAGGTGGCAAATATTCTGGGCATCTGATAATGATTAATTTACACTGCTTTATTTTGTGCCTCAGCCAGTGGCGAGGGCTGTGTGAGGAGCAGAACATGCTGTGCAGCACAAAATCAAGTGGCAGGGACACAGGAGTGGAGCCTCAATTATTTTGTACAATCACTTGCTGAGGTCATGCTGTGTTAAAAAAGAAATACGTTTCATTCGCTATCAATGAAATGCATGTTAAAAAATACATGTTTCATTCGCTATCAATGAAATACATGTTAAAAAATACATGTTTCATTCGCTATCAATGAAATACATGTTAAAAAAATACATGTTTCATTTGCTATCAATGAAATACATGTCAAAAAAATACATGTTTCATTCCCTATCAATGAAATACATGTTAAAAAAATACATGTTTCATTTGCTATCAATGAAATACATGTTAAAAAAACATAAGTTTCATTTGCTATCAATGAAATACATGTTAAAAAAACATACATTTCATTCCCTATCAATGAAATACATGTTAAAAAAACATACGTTTCATTCCCTATCAATGAAATGCATGTTAAAAAAATACATGTTTCATTTGCTATCAATGAAATGCATGTTAAAAAAATACATGTTTCATTTGCTATCAATGAAATACATGTTAAAAAATACACGTTTCATTCGCTATCAATGAAATACATGTTAAAAAAATACATGTTTCATTCCCTATCAATGAAATACATGTTAAAAAATACATGTTTCATTCTCTATCAATGAAATACATGTCAAAAAAATACATGTTTCATTCTCTATCAATGAAATACATGTTAAAAAAATACATGTTTCATTCGCTATCAATGAAATACATATAAAAAATACATGTTTCATTCTCTATCAATGAAATACATGTTAAAAAATACGTTTCATTTGCTATCAATGAAATACATGTTAAAAAAATACGTTTCATTCTCTATCAATGAAATACATGTTAAAAAAATACATGTTTCATTTGCTATCAATGAAATACATGTTAAAAAAAATACGTTTCATTTGCTATCAATGAAATACATATAAAAAAATACATGTTTCATTCTCTATCAATGAAATACATGTTAAAAAATACGTTTCATTCCCTATCAATGAAATACATGTTAAAAAATACATGTTTCATTCCCTATCAATGAAATACATGTTAAAAAAATACATGTTTCATTTGCTATCAATGAAATGCATGTTAAAAAAATACATGTTTCATTTGCTATCAATGAAATACATGTTAAAAAAATACATGTTTCATTTGCTATCAATGAAATGCATGTTAAAAAAACATACGTTTCATTCCCTATCAATGAAATGCATGTTAAAAAAATACATGTTTCATTTGCTATCAATGAAATGCATGTTAAAAAAATACATGTTTCATTTGCTATCAATGAAATACATGTTAAAAAATACACGTTTCATTCGCTATCAATGAAATACATGTTAAAAAAATACATGTTTCATTCCCTATCAATGAAATACATGTTAAAAAATACATGTTTCATTCTCTATCAATGAAATACATGTCAAAAAAATACATGTTTCATTCTCTATCAATGAAATACATGTTAAAAAAATACATGTTTCATTCGCTATCAATGAAATACATATAAAAAATACATGTTTCATTCTCTATCAATGAAATACATGTTAAAAAATACGTTTCATTTGCTATCAATGAAATACATGTTAAAAAAATACGTTTCATTCTCTATCAATGAAATACATGTTAAAAAAATACATGTTTCATTCGCTATCAATGAAATACATGTTAAAAAAAATACGTTTCATTTGCTATCAATGAAATACATATAAAAAAATACATGTTTCATTCTCTATCAATGAAATACATGTTAAAAAATACGTTTCATTCCCTATCAATGAAATACATGTTAAAAAATACATGTTTCATTCCCTATCAATGAAATACATGTTAAAAAAATACATGTTTCATTTGCTATCAATGAAATACATGTCAAAAAAATACATGTTTCATTCCCTATCAATGAAATACATGTTAAAAAAATACATGTTTCATTTGCTATCAATGAAATACATGTCAAAAAAACATAAGTTTCATTTGCTATCAATGAAATACATGTCAAAAAAACATACGTTTCATTTGCTATCAATGAAATACATGTTAAAAAAACATACGTTTCATTCCCTATCAATGAAATACATGTTAAAAAATACATGTTTCATTCCCTATCAATGAAATGCATGTTAAAAAAATACATGTTTCATTTGCTATCAATGAAATGCATGTTAAAAAAATACATGTTTCATTTGCTATCAATGAAATACATGTTAAAAAAATACATGTTTCATTTGCTATCAATGAAATGCATGTTAAAAAAATACATGTTTCATTCCCTATCAATGAAATACATGTTAAAAAATACGTTTCATTCACTATCAATGAAATACATGTTAAAAAAACATACGTTTCATTCCCTATCAATGAAATACATGTTAAAAAATACATGTTTCATTCTCTATCAATGAAATACATGTTAAAAAAATACGTTTCATTCCCTATCAATGAAATACATGTTAAAAAATACATGTTTCATTCTCTATCAATGAAATACATGTTAAAAATACGTTTCATTCCCTATCAATGAAATACATGTTAAAAAAATACATGTTTCATTTGCTATCAATGAAATACATGTTAAAGAAATACATGTTTCATTCCCTATCAATGACTCAGGGCTTTAGTAGCCAAAGCTCAGGTGTGGGTGAGCCCCAGGATTTCCTCCTGCTGAGCCAGTGCCAGGCTGGAAAACTCCTCCCAGCTGCCCTGTGCTGCCTTTCTCTGTTTTGCAATCCCATTGATCTAATGGAATATACCTGAGCATTAATTTGGAAGTTTTTTATGATCTTGGGTTTAAAAACCTTTATGCGTTTTGGGAGGAGTTTTTGCCCCCATGGAAAGGGGGCTCAGGAAGTGCCCAGGGAGGGTTGCAGTGCCCATCCCTGCAGGTGGCACCTGGGGGTGGCACTCAGGGCTGGGGACACGGTGGGGATGGGCACAGCTTGGGCTGGGAGGGCTTTTCCAGCCCCAGTTCTGGGATAAAATTATTGTGGGTGATCCCTTAGGGCTCAGCCCTGGGATCAGGCTGTCCGGGGAACCTCCACAGAGGCAGGGTCAGGATCAGAGTGGAGTTGGGTGCCCGCCCCTCTCCCAGCCCCGTCCCACAACCTGCCTGCCCTCTGAGACTCCCAGCAAGGTCTTCCCTCCATCAGAGGCTCCCCAGTGCCAGAGCAGCCCCTGCTCCGGCCTGGCTGTCCCCAGGGTGTCCCCAGGCTCTTGGAGCTGCCCTGCAGTGCCACAGGGGACAGGTTCTCCGAGGGACACAAAAGGTGCCAGGTGCCCTCAGAGGGACACCAAGTGCAGCCCAGGTGTGCCAGGTGCCTTTAAGGGGACACCAAGTGCAGCCCAGGTGTGCCAGGTGCCCTCAGAGGGACACCAAGTGCAGCCCGGGTGTGCCAGGTGCCTTTAAGGGGACACCAAGTGCAGCCCAGGTGTGCCAGGTGCCCTCACAGGACACCAAGTGCAGCCCAGGTGTGCCAGGTGCCCTCAGAGGGACACCAAGTGCAGCCCAGGTGTGCCAGGTGCCCTCACGGGGACACCAAGTGCAGCCCGGGTGTGCCAGGTGCCTTTAAGGGGACACCAAGTGCAGCCCAGGTGTGCCAGGTGCCCTCACAGGACACCAAGTGCAGCCCAGGTGTGCCAGGTCCCCTCACAGGACACCAAGTGCAGCCCAGGTGTCTCAGGTGCCCTCACGGGGACACCAAGTGCAGCCCAGGTGTGCCAGGTGCCTTTAAGGGGACACCAAGTGCAGCCCAGGTGTGCCAGGTGCCCTCAGAGGGACACCAAGTGCAGCCCAGGTGTGCCAGGTGCCCTCACAGGACACCAAGTGCAGCCCAGGTGTGCCAGGTGCCCTCAGAGGTGCACAAAGTGCAGCCCAGGTGTGCCAGGTGCCCTCAGAGGTGCACAAAGTGCAGCCCGGGTGTGCCAGGTGCCCTCAGAGGGACACCAATGCAGCCCAGGGGTGCCAGGTGCCCTCAGAGGGACACCAATGCAGCCCAGGGGTGCCAGGTGCCCTCACCAAGGAGGTGCCAGGTGCCCAGATGAGCCCTCAGGAGTGTCCCTGCGGGCAGGTGCTCCCTGCTCTCCGTTCCCCGTGGTTTGTGAGCAGGACCCTCAGCCCAGCCTGGCTCTCTGGAGGGGCCCTGAGGCAGCAGCAGTGCTCCATTCACTCTGCAGAGCTCTGCTTGCTCTCGAGCGTGGGTTTGTGCTGCTGCATGGGCATGGCCCCTGCTGGCTCTGGAGGCTTTGTTCCTTGGATTGTTGGTGCAGCAGCAGGCACCTCCTGCCTCCTCCTTCGGGCTCTGCAGCCTCTCCCTTGCTGGCTTGCCAGGGGAGGAAATCTCCCCATCCCCACGAGGGGCTCCGTGCCACCCAGGGCAGGGAAATCTGGGACCCCACAGGTGGCTCCTCCACCTTGCAGCAGAGCAAAGCCCCTCTGAAACGCTGTCTGGGCAGGACTGTGAGGGCTGTGGTGCCTTTAGCTCTGCCCTTGGTGCAACCCCGCTGAAATATAGAGGCCATTTGGAGGTCACGGCCAAATAATGCTCCTGCTCGAGTGGGGAAATGGACCTTTGACTAATGTGGCATTTCTTGGTGCATTTAAGTCACAGAAAGCTCCCCTTCCTGAAAGGCTGCTCGGGAGAAGTCAAAATACTGTTCCTCTTTCCTGTAAATAAATGCTGTGCGTTTGACAGCCGTCACGGACCTGACTTTAAATTTATTCTTTGTATACACAGTTTATCAAAAGGGCTTAGAAACATCATTTTAAAACAATGCTTTGCTGCTCTCTGAAAACACAACGTGTAAATAATATTTCCTCAAGCATTCCATTTATTCTTTGGCTTTTGGATGCAGCCTGTGGAAACCGACCTGTGCTGTAACATGACTCCATCAGACTGACCTAAATTACCTTTAAATTACCTTTCTGAGCAGGGCCTTTCCTGCTCTGGGGGTGCCTCTGAGGGGTGCAGGAGGGGTTTGGGTGTGGGGGGAGTGAGGCTGTGCCCCCTGTGAGTGGCCTGGTGCCCATCCCTGGCATCCACAGCCCTGTGCAGGTGGCACTGGGGACACGGGCAGGGCTGCCATGGCTGGCTCAGGGCTCCGAGAGGCTTTTGCAGATGGTTCTGTGGTTCCCTGGGACCCTACCCTGTGACCGTGCTCACAGGGGTCTGGGGATGAGGGGAGAGATGAGGATCTGACTCCATGTTTCACAAGGCTGATTCATTATTTTATGGTATATATTATATTAAAACTATACTAAAAGAATAGAAGACAGGATTTCATCAGAAGGCTGGCTAAGAATAGCAGAAGGAAGAATGATCACAAAGGTTTGTGTCTGGGACAGAGAGTCCGAGCCAGCTGGGCTGTGATTGGCCATGAATTAGAAACAAGCACATGAGCCCAATCCCAGCTGCACCTGTTGCATTCCACAGCAGCAGATAACCATTGGGTACATTTTGTTCCTGAGGCCTCTCAGCTTCTCAGGAGAAAAGATTCTAGCAGAAGGATTTTTCATAAAATAACCCATGACAGGGCAGGGAGCCCTGGGCACTGCTGCAGGACACTCCTGGGTGTGCTGGGCTGGGCTTGGGGGGTCCTTGTGGGGCTGTTCTGGCACTCTGACTGTGCTTCAGGTGCCTTTAGGGACCCGAGCTGTGCTTGGGGCTCACTGCCCTGTCCCACTCAGGCCAATTTTTCAGCCACTCAAGCTCAACCTCCATCACATAGAACCACGATTACTCTTGGCTTGGCACACTCCATCTATTTGCTTAATGAGAAAATAATTTCCTGCTATTTAAAACCACCTTCTCCTTTGCTCTCTTTCCTTCCTGAGGGGGTTTAACAGGTTTCCATGTGGCCTGCAGGGTCTGGGGTGCTGTGGTGGAGTGGGAAGTGATGGTGTTGAAGATGATGCATTTGTTTGATAGCGAGAGGTGAAAACATGTAAATTATAAGTTGATAAAAATATCAAAAGCTGGCACCACTTGGAGTAAGCAAATGCTGGCAAAATGGCACCTTGAACTCCTGAAATGGGGTAATCCCCAGCAGTGGAAGTGCATGCTAGTGTGCCCCTTGGAAAAGAAACTCTGGGAGTGAGGGGGGGTCTCCCAGGTGTACTGCAAGCCCAGTGGTTTTGTCAATACTGACCTGAGGTCTGCTCTGGGTTGCTCTCTTGGCATTGCTTTTTCTCTCTGTTGAAAGCAGCAGTGGCAGCTCCGGGGGCTTTGGCCCATGGCAATGAGCTGCCCTCGTGTGCACCTGGGCTGGGTTTATTCCAACTGCTCTAAATGCCCTCAGCCCGGCTTTGGGGGCTCTCCTGGTGTCCCTGCCAGGCCCCAGGGCTGGGGGGGCAGTGCTGTGTCACTGGGGGTGTCCCTGCCAGCCTGGCTCTATCATTCCCTGGCTTGTGATTTAGAGTTCTGGGACCTGCTCTCTGTTATTTTTACCACAATGCCCTGTAGGGGGATAGAATATAAGAAAATAAAGATAGTGTAGAAAGTAATCTCACCCCAAGGAGCTGCAGCTGGGCCAATTATCAAAGACTGGGAGCAGGCCTGACTTTAACAGGGCACAGCTGTACCCAATGGGAAGAAGATGCCATAAAAGAGTGGGGTGGCCTTGAGAAGGGAACTGGGGTCACTTGGGTGCTTTGTGAAGGAGAAAGGGTGAGAGCTCTGAGAGCTGCCCATGAGGAGCACCCAGCAGGTGTGAAACCTCTGTGATAGGAGATAGCAGCATGGAACCCCTGTGATAAGATGACAGCAATGCCAGGGCTTTGGAGGTCAGAAGGGGCTGCACCCCTGGGGCCCTGGGCAGTGCTGGGGCAGGGATGGACCCCATGGCCTGAGAGGCTTTTCCAGCCTCTGGGTCCCTGCTCTGTGATGCTCCCCAGCTCTTGGAGTGGGTTTTGGGTCCTTTTCCCATGGAACCCCAGGGTGAGGCTGCCCTGGCCCCACACCTGTGTCCAGGGCAGCCCAGTGGACAGAGCTGAGCCTTTCTGGGCACTCAGGTGCCTCTGGGGGCTGTGAAGGGGCAGGAGCTCCAGCATTCCCTATCCAGGCTCCTCCCTGCAGGTGCAGTGAGCCCGGGGTGCTGTGGGGTGACCCCATCTGGGGCTCTGGGGACCCCTCCACCAGCAGGGCTGTGTGCTGCTCCTGTTCCTGGATTCCAAACAGAACCCCTTCCCCAGAGCTGCTCTGTGCTTGCCCTCCAGCATTATTAACTCCCTGCTCACCCCTGCTCTCTGCTGTGGGTGCACCACACAGAAAATGCAGAATTGGCTCTGGGGCAGCTCCTTGATGGAGGCAAGCCTTGAACATGTGCTACCTCATTATCCACGTTGGGGATCATCTGAAATGTCTCCCGAATCCCAAATTCACCCAGAAATTCGGTGTAATCCCAAGTGCTGGTTATCTGAATCCTTCAGACATCCCTCAAGTCACACTAAGCTAATCAGGATCATTGGGATGCAGCCTTTAAGCATCCTAATTTTATTCAGTCAGGAAAAGTATCACTAAAGAATAAACCCCACTGCATGGCAAATCAGCTGGATCCTTTTAGTAGGGTTTAACATTCTCATTTTCTCTCTTTTAGCATTTTCCATTAGGATCAGCGGAGAAGATTTGAGCACTCATGGACACCTCTCTTTGGCAAGGAGCGGCAAAGTCAAATCCGCTGCTTTCCAAACCTGCTCCACAATGAAATGTTCCAACAGCCCCATTGCTTCTGAGCAGGGTTTTGTTTTCTGGGAGCTGCTGGCAGAGGGTATTAGCAGCAGACACGATTCAGAGCCGAGCCCTGTGACTGACAGTTCATTTCACAGCTTGCTGCAGCTCTGTGTGCACCAGGGAGGGGCAGGGCTGCAGGGTGGGTGCCAGCTCCCCACAGCACCCACACGGGGCTGAATTCCTGGGCTGGCACCGGCCCTGAAGGAGCCCCCAGAGCTGCCTGCAGCCCCCTCCTTCCCCAGGGCAGTTCCCACTGAAGGAACACCTGGGGCAGGTGTGCTCCCTGCTCTGGGGAGGAGCAGCAGCCCTGGGCTCAGCTCTGCTGTCCTGGGCTTTGTGTTTGCCACGGGCTGGACATCTGCTGCCCTTGATCCTTCAGCTTCTCTGGAGCCAGGCTGGGACACCTGGGGGGGCTCACCTGGACAGGAGCAGCTCCAGGGAGAGCTCAGAGCCCCTGGCAGGGCCTGAAGGGGCTCCAGGAGAGCTGCAGAGGGACTGGGGACAAGGATGGAGGGACAGGAGCCAGGGAATGGCTCCCAGTGCCAGAGGGCAGGGCTGGATGGGAGATTGGGAATTGGGAATTGTTCCCTGGCAGGGTGGGCAGCCCTGGCACAGGTGCCCAGAGCAGCTGGGGCTGCCCCTGCATCCCTGGCAGTGCCCAAGGCCAGGCTGGACACTGGGGCTGGGAGCACCTGGGACAGTGGGAGGTGTCCCTGCCATGGCAGGGCTGGGATTTGGGGTCCCATCCCATGGAAGGGATCCCAGGGCCCCCCAGCCTGTGGCTCAGGGCTGTTTCCATCCCCAGCCCTTCCAGCCCGTGGCTCTTTGCCTGCCAGGCTCTGTGGTGACACAGCTCTGCCTCTTGGTTTCTCTGTTTAACACTTTCTGGTTCAACGTTCTCAGCTCTCATTAAGGAAATCTCCCACTCCTTCCTGCCTCAGCTGTGACAGAGCTGTGTGTGAGCAGCTGCTTTGGGCAGGGCTGCAGATGTGCAGTTTAAGAGGGGTGTCACTGCCTCAGCCCAAGTGATGTGAGGATGTGATTTTGCTTCTCTTCTACACCTTTCCTTGCCTGGTTATTTTGGCCAAGGGACCCCCCTGCCCTGTTTTGGGTTGTTGCCCCCTGCCCTGTTTTGGGTTGTGTCCCCTGCCCTGTTTTGGGTTGTTGCCCCCCTGCCCTGTTTTGGGTTGTGTCCCCTGCCCTGTTTTGGGTTGTGTCCCCTGCCCTGTTTTGGGTTGTTGCCCCCTGCCCTGTTTTGGGTTGTGTCCCCTGCCCTGTTTTGGGTTGTGTCCCCCGCTCTGTTTTGGGTTGTGTCCCCTGCCCTGTTTTGGGTTGTTGCCCCCTGCCCTGTTTTGGGTTGTGTCCCCTGCTCTGTTTTGGGTTGTTGCCCCCTGCCCTGTTTTGGGTTGTGTCCCCTGCCCTGTTTTGGGTTGTGTCCCCTGCCCTGTTTTGGGTTGTGTCCCCTGCCCTGTTTTGGGTTGTTGCCCCCTGCCCTGTTTTGGGTTGTGTCCCCTGCCCTGTTTTGGGTTGTGTCCCCCGCTCTGTTTTGGGTTGTGTCCCCTGCCCTGTTTTGGGTTGTGTCCCCTGCCCTGTTTTGGGTTGTGTCCCCTGCCCTGTTTTGGGTTGTGTCCCCTGCCCTGTTTTGGGTTGTGTCCCCTGCCCTGTTTTGGGTTGTTGCCCCCTGCCCTGTTTTGGGTTGTGTCCCCTGCCCTGTTTTGGGTTGTTGCCCCCTGCCCTGTTTTGGGTTGTGTCCCCTGCCCTGTTTTGGGTTGTGTCCCCTGCCCTGTTTTGGGTTGTTGCCCCCTGCCCTGTTTTGGGTTGTGTCCCCTGCCCTGTTTTGGGTTGTGTCCCCTGCCCTGTTTTGGGTTGTTGCCCCCCTGCCCTGTTTTGGGTTGTTGCCCCCTGCCCTGTTTTGGGTTGTGTCCCCTGCTCTGTTTTGGGTTTTTGCCCCCTGCTCTGTTTTGGGTTGTTGCCCCCCTGCCCTGTTTTGGGTTGTGTCCCCTGCCCTGTTTTGGGTTGTGTCCCCTGCCCTGTTTTGGGTTGTGTCCCCTGCTCTGTTTTGGGTTGTTGCCCCCTGCTCTGTTTTGGGTTGTGTCCCCTGCCCTGTTTTGGGTTGTGTCCCCTGCCCTGTTTTGGGTTGTGTCCCCTGCCCTGTTTTGGGTTGTTGCCCCCCTGCCCTGTTTTGGGTTGTGTCCCCTGCCCTGTTTTGGGTTGTTGGCTGCCCGTGGTGCTGCTGGGGAGCTGCTGCAGGGTCAGGCTTTGTCCCTGCTCCCTGGACAGCCCCGGGAGGCTCCGTGCCTCACCTGGGCACGGGCAGCCCTCAGCTGGCAGGCTCAGCACGGCTGCACGGGCTCAGTGCTCTCTCCTGCACGTCATTTAATCCAATTTCTCCTCTGTGTGTTTGAGAGGCAGTGACGGGAAGCCAAGAGCTGAAGATTGGAATAACTCAGAGGCATCAGAGTACGGGAGTGCGTGGGGAAGGGGGAGGACTTGCCCAGCTGTATTTTGCTGTCGTTTCTCTAATGATAACACTTAAAGGGGCCCATTATCCATTCTGAAATGCAATTGTGGCGATGTACAATTTCCTGCTCCGCGCTGAGCGAGGGACTTGACCTATTTAAATCTCAGAAGGAGAGAAAGAAAATGATGGAGTGTCGTCGTTCCCTGCACCTGGAACTTGCAGCCTTGCAGAAATTGCTCCTGGCTGGGGCTGCTCCCCCAGGGCTGGCACAGGGACCTGAGCTCCCCTTGTTCCTGCCACGGGAGCTCTGGGAGCCCAACACCTTCCCAAAGCCCTTGGGTTCTGCAGCTCCTCCATCTGCTGCCAGCTGGCTCAGGGGAAAATCCTGGAGCGTTCCCGAGCTGAGTTTGGGTAGATTGGAGCTACAATGGGCTGGGGCATGGGATATTGGGATATTGATGGGATATTGGGAATTGTTCCCTTTGAGGGTGGGCAGCCCTGGCACAGGTGCCCAGAGCAGCTGTGGCTGCCCCTGGATCCCTGGCAGTGCCCAGGGCCAGGCTGGACACTGGGGCTGGGAGCACCTGGGACAGTGGGAGGTGTCCCTGCCATGGCAGGGGTGGGAATGGGGGGGATTTGGGGTCCCTGCCACCCAAAGCATTTGGGATTCTGCAGCTGTGGGACATTCACAGGAGGATGCCCAAAGCAGTAGCTCTCTCCCAGGAGGGGCAAAGCTGCTGCCCCAGCAAGGGAAGGGTCCTGCTGGATTGTGGGGGGGTTTGGAGGGACCCTCTCTTTTTGCCCACTTTTGGGAGTGTTCACAGAATCACAGCCTGGGCTGGGCTGGGGAGACCTTAAAGCCCTCCTAGATCCAGTGCCCCTTCCATGGGCAGTGACAGCAGAGCATAATCTGCATTTTCTGTTCATTTGGTAATGACTGAAACTGTATGGCAAAAAAAAAAAGTGAGTTTGTGGGGGAAATAAAGGAGGAAAAAGTGATTCTTAATGAAGATAGTATTTCATTATTAATTCTTGAGCTCCTGAGCAGAAAAGTCACATATTGCATAACTCTCTCTGGCTCCAGCTGTAACAGCAGCATGGGAAGGTGGCAAAGCTTTGATTTGTGTGTTCTGTGGCCTGGGTTCAACTTTAGCCTGTGTTCTAAGGGAGGATCATGCAGTGCCTGAGCACTCACCAGGAAACTTGTACGGGGAGTTGGGAAGATGCAAGTGAACATTTGTGTGGTGAGATAATCACATATGGGTGGGGACTCTGCTGCAGGATGACACGAGGGAGAATTTTGAAATCACATGTGTGTTAACAGATGGTCCAACCTGACACCAAATGTGGATTTCTTAGAGCAGAAACCAACAAGAACAATTTAAAAATAATGGCTGTGTGAAATAATGAGGAAAACGACCCCATCCTTTAATCCTTAAATTACCTAACTGGACAGAATTAGCCTCTTTTGGGGTGCTGTGACCCCCGGAGCTGCACAGATGGGGCCAGGCTGGTCCCAAGGGTGTCGGTGCCAGTGCTGGGCAGGACAGCAGCCAGGAGGTGCCTGTGTGCCTGAAATGGCTTGAGCAGGGCTGTGTGAAATAACTGAGCTGGGCTGTGCCTGTGGGAGCAGGGAAAGCCCTGTCCCTGGGCTGGAGCACTGTCACTGCTGGGCATTGCTGTCACTGCTGTCACTGCTGTCACCTCTGCCCACTGCTGTCACCAGCCAGGCTCAGCCCGGGGGAAAGGAAGGGGAGGCTCCCCTTTGGAATCCCAGCGTGTTTGCTTTGGAAGGGACCCTGGAGGTGGGAGCAGAGAAAGCCCTGTCCCTGGGCTGGAGCACTGTCACTGCTGGGCATTGCTGTCACTGCTGTCACCTCTGCCCACTGCTGTCACCGCTGTCACCAGCCAGGCTCAGCCCGGGGGAAAGGAAGGGGAGGCTCCCCTTTGGAATCCCAGGCTGTTTGCCTTGAAAAGGACCTCAGAGGCCATGGCAGGGACACCTTCTACAGCCCACAGTGCCACAGGAGCTTCCCCCAGCCCCAGCTCCCACCCCAGTTCAGCTGGGTCCCTCTGAGCCATGCTGGGTGTCACTGCCACAGCTCTGCCATGCCCCAGCTCCCTGGCTGGAACTGGCATCTCTGCCCTGCACCTGGCAGCGTTCCAGTGCCACAATTGGAATTTTAAAGTGGTTTTTTTTCCCCCCTATCCTGGAAGTACAAAGATGAGTGCATAACGTTCCTGGAGCACGGTGGCTTCTCCTGCTCTGGAAATGCAGAACAAACCTGCTTTAAACCCAGCAAACACCAGCTGAAGGCTCGCATGGTTACACAGCCTAATTATAAACATTCTGCACATTCCAAAAGCACAGCAGAGTAAATAAATGCATCACCCAGCTGAAGAATGCATCCCTCAGTGTCAGACAGCCAGCACTTTGGAAAGTAATTAAAAGCAAAGTATCCATTGGAGTTCTGCAATTTAGCAGAAGTTTAGATTTTACTTCAGAAACTGAGATGGAGTGGAGGGGAGCCCCCCCATGCAAACAATAGCCATGAATATTCATGTCTCTGGAGCTGGAAAATGAGTGGGTTCTGTGAGAAGAGAACAAAGTGAGTTGGTTTTTTTTTTTTTTTTCTGGTTATCGTTGAAGGGGAAAGGCTTGTGCACTATAGAAATCACCTGTGTTGGGTGATGGTGCTCACAGGGGTCTGAGGATGAGGGGAGAGACCAGGATCTGACTCCATGTTTCAGAAGGCTGATTTATTATTTTATGATATATATTACATTAAAACTATACTAAAGGAATAGAAGAAAGGATTTCATCAGAAGGTTAGCTAAGAATAGAATAGGAAGGAATGATAACAAAGTTTTGTGGCTTGGCTCTCTGTCCGAGCCAGCTGGGCTGTGATTGGCCATGAATTAGAAACAAGCACATGAGCCCAATCCCAGCTGCACCTGTTGCATCCCACAGCAGCAGATAACCATTGTTTGCATTTTGTTCCTGAGGCCTCTCAGCTTCTCGGGAGCAAAAATCCTAAGGAAAGGATTTCCCATGAAATGTGTGTGTGACAGTGTTGTTGTGCTGTCACAGTTTATGGCTCGGGGCTGGGCTGCTCTCCCTGAAGCTGGGCAGCTCTTGGATCCATCCATTCACTGCTGAAGAGCAGCGTGGCAGCTCCTGCTCTGCTCTCAGCACCGCCCGTCCCTCTTCCCTCTGAGTGGTCCTTGATGCTGCAGGTATTCCTGAAATAGCCCATGCTGTCCCTGGGAGACTGATAGGAGAGGGTAAAATCCATTTATTTACAGCCTCTCCAGCTCTCCTGTCAGTGCAGTGTGCTGCAGCACCAGGGCACCCACCTGGCTCTGCCCATCCCTGAGCTGCTGCTGGGAGTTACAGAGCGCTGCTGGCTCAGCAGAGTGAAACGTGGCACGTCCTGCCCCTCCTGGGGGTGTCACTGCACAGACAGGGGTGCCCCAGGTTTGGCTTTTCTATTTTCCCATTCTGTGCTGCTTTAGTGTGTGGGTCTGGGCTCACATCAGGGGATGCTGAGCTCTGTGCACAGAGCAGGGACACAAAACAATTCCTGCTCCAGCTGGGCACCAAGGACAAATGATCCAAACCTCAGCCCAGGAGCACAAACCCCGTGGGCTGGAGAGAGAAAAACAAGCAGGGTGGGACTGCAGGGGCTAAAGCTGGGATGGGACAATGAACTGCAAGGTGCAAATGGAGCAGAACTGATCCCAGGGACAGAGCCCGTGCCCGGCCGTGCATTTTGGGGCCATTTTGGTTCATCTTGGGTGCAGCCCTGGCTGGGCTCTGGTGCTGCCCAAGGTGGATCCATGGAGGAGATGCTGTGAATGAATCCCTGCTTTATTCTGGAGCTCTGCCCAGCCTCTGCTCCAGGGCAGCCTGCACAAGGCCCTGGCTCTGCCCTGTCCTGTGTGCTCTCTCTGCCAGGGCAGAGCATCCCCAGCCCAGCTGTGCCACAGCTGGGCCCAGCCAGAGCCCCAGCCAGGCTCCCTGTCCGTGCTCTGCCCAGGATAGGGTTTGGCTCTGCCAAAGAGGCTGTTTGGGATGGGAATGGCTTGTACCAGGATCCAGCAGAGCCCTTTTTGATGAAGGGATGGCAGTGGGTCATTGCTGGGTAGGGCATTGCCCTGCCTGGGCTCTGGCTCTGTGGGAAGGCTGAGGTGGCTCCTGGCCCTGCCCTGCTGTGGGGGCTCCTCCTGGCTTTGGAGGCACCACAAACCATGAGAGGGCTGCTGCTGGGGGAAACACATGAGGGGTAAGGCCTCCACCTGCCCCAGCCCTTGGCCAGCTCCCCTGGACCCCCGGGATGGGATGGGGATGGGGATGGGATGGGATGGGATGGGATAAGGGGATGGGATGGGATAAGGGGATGGGGATGGGATAAGGGGATGGGATGGGATGGGGATGGGATGGGATGGGATAAGGGGATGGGATGGGATGGGATAAGGGGATGGGATGGGGATGGGATGGGATAAGGGGATGGGGATGGGATGGGATAAGGGGATGGGGATGGGATGGGATAAGGGGATGGGATGGAATGGGATGGGATGGGATAAGGGGATGGGGATGGGATAAGGGGATGGGGATGGGATAAGGGATGGGATGGGGATGGGATGGGATAAGGGGATGGGATAAGGGGATGGGATGGGATAAGGGGATGGGGATGGGATAAGGGGATGGGATGGGATAAGGGGATGGGATGGGATAAGGGGATGGGCTGGGGCAGGGCTGGAGGTGCTGGTGCCCCTGGGGCTGAAGAGCCACAGGCTGTGTGCTCTGCTGCCCTGAGGGAATTCCATCCCAAGGGATGCCCTGGCACAGCAGACCACGCTGGTCACTGGCACAGGAGGTCAGTGCTGGCTCCCAGGTTCTCCCTGCCTGCTTTCTGTTCCTGCCAGCACTTCCCAGGGGCAGGGTTGGCATGGCAGCAAAACCACCCCAAATCTGCCTTTAACAGCACAGAAATACCAAGCACTGCATACAGGGATGAGCACTTAATTAAAATTACAGCCCAAAGCCACCCACCTCCAGACTCTGAGCTCTGCATGCTTCCATTTGTACCCAACTCCAGAACAGAACGCATTATTTCGTTCAAATGAAGCCTCCTGTCAAAGCAGCTCCTTACCTGCTCTGGAGGAGGCTCACGAGTTCCCCATCCCTGACCTTTCCTATTTCCCTTTGTTGCTAATATACTTCTAACAAGTAGATTTTAATTGTTGCTGTTCAAGGTTTGGAGGAGATTTGTAGAGATAAAATTTGAAAGGCTGGGAAATGAGAAGACTTCTCAGAGGAGAAGTATCTCAAAGACGAGATGTAAGCATCAGACTGAGTTATTTATTTTCAAAACCGCTTTCTGTCGTTGTCCAGCCCATTGCAGGTGAAGCCTCTCAGTGAATTGGCTCAGAGGGGCTGGCAGGAGCTGGCCTGGCTGCTCCTGGTGGCTCCTGCCAGCTCAGGACGTGCCCTGGTTCCAGCACTGAGTGCCTGGGAAGCCAAAGCCCACAGGCAGGTGCTGTCCGGGGTGTGGCTGTTCCCATCCCAGCCTTCCCATGGCACACCCTGCTCCTGGCTCTGGGCTGCTCTGGGATCTCAGCCCTGGGGCTGCAGCATTGTCCTGAGGCCCCCCAGCCCTGAGAGCAGGACACAGTTCCCACATTGAATGTACCAAATAATGCACAGGTTCCCTGACCTGGCTGTGAAAGTGTAGAAGAAATTGCAGTAATTACCTCAAAGTGCCACCTCCAACCATGCTGTGCCATGGATTTTCTTGAAGTCAATCTGTATTTCACTTTACAAATACCTATGAATGTTTTAATTCTCCCCTTCTACAAAAGAGACATGTGGGCTGACAGAAATTATTCACCATTTGGGACTTCTGTGATGAGGCAAACTATTTAATTTTCCAAGTGTAGATTCGAGGTCTGACTTTGAGGAGCTGAAGTTTTAAATATTACATTATTTCTTTATTTTAAAAGTGCATGCAGGGACAGTACCACGCTGCTGGTGAAAGCCTTCAGGACTTTGTGTGGGGAAAGTCTGCACTTGGCTCCAGGTTATCTTGGAGAAATTAAAACTTCTGAGCTTTCTGCAGGAATCTGGATATGGAGATATTATATATAAATACATGTCTAAGTACTGAAGTATAGCTGTGTCCATCTGAGCTTCCATATCTAGCTGAACCAAGGGGGGCTCTGCAGGAAAACTCCTCCCAGTTGCCCTGGGCTGCCTTTCTCTGCCTTGCAATTCCATCAATCTAACGGAATATACCTGAGCAGTAATTTGGAATTTTTTTATGACCTTGGGTTTAATTTTTTTAAACCTTGGGTTTAAAAAACCTTTATGTGTTTTATGAGGAATTTTTTCCCCATGGAAAGGGGGCTCAGGCCTTGGCAGGGGCTGCCCAGAGCTCTGGGCTGGGGACAGGGTGGGGATGGGGCACAGCTGGGACTCCATGGCCTGGGAGGGCTTTTCCAGCCTTCAAGGTTCTGGGATTCTGTGTTACAGTTCCATTTCTTTTTTCCTCCAACCCACGGGAATTCTGTAACTCTTAGACCTGCTGGCTGAATCCTGGTGAAATTATGCTTTTATTTTCAAGGAGTTTTGCATTCTGCATCTCATTTTATTGTGAGCATACATCAGCCATTACTGAGCATGACTCCAGAACTAATTTTTCTTCTATTTTCCCAGTTTTTCCTTGCCCTCACGCCGATTGTGTTTTACAGCGCACCTCTCTTGCTGCCCTTTCGTTATAATTTTAGGGGATTGTCACATATTTCACACTAACTTTTTGCAGGGTTGCTGGGGAAAGGTTAAGTGGGTTCTTGATTACTCCTGTAGTTCTGGGGTTTATGGCCCTGCTGAATTAAGTGCACATGATTTGTGGCATGGCTAGAGCACCAAATGCATACATTGAATTGTTTCTTTACATCTCATTGGAGCTGGCAGTATTCTAGAGGGTAAATATATATGCAAATTACCTATACTGAGAAAACTTCCTACACTTTCCGTTTACAGAAGATGGATTTATTCCTTTGGAAATATATCAGCAAAAAAGACCCAAACCTTTCCAGTTTTTAGAAACCCTTCCAGAGTGCCAGGGGAGAGGGGCAGCTTTACAGCCATGGCAGAAGGTGGTTTAATGTGTGAGTCATTTTTGTGCTGTCCTGAGCCCAAACACTCACACATGCTCTGATCCCTCTTCTCAGTTCATGTATTTATTAATTATTTATGACGTTCATTGTCACTGTGTGACTTTGTTCCTTGTCTTGCCTAATGTGCCTTGGCATGCCAGAGCTGTATTTTTATAAAAACCCCAAGATTCTAATCAGAAGATACTTAGTGTGCTGTGAAAATTCCGTTCCCAAGACAGAGGGAGTGGGGGGATGCTTTTTCTGGGCTCACAGGAGTTACAAAGCAGACTGGGTTGGCTCCTTAAGAATGCAAATGATTGTGTGTGAGCAAGATCCGATGGTACAAAAATAAAATATTCCACATCCTGCTTGGGAAATAATAATCCATATCCAAGCAACACGTAGTAGGTGGCTGAATGAGACCCTGGCCTGAACTTGCTGCAGAGCAGGAGGAGCTGTGGTATTTGGCAGTGATTAAAATCCAAGTGGCAGGGCCAGGGCTCCTTGCTGGGGTGGCTGTGCCCAGCTGCTCTGGCAGCTCCACATTCCAGGCACGTTTCCCTGGGAGCTTCCCAGAGCTGCTGTTTGAGCTGTGCCTCGAGAGGTGCTTGAGCTGTGCCTCACATGAAGCTGCTCCTGGTGTGTTTGATAATCTACCAATTCCTGATGTACAATAGAGGGGTTCTAGTTTAAGGCAAACTTTGATGCTTCTTTAGCTTGGGTAAGTGAAGGAATTGTTCCCTGGCAGGGTGGGCAGCCCTGGCACAGGTGCCCAGAGCAGCTGGGGCTGCCCCTGGATCCCTGGCAGTGCCCAAGGCCAGGCTGGACACTGGGGCTGGGAGCCCCTGGGACAGTGGGAGGTGTCCCTGCCATGGCAGGGCTGGCACTGGGGGGGATTTGGGGTCCCTTCTCACCCGAATCAGTCTGAGATTCCCTAACTCTGGTTCCATAACTCTGTGGTTCCATGAATCTGATCCTAAGCCAGCAGAGCCAGACTTTATTCCCATGAGCTTTGAGTCCTAGAGAGTTCAATCCCAGTATTTTTTACCAGCTGGAGAAAAGTGATGACAGCAGAGGTGGTGAGCTCTGGGTGTCCCAGCCTTCATGCCAACACTCCTTGGGGTTTGTTGGTTCCGTTTTATTCCACTCAGCTCCCATAAATCCCACACCTCCAGGGTGGAGAGCTCTCAGAGAACTGTCCCTCCTGTGCCTGAGCCTGCCAGGGGAGTCTGCTGAGCCACTCTGAGCCCTGGGGCTGTCCCAGGGGCACTGTCCTGGGGGATGGATGATGGATGGATGGACGGAGGGAGGGGTGGATGGATGGATGATGGATGGATGGATGGATGGATGGATGATGGATGGATGGATGGATGGATGGATGGATGGATGGATGGATGGATGGATGGATGGATGGATGATGGATGGATGGATGGATGGATGGATGGATGGATGGATGGATGGATGGATGGATGGATGATGGATGGATGGATGGATGGATGGATGGATGATGGATGATGGATGGATGATGGATGGATGGATGATGGATGGATGGATGATGGATGGATGGATGGATGGATGGATGGATGGATGGATGGATGGATGGATGATGGATGGATGGATGGATGGATGGATGGATGGATGGATGGATGGATGGATGATGGATGGATGGATGGATGATGGATGGATGGATGGATGGATGATGGATGATGGATGGATGGATGATGGATGGATGGATGATGGATGGATGGATGGATGGATGGATGGATGATGGATGGATGGATGGATGATGGATGATGGATGATGGATGGATGGATGATGGATGATGGATGGATGGATGGATGATGGATGGATGGATGGATGGATGGATGGATGGATGGATGGATGGATGGATGATGGATGGATGGATGATGGATGGATGGATGGATGGATGGATGATGGATGGATGGATGGATGGATGGATGGATGGATGGATGGATGGATGGATGGATGGATGGATGGATGGATGATGGATGGGGTGGGACAGCTCGGAATTCCCAGGGACCTGCCGAGTCTGAGGACTCAGTCCCTCCCCAGTTCAGGAAGGGAAGTGCCAGTTCTGTGCATTGTTTTATAAATAAAGCCCTCACAGGAGTGCAGTGAGCCACTCCTTATGTGCTGTTCCTCACACATGGAGCACGGGGGGTTCATTACCATATCTTTGATGACTTGCCGTTGTTCTCTGTTTACTTTTGCCCAAAAATATGTCCTTGCTCTGCTGTAGCAATTTCCAGGTTCCCTAATTTGTTTTGCTTGAAGTGTATTTCTCACAGTCACACACTCCAGCATAACGCTGGCGTGGAGCTTGTTATTTAGCAACTCATTTAAATGAAAATAGACGTAATTTAAATAGACGGAAATGTCCTTTAATACTATTTTTAAAGACTAATGGAGGAGCTCTGCGGGCTGGCACGATGTGCTCCAGAATACAAAATAAACAGAGTTGTTCAGATGCATTTAGATGATCCTTCCAGCCCTTCATGGGGTTGTTTCAACTGCACAGTGGTAAGATTTATCAAAGGGATTGGGAATCGCTTTGATACAAAAGAGATATTTATTTCTCTGCGAGCTGGCGTTTCCAGGAGGTGATGGAAGGCTTTTTCCTCTGGTTGAAATATTGCTTCAGAAATGCCAGTGGTGAGAATGCTTTCTGTGGCTGCAGCCTCCGCTCTTTCATGTACAGTGCCCAAACAATGATGGATTGTTTTAATTGGGGACAGCGCTGGATTTCTCTTTGGGGTGGGTTAGGGGTGGGCACGGCCTCAAGCTGGGCCAGGAGAGGTCTGGGTTGGGTATTTGGAATTATTTCCCTGTGGGAAGGGCTGGGCTGGAGTTCCCATCCCTGGGGGATCTCACAGCCCTGTGGATGTGGCACCTGGGGACAGGGGCAGTGGTGACCTTGGCCCTGCTGGGAATGGCTGGATTGGGTGGTTGGGAGGCCTTTTCCAGCCTCCCAGTGCCCTGATTCCATGGAGCACAGCAGCGGCCAAGGCACTGCCTGTGCTGGGGGGATGTTCCCCAGGTAACAGCACCTGGCAGCACCGGGGCAGCCTTAGGCTGGGTTAGGGTTCTGGGGGTCAGGATTGCTGTCTCCAAATGAAAACAGAGCTATTGTTTATAATATATATCTTTTATACAATAGTATAAAATATATTGTATAGAATATATATATTTTATACAATAATATATAATATATATATATATCTTATACAATTATATATATAAAATATTTTATTATATATAATATCTATCTTGTACAATTATATATATAAAATATTTTATTATATATAATTAAACAATAGCTCTGAAAACAGAGCTATTGTATAATTATATATAATTATATAATATATATATTATACAATTATATATATAAAATTTTATTATATATAATTAAACAATAGCTCTGAAAATAGAGCTATTGTATAGTTATATATAATCAAATAATTTATATCTATAATTATATAATTATATGTATTTGTATTGCTTCCTTTTTTAATGTGAGAAATGCTTTTGTTGTTTCTGGATGTAAAGACTCTAACACAGTGCCTGAAGTTTCATGAGTGAGCAGCAGAGTGCTGATGGTGCCTTTATCTTCTTTTCCCTCCCTCTTTTTGCTCTCAGGAGCAAAATGTGGTAAATTGGGGCAAGGTTAAGGTTAAGCGAGGTTTGGGTAAAGTAGAGAAATGGCCTCATGGAGTCCAAGCCTTTTGTTTCCTCCTTTTTGGTGAAACCAGTGTGGCTGGCAGGGAGTTCAGGACCTCTGTGCTGAAAAGACCCTCTGAAAGGGACTTTGAAAAATAATTTTGGAACAATTTTAAGTGAATGTTTGCATTCCAAGGGGAGGTTTCAGTGCTGTGCCAGGGCAGGGACACCTCCCACTGTCCCAGGTGCTCCCAGCCCCAGTGTCCAGCCTGGCCTTGGGCACTGCCAGGGATCCAGGGGCAGCCACACCTCGTGGTCCCCTTTGCCTCTCCATGGGAAGGAAATCTGTCCCACTCTGCAGACATGCAGTTTTTAAACCATGGCAGCTGTATAAATTAATTTTTATGACCTGCAGTATTTAATCTTATTAAATAATGACTTTAGGAGCCTGTTCCCTGGTGTAAGAGGATTAGAGTGCTCACACTTTGTTTGTACTGCAGCATGGAATCAGCTTAACACAAGTTTTATTGAATTTTTTTCCAACTTGTCTTAGGAGAAGTGGTTAAGCAGAACTCATTGCCAATTAATCTGCTGAGTTAGGGTGACACCGAGTGCTGCAGGTCTTTGTTGGTCCCCGGGGTGCTCAGGGCTCCCCTGGTCCCTGCTGTCCCTCTTGTCACAGTGAGCACCTGCAGAGGGGCAGAAAAGCAAGAGACTCTCAGAATGGTTTGGGGTTGGCAGGGACCCCAAATCCCCCCAGTGCCACCCCTGCCATGGCAGGGACACCTCCCACTGTCCCAGGGGCTCCCAGCCCCAGTGTCCAGCCTGGCCTTGGGCACTGCCAGGGATCCAGGGGCAGCCCCAGCTGCTCTGGGCACCTGTGCCAGGGCTGCCCACCCTGCCAGGGAACAATTCCCAATTCCCAATCTCCCATCCAGCCCTGCCCTCTGGCACTGGCAGCCATTCCCTGGGTGCTGTCCCTCCATCCTTGTCCCCAGTCCCTCTGCAGCTCTCCTGGAGCCCCCTCAGGCCCTGCCAGGGGCTCTGAGCTCTCCCTGGAGCTGCTCCTGTCCAGGTGAGCCCCCCAGGTGTCCCAGCCTGGCTCCAGAGGGGCTCCAGCATTCAGAGCAGCTCCGGGACTTTCTCTGGATCTCTCCAGCAGCTCCAGCTCCTCCTTGAGTCTGGGGATCCTGGGCTGGATGCAGAACCTGCAGAGATGCCCAGGTGGACACAGTCTTGTTAAAGCCTGAGCAGGTGGGAGCCCTGGATCCCCCCTGGATCCCCCCAGGTATGGCTGGAGCCCTGGATCCCCCCTGGATCCCTGCTCTCAAGGTGTGGCTCTGGGCTCTGGATCCCCCATGGATCCTCAGGTGTGACTGGAGCCCTGGATCCCCATGGATGCCCCAGCCCTTTCCCAGTCCCTTTCCCAGCCCTTTCCCAGCCCTTTCCCAGTCCCTTTCCCAGCCCTTTCCCAGTCCCTTTCCCAGCCCTTTCCCAGCCCTTTCCCAGTCCCTTTCCCAGCCCTTTCCCAGTCCCTTTCCCAGCCCTTTCCCAGTCCCTTTCCCAGCCCTTTCCCAGCCCTTTCCCAGCCCTTTCCCAGTCCCTTTCCCAGCCCTTTCCCAGCCCTTTCCCAGCCCTCTCCCGGTCCCTTTCCCGGTCCCTGCCCTGCAGGCTCGGTGCTGGCTGCAGCAGGAGCAGGATCCCAGCCCCTGCTCACTCCTGGGTTTCCCTCCCTGCGCTCAGCTGCTCCCCCTGTGAAACACAAACCGCATCCACGAGGCGGCCCCAAGCTGGTAGGAAAAAAAGAGGTTTAAAAAAAAACCCGCAGGAAAATGGCATAAATTAAGAGACATTGAGAGCTTCCATTTCTTTATGCTCGTTGTTAATGTAATTTTTTGCACTTCTTTCTGCCTAAAAAGATTGAAATTTCTACCGGGATAGTATTGGCATAATACAATGAAATCAAACTCTTTCAACAAACTGTTGCTATAGAGAACTTGAAAGCAGAAAATTAATGTGCTTTGAAGTGTTGTAATTGTGGTTAATAGAGGGGTACGTGGAGGATTAAAAATCTATATTTTACTTACTTACTTTTTCCTCACGTGAATTCAGTTGTGAGGCTAAAAGCACGACATTTAAAATTCTCTTAATGTCTCCAAATTCAACCGCTCCTCTTTGTATTTCTGGATCACACTCAAGTTTGCTTAATTAGGAATAGAAATAGGGCTGGAAAATGGAAGAGGAAGCAGCGTGAAAAAATTCACTTTCTGCAGGTTGCAGCAGTGCTGTTTGTTCTCCCTGAAGCTCAGGTTTTAGGAAGCCTGGGATATTTTAGAGATTGATAGCATGGAGAGCTTTGCTTGTCAAAGGTATGTTTGAATTGGATATTTAGAAAGATCAGGCTGTGTAAATAAATAAAAATCAAAATGCAGTTCCCTGGGTGGGACATCTCAGCTTGCCCAGGTGTGCTCAGAGCCTGGGCTCTGCTGTTCTTTGTGGAGGTTACAAAATCATGGGGCTGTCCCAGGAGAACCCAAACTGGGTGAGCCAGGCTGGGACACCTGGGGGGCTCACCTGGACAGGAGCAGCTCCAGGGAGAGCTCAGAGCCCCTGGCAGGGCCTGAAGGGGCTCCAGGAGAGCTGCAGAGGGACTGGGGACAAGGATGGAGGGACAGGAGCCAGGGAATGGCTGCCAGTGCCAGAGGGCAGGGCTGGATGGGAGATTGGGAATTGGGAATTGTTCCCTGGCAGGGTGGGCAGCCCTGGCACAGGTGCCCAGAGCAGCTGGGGCTGCCCCTGGATCCCTGGCAGTGCCCAAGGCCAGGCTGGACACTGGGGCTGGGAGCACCTGGGACAGTGGGAGGTGTCCCTGCCATGGCAGGGGTGGAATGGGGGGGTTTGGGGTCCCTTCCCACCCAAACCAGGCTGGGCTCTTGTGAGTTCCGATGCAGAATTAGGAAATGGCTGTTACTAGTGGTGCTTGCAGTGTTTTTACTGTGAATCCCCTCCCCTGCCTGTGCATGCTCTGGGTGCCCTGCACTGAGCTCTGGCACCAGGGCTCTGCCTCAGTCACACCTTACCCACAATAATGACTTTTGGGTTTTTTTAAAGGCAGAATGGAACTGTTTGATGTAAGAGGCAATTTCTCTGTGGCGTTTCTGCGGCTGGCACGGAGCACCTGGAGAGGAGCAGCGCTGGCTGTGAGCTCAGGGAGGAGCTCCCCTCCTCCTTCCATCCGTGGGGATGGCAGGTCCATGCTCAGCCCCGGGCCCTGCTGAGCTGGAGCCAGCCCTGCAGCCAAGGCAAGCCCAGCTCCTCTCTCAGGGGCAGCAGGGGCTGAACCCACCTGTGGGGAGCAGAGCAGGCAAGAGGCTCTGCTGGGCCATCTCCAGCCCTGGCACTCGCTGAAACGTGCAGGGTCACAGCCTGGAGCAGTTCCAGTCAGACCTGGGAACACCCACGAGGATTTGCTTTGTTCCTTCCCTGCAGGGTGTGAGGCTGACATCCCCTCCAGTGCAGGAGCAGCACTGCCTGGAGAGAGCCCAGCTGGGGGAGAAAGTGTGGGGCATTCCCAGCTCAAAGTGTGGGGTATTCCCAGCTCAAAGTGTGGAATTATTCCAGCTCAAAGTGTGGAATTATTCCAGTTCAAAGTGTGGAATTATTCCAGCTCAAAGTGTGGGGTATTCCCAGCTCAAAATGTGGAATAATTCCCAGCTCAAAATATGGGATAATTCCCAGCTCAAAATATGGGATAATTCCCAGCTCTCAAAGTGTGGAATTATTCCCAGCTCAAGACATGAAATTATTCCCAGCTCAAAACATGGAATTCTTCCCGGCTCAAAGTGTGGAATTATTCCAGCTCAAAGTGTGGAATATTCCCAGCTCGAAATGTGGAATGTTCCCAGCTCGAAGTGTGGAATATTCCCAGCTCAAAACGTGGAATAATTCCCGGCTCAAAGTGTAGAATGTTCCTCGCTCAAGACGTGGAATTATTCCCAGCTCAAAACGTGCAATATTCCCAGCTCACAGTGTGGGATTATTCCCAGCTCCAAACATGCGCTGTTCCCAGTGCAGGTGCCCAGGGGAGCAGCAGGCTGGGGCAGCTTTTGGAAGCAGCAGATCCGTGGGGCTGAGCTGAGCCTGGCGCCAGGGCAGGGCTGGGTGAGCCCAGGGACTGCAATGAGCACGGCTGCTGCTGCTCAGACAGAGCCTGAGTGCATTAAACAGGAAATGGGAGATGGCAGGGAGCAGCCAGCTGCCCATTTTTTTAATGTTTTTCCCATCCTGTTTTGTAGATTTGTCAATTTATTGGCCATTCCATCCAGCCCCTGCTGGAGCACTTGCTGCTGAATCGATGTAAAGATAATTTTAGTTTGCTTGCATGTAAAATTTATTCAAATATTGATAGTTCTCCTCACAATATGGCCCACATAGATTTGTCAGGACAAGGCAGCCTATTTCTGAAAGCGACGGTTAAAATTAACTTCAGGATTTCAGAGCTGGACATGCATTACTTGGAATCATTTTAGCACTTCAGGTTTAGAATCAGTAGCCCCGTTTGTAACTTAAATAACCATAGGAAGAATTCAGTCATAAGCACCAAAGTGCCTTGGCTGATGTTTGAGAGCTCTGTGTGTGTGTTCCCAAGGTGGGGGGAAGGAAGGATGATCATCAGAAGGAGGCAGAGTCCTCAGCTGTATTTGCTGTCCTTGTGGTTTCCTCTCCTGTTGTCTCAGATCTGTTTTTCCCTCCATCCCTCTTTTCTGTGGTCCATACCTGTTGCTGGGGGAGGTCCTTTCCCCAGGTTTGGTGTTCAGAGCCGTGGTGGGACAGCAGCACCCACAGAAGGCTGAGCCCACATTCCCACCTCGCTTTTCCTTCCAAACCAGGGAGGCTGAGCTGTCTCAGTAATGTGGATTTTCCCCATGAGCAGGACCTGGTGTCCAGCAGAGAGGATGACAGACCCTGGTTTTGATTGCCTGCTTGTAGGCGGGTAGAATGTCAGGAAATAAAGATAGGGTAGAAAGTAATCTCAGCCCTAAGGAGCTGCAGCTGGGCCAGTTATCAAAGATTGGGAGCAGGCCTGACTTTAACAGGCCACAGCTGTAACCAATGGGAAGAAGATGCTATAAAAGAGTGGGGTGGCCTTGAGAAGGGAACTGGGATCACTTGGGTGCTTTGTGAAGAAGAAAGAGTCAGAGCTCTGAGAGCTGCCCATGAGGAGCACCCAGCAGGTGTGAAACCTCTGTGATAGGAGATAACAGCATGGAACCCCTGTGATAAGGTGCCAACAGATCAAGGGCACCTTCAGTCAGTTCTCAGATCACAGCAGGATGGGGGGATGTGGATCTGCCACAGGACAGGGAGCTCTGCAGAGGGATGGAGACAGGCTGGATCCATGGGCTGAGGCACAACAGGACCCTGTGCTGGGCTGTGCCCTTGAGTGACCATCACACCTAATGCCACAGGCTCTGTCCCACAGCTGGATTTTGGATGGGAAAAGCAGTCTATTGTAGGGGGGTAGAATGTAAGAAAATAAAGATGGTGTAGAAAGTAATCTCACCCCAAGGAGCTGCAGCTGGGCCAGTTATCAAAGATTGGGAGCAGGCCTCACTTTAACAGGCCACAGCTGTACCCAATGGGAAGAAGATGCTATAAAAGAGTGGGGTGGCCTTGAGAAGGGAACTGGGGTCACTTGGGTGCTTTGTGAAGGAGAAAGGGTGAGAGCTCTGAGAGCTGCCCATGAGGAGCACCCAGCAGGTGTGAAACTCAGGTCTTACTCTGCCAGTGAGACAGAATTGGATGACCCCATGGGATAGGGTTCGGGATAATGGCTTTGCCAACACTGCAAATGCAGCCCTCAGTCCTGCAGACACAACCAGGGTTATGTTTCAGGTAATTCCTAAGACTGACTAGACAGAACCAGTTTTTTTTCATTTCCATTTCCTTTTATATCTGGAACAAATTCAAATGCATGAGAGGGAAAGAGGCACCAATCAGTATTAGATGTCAGATTAGAAGCTTGGAATAGGCCTGGAGGGGAGGCAGGAGCACTTACACAACTCCTTTTCCTAGGAAATCTCCTGGGAAGAAGAGAGATCCTCACACAGCATTGCTCTGAAAGCAGAATTGCCTTTTTTAGATGGCCAATGAAAGCAGATGTGATGGCTAAAACATCCCTCTCCCCCTCTCTCCAATCTCAGTTAATAGCTGAGCACAGCTCATATGGAATGTCCCACCTTGCACAGACACCTCTTTGAACCTTTGAGCAAATGTGTTTTGCAGGGGATTTTTGACCAACACTTAAAATATGTTCTTACATGTTTTTCCCCCCAAGTCTTGGCTCATTAAAGTGAAAATAACAAAAAGAAATGCTTTAACTCCTCATCCCTTCGGGTGCCCTGTCCTGCACTGAGGGCACAGAGCTCCTGAGCTTCCTCAGAGCTGTTCATTTATTTGGCAAAGATCAAAAGGTCAGGCACTTCCAGCTCGGTGAAGCTTCCAGTGAATTACATCATGCATAAGAATTTGCTATTTCCAAGCTACCCCAGCCCTCCTGTGAGGATATCTTGCTCGCCTGAGCAGAAAACAGGCTGTGTTAGCAGCTTTGGTGAGCGATGTTCTGTGCCAGCACAGGGCCCTGCACACACCCTCGCTGCAGTGCTGCCCTCAGGGGCCACCCACGGGCTTCTATTCCCATTTATTCTGGGAAATATATATATATATATATATATATATGTATAATCCCAGGGAAATGAGCTCCTACCCAGGGTCAGGTGGGCACAGTAAGGGCCTGTGCACACAAACAGGGTTTGAGTTCTTGCCTAAGTGCCCCAACCCCTCAGGAAAGGCTGGGCAGGCAGAGTCAGAGAATCATGGAAGTGTCAAGCTGGGGTAAGTCCTGTAAATCATCAAATTCAACCTTCAGTGCAGTCCCACCATGCCCACTAGCCTGTATCACCACATGCCAGCTCTGGTGTTTTGGACACCTCCAGAGATGGGACCGGCAGCCCCTGCAAGGCCTGGCCACCCCTGCAGGGAGGAAATGTCCCTCATGTCCCACCCGAACCTGCCCTGGGGCACCT
This sequence comes from Molothrus aeneus, assembly GCF_037042795.1. Classification (NCBI taxonomy): domain Eukaryota; kingdom Metazoa; phylum Chordata; class Aves; order Passeriformes; family Icteridae; genus Molothrus; species Molothrus aeneus. Next base: position 35,358,770 of record NC_089653.1, on the reverse strand, counting down.
GAGGACATCTCTGCCTTCATTCCCTTCTCTCCTCTGCTGATGCCTTCAGTTCCAGCTCTGCTATTCCCGGGTTCTGCCCTGCCCCAGGGTGACCCTGTGTCACACACATCTTTTATGGAAAATCCTTTCCTTAGGATATTTCCTCCTGAGAAGCTGAGAGGCCTCAGGAACAAAATGTACCCAATGGTTATCTGCTGCTGTGGGATGCAACAGGTGCAGCTGGGATTGGGCTCATGGGGTTGTTTCTCATTAATGGCCAATCACAGCCCAGCTGGCTCAGACAGAGAGCCAAGACACAAACCTTTGTTATCTTTCCTTTTCTATTCTTATCCAGCCTTCTGATGAAACCTTTTCTTCTATTCTTTTAGTATAGTTTTAATGCAATATATATCATAAAATAATAAATCAGCCTTGTGAAACATGGAGTCAGATCCTGGTCTCTTCCCTCATCCCCAGACCCCTGTGAGCACCATCACAACCCTGCACCCCACACCCAGTGCCAGCAGCTCTCCCCACAGCTCAGGCACACACAACAATCCCTTTCCAGAACCAAGGGCAGCGCTGCAGCTTCAGCCCCAAGAGTGCCAAGAGCAGGGGATGGAGGAGAGCAGCCTGGGAGGGTGGGACTGCATCCCTGCAGCTGGGATTGGACCCTGGGCTTGTGATTCTGTGTCATATTGCAAAGCCCTCCTGGTTTTTGCAAAATCTATCCTAAAGCTAGGAAATAATTCTAAATGAGTCGATTAAAAAAAATGAATTCTGGTCAATTTTAAAAGGAAAGAAAGATGAGACTTACTGTGAAAACATTTCAAGCCATAGCAACAGTATAAAAATTATTTTTGAGGGGGATCTTTTACAACTTTATTCTAGCCCTATTTTCTATTTTTAACCTTTAATCAAAGCTTCTGGCTTGTTGGGAAATACAATAAATCTTTATATCTCCAAAGCTTTTAAAGTGTTCACCGTGCCTGCTGTTCTCTTTCTGACAGGAGATTATCCTTTTGAGTTAGAAATTTTCTATTATTTGTGTCTGGAACGGTTGAAAGCTGAAGTGGGGCCTCAGGTCCCATGAGCAGCAGCCCTAATGAAGGTGTGGGATGTGTGCAGGCAGGGACAAAGTCACACGTTTGTCCTACAGCTGCTTTTCTTTTTTTGCTCCAGGCCAGCCGTCCTCACCCAGCCCTGTCACGGGGGCTTGGCCGCACCTGGGGCTGTTTTCTGCACCTGGCAGAGGTGCCCTCAGCCAGCTTTGAGCCTGCCCTGGTGTCCCTGGGCATGGGGACAGGCTCTGAGCCTGTCCTTGGCACCATCTCTGGCACACCTGAGCAGGGGGGGCCTCATGGAGCCACAGCCTCGCCAGGGTGGAGGAGACACCGCAGCTCATCATCCCAAACTGCACCCAAATCCCCCCTGCCCAATAAACCCCATCACAAAGCCCCCCCTCTGCTGGTTCTAGAAACTTCCAGGCATGGGGATGCCCTGGGCAGCTGTGCCAGGCCCTGAGCCCTTTTCCTTTCTCAGGGAAGGAATTTCCCCCAATATCCAGCCTGAGCCTCTCCTGGCACAACCTGAGGCCATTTCCTCTTCTCATTTGGCTAGATCTGGGAGAAGGGGCCAACAATGTCATTAACTTCTCCCTAGTTTATTATTGATAAAAATGTTGAAAGTCATTCTGAGTCATTAATTTTAAGGCATTGAGTCCCAGAATTTCCTGCCTGACTTTTGCTGCTTGTTTTATTTCCTATCTGCTCAAAAGTCGCTCCAGGACTTGGGTTCCTTCTTTTTTTCCTCTTCCCACTTTGAAATTAATCCCTTGTGTGTTTCAGCCTGTTGGATGCTCACAGGAGCACCAGGAAGGAGCACAAGCCCAGGTGGAGCTGCTGGAGCCAAGCCCTGGGATGGGGATTGGCATTTGGCAATGTGTGTGCTGCTCTGGGAAACTTCATCCAGGTAATCCCTTGTGTTGTTGCTTTTTTTCCTGAGAAACATTCCTTTTGGGATGGCTGGTTTTTATTTCTCTGGAGAGCCAGATGTGAATAATGCATTTATCGGGGCATTTCAAGGCATTTATTAGAGTATTTCAGTGCATTTTGGGATATTTTCAATGTATTTTTTAGGGTGTTTCAAGGCCAGGGCTGGGGCACTTCCTTGCTATCTCCAGATGATGGGAATCAGACCCAGCTATGAAAATTTAGGGAGGCTGCTGCAGCTAAAACAGGAGATTATAAGATTATAATCCTTGGGTGGCCAGAGCCATGGGGGCAGTGGGAGGACAGAAGGCCCTGGAGCTGCCCTCTTGAGCCACATTTATTAAATCACCTCCATAGCCTGGAAATTCCCATGGATGCTCCATGTTCCCTGATTTTATTAATGCTGCCTTTAAATTTAGCTTTAAATTCTTGTAACTGTCAAGTTTGCTTACAGGTTTTGAGAGCATGTGAATTAATTTCAGGCAATTGCCTGAAAAGTAGGAAAACACAGTATTTGTGCAAGGCTTCTACAATATTTTGTTTTGAACTTAGATGTCTTACTGTTTCATACAAACCATCAACACTTGGCGTGAGTAATTCTCCTAAAAATAGCTCCTACCTGAGAGGAGAGTGACTCACCTTTTATGTGAGTCAGCCCTGGACTCCAGAGCCCCCAGGATTCCTTCCTGGCAGGGCTGGGACTGCGTCACATTCCTGGGACAGGGGAACACAATCCCAGCCTGGGGTGGGCTGGAAGGGACCATGGAAAGGAGCTCTGGAAGTGTCCAAGGCCAAGCTGGACACTGGGGAAGGGCCCTGCCCATGGCACCGGGTGATCTCCAAGGCCCCTTCCAGCCCAAACTGTCGCAGACATCTTTTATGGAAAATCCTTTCCTTAGGATTTCTCCTCCTGAGAAGCTGAGAGGCCTCAGGAACAAAATGTACCCAATGGTTATCTGCTGCTGTGGGATGCAACAGGTGCAGCTGGGATTGGGCTCATGTGCTTGTTTCTAATTCATGGCCAATCACAGCCCAGCTGGCTCGTGTTTTGTGGAGATAGCCAAAAACTCCACAATTTGTGGAAGTTGTAAAGCCAGTGTGTTTATTACAGTACCGGACGCATGTGGAGATTCTGATCTCCACACAACTTCCACAGAGTTGAGGAGGTTTTGGTTATCTCCACAAAACACTCAGACTCTCTGTCCCAGTCACAAACCTTTGTAATCATTCTTTCTTTCTCTATTCTTAGCCAGCTTTCTGATGAAATCCTTTCTTCTATTCTTTTAGTATAGTTTTAATGTAATATATATCATAAAATAATAAATCAGCCTTGTGAAACATGGAGTCAGATCCTGGTCTCTTCCCTCATCCTGAGACCCCTGTGAACACAGTCACACAAACCAGATTTTGGATTTTGGATTTTATCAAGTGCAGATGTCCAGACCCACAGCTCCCTTGGACAGCTCTGACACTGCCTCTCCTTCCATGGTGCTGCCCATCCCTGGAGGTGCCCCTGGGATGCCTGGGGGTGTCACTTGGTGCTCTGGGCTGGAGACAAGGTGGGGATCAGGCATAGCTGGGACTGGGTTATCTCAGAGATCCTTGATGCAGGAATTGTGTGACTGGATTCTTTTTGATCCAGGAATTCTGCGATTCCCTGCTCGTCCCAGCCTTGCTCTCCTGCCCTCACCACTGATGGCCCTTCATATTCCTTCGCTCTGCTTTCAGTCCATGAGGTCCCTTTGTGAATCCCTGAAATGCAGCTCCTGTTTCAGTGAAGCTCTTCCTCACAGTCCCTGCAGTGAGCAGCCCCCCAAACTCTGTTCCCCAGGATGAACCTGCTCTGTCCTTGGTGTTGGGGCAGCTGGGAGGGCTCTGTGCCCTCTGCTCAGGGCTGGGCCCAGCTCTGCTGACCAGGAGGGACCATCAGCACCCCAGAACCAAGTCCCTTTCCATCAGGAGTGGCTTTGTGACACTGCCTCAAACTGCTGCTTCCCACAGCCCTGAGCTGCTTTTCATGCAGGACCCACGAGGCTCATGGAGATGTCCACGTGTCTGACCCTCTTGAGCTGAAACTCCATGGGAACAGAATTTCCTCACGATTTTCTGCTGTTCCATGCTCTCTGTGCTGATGGCAGATTGCCCTGGCAGAGCCTCCCTGCTGGGCTCAGGGGCCTGTCTGATCTGTGTCACTGCCCTGGTGTCCAGGGTGGGGAATGGACACCTGGGGAAAAGGGATTTGGGTTAACCAAATATCAACAGGGACTGACCCCTGAGCCTGCCTGGAGCTGCTGCCAGGCTGGGCTGGGCTCTGCAGGCTGTGCCCTCCCTGCTGTCCTGCTGCTGGGCTGTCTCGGTTTGGAAAGACTCGAGTCTGCTAAGGAAGGCAGGAGCCTCCCCTGAAACAGAGAATGTAAGCCCCCTTCCTACAAATTGCTATGAATTTTAAATTAAGGGGCTCTCAGGCAAAAGATATGGGAGCAGGAAATAACAGTTTTTTAATAGGGAATAAAATAAAAGGATAAAATAATCAATGCAGTAAACTAAACCAACACTGCCAGAGTCAGAACCCAGCCTGACACCCTGTGGGTCAGGGTGTTGGCAGCAGAACCATTGGAATTGTGGCTCAGCCCTCCTGCAGTGCCAGGGCTGGTTCTGCTGGAGCAGGGATCCTGTAGAGAAGGATGGATTCTGCCTCTGAAGATCCAGGGGAAGAAGAGGCAGCTGCTGTTCCTCTGGGGAATCCCGTGGAGAAGCCGTGCTGGTGTTTCCAAACCTCTGGATTATATCCAGGTAGGAATGCTTGGCTCCTCCCTCTGGGCTCACGTCTCCCAATGGGATGCTGTAGTTCTTATCAGCCATGCAGGGACATTCCATGGCTGTTATCAGCAATGTCCCCTCCCGAGGGAGGAGTGATTGTGGTCACTCAGAGAGAGAGATAAGGCAAACTGCCCACTTGACAAAAGACAGCTGCCATCCAGATGGTAATGGAACACATCTTGCCTTGCAATCTGGAACATGTGTCCTGCTCAGCAGTGACTGTCCAGCCTCAGGACAGCCTGGGGCTGCCTCTGCTCCTCTCCTGCTGCTGAGCCCCCAGCTCTGCAGTGGCACCACGGGGATTTTCCAGTTCTGCCCTCAGGCAGGCAGTGCCCAGCTGGGTCAGCACAGACTCCCTGGCTGCAGTTCTGGCTGTGATTGCTGACAGGAGATATTCCTCAGGACCCAAACTCACCACAGACCCACCACCTCCTCATAAACAGAACGGGTTTGTGGAAAAGAGCTGGCTTTCACCTCCTGGCCAAAAATCCCCATTTTTTTCCCCAGCTGCCTCCTGAGGTGTGCCCACACTGGCCCCAGTGATGGGGCTGCACGGCTTGCTCAAGGCTATTTTGTGTTGGGCAGTTCCAGATAGATTTAATGACACCTGAAGGGCTGTTCCTGCCTGGCTGAGCGCTCCAGCCCCACCGAGAATCAGAGAAACCTGACGTGTGACAAGTGGCATTTAAAGGAACTGTGATCCTGGGATTTGTTTGCCACGGATCAGTTTAATTAGGAATGGCACTGTGCTGATTGGGAGCCATGCTCTGAAGGACTTGCTTACTTTGGTTTGGATGTCAGAAATGCACAGAATTCCTCAGGCCCTGCATTTGGAATGAGCTGACCCTGCTGGTGTAACAAGAACTGCTGGGAACACCTAGAGTCCTGGCCTGGGAGGACTGTCCCCACTGAAACCCTTCCCAGGTTCTGTGGAGATGAAGCTGAATTCTCCTCCTGGCTCTCAGGGAAGGATTTCAGCGAGCTCACCCTGTTCAATGTTTAAGGTAGAAGTAGCAGGAGCTGACAGCTCATTAACAATGAACGGCATGGGCTAAGCTGACATTGCCCAACGGGCCATTAAACAAAACTGCTGCCAGCAGCTTGAAACTCTCCTGCCTTAAGTGACTTATCCAAACTAGGAGCTTAGATCTTGGGAATAAAGCAAGAATGCACTCCAAGAGTTGCAGATTTTTCCTGAAATGCAGATTTCCCCAGGGAGCTGCTCCTCAGCACAGCCACAGCAACGCTTCACAAAGCACAGTTCTGTGACAAGCCCCTAAAGTTCATTTTTTTATCCAAACAGCAACACTTTTTTGGGGTGTGGGTGGCTGCCCCTGGATCCCTGGCAGTGCCCAAGGCCAGGCTGGACATTGGGGCTGGGAGCACCTGGGACAGGGGAAGGTGTCCCTGCCATGGCAGGGGTGGCACTGGGTGGGCTTTGGGGTGGGAATGGGTGATCTTTGGGGTGGGAATGGGTGATCTTTGGGGTGGCACTGGGTGATCTTTCGGGTGTGAATGGGTGATCTTTGGGGTGGGAATGGGTGATCTTTGAGGTCCCTTCCCACCCAAACCATCTGGGATTCCATGGTCCTAGGAAGGTGCTCCCTGGAGAACAGGAATTCTCCCCTGGCACCAAGTTCAGGGCTCAAGAGCTGCACCCCCAGGTGGGCGAGGAGAAGCTTCCCCTTCTCCCTCAGCTCCTGCTCAGCTGCAGGAGGAGCCAGGGACATTCTGGTATCTGTCCAAACCCCCCTGCAGGGCATGGCACGTGTCAGCAGGCAGGGAGGGAAACCCTCATTGGAATGAGAGGGTTGGTGACGGAAATAATGAGATTGGAATTAAGAATTCCAGGTTTGAAATCCAGCATAGGACAGGAAGTTTGGCAGAAGCAGCAGGGCCAAAGCTGGGTTTGTGTCCTGGTCCCTGGGATGCGGAGAGGGGCTGGGGGGTTTGTGCTCACATTAACACAGGACGGGGTGGCTGGGGCAATTCCACCCTGTCCCCTGTGCCACAGGGAGGGCAGAGCCTCAGGAAAGGCATAAAGGAGCCCCATCCCTCGGTGGGGCTGAGGTTTGGAACATGTAACTCTGACCCCAGCTTCAAATTCAGCATTACAGCTCAACACTACAACAGCCCTTTAACAAAACAGGCAAACTCCAGTTTTTCCACTCTGAAGTCTGCAGAGCACACTTAGGACAGGCTTGGGGGGATTTGGGAGGGGCTGGAGTTTGCTTTTGGTTTGTGCTGGTGACAAAGCTGCTGAAGTTTTCAATGTCACTTGGAATACTTGAAACACAATTAATCAATGCCTTAATGGCAGCTGCCCCTTTGTGCCTGCCGAGGTAATTGGGTTGAAATTCCCCAGCTGGCTGGTGCAGGTGTCCTCCCAGAGCTGGGAAGGAGGAGGGAGAGGAGCAGCTGTGATTCCCCAGGGTGGGAATGGGGCACTGACTGGGAGATCTGTTCCCAAACAAGGCTGTTGTGCCAGGTGTGTCTGCCCACTTCTATGTAATGGAGTTTGTTCCTTTGTCATGGAGGGACAGCACACAGGGAATGGCTCCCACTGCCTGGGGCAGGGCTGGATGGGAGATTGGGAATTGGGAATTGTTCCCTGGCAGGGTGGGCAGGGGCTGGGATGGGATTCCCAGAGCAGCTGTGGCTGCCCCTGGGTCCCTGTGGGGGTTTCATGGTGCTGTGCAGGGCCAGGAGCCCCAGAGCTACCATGGGAAGAGTGATTTGATGGAAATCTTCCTTGGCTTCCTTGTGTGCCTCCAAAGCCGGAGCTCAGTAATCTAGGTGGCTTTAATTTGATATTTAATTTGTGCTGTTCGATATTGGTAATATCTGTTCATAGGGAGATTTTCCAGGAGCCAGAGCATTTGTTCCACACTCAGCCTAAGCCAGCACTGCAATTTTGTGTGGGGATTAGCTTGAGGCTCGAGCCACACAATATTTTCCAAAGCCCAGCTCTCCAGAGTGTTCACTGCCATTAGCCTGATATTGATCATTATTTTTATTATTATTCTTATCCCCAGCGCCAGCAGTGACCTGAGCTGGACATCATAGATCCTGGAGCCCAGCTCCTGCTTGGGTCAGCCCTGGGAGGCTGGGATGGACAGGGGGTCTGGGAGAGCCGGGATCAGGGATGGGAGAGCCGGGACCAGGAATGGGAGAGCTGGGATCAGGGATGGGAGAGCCGGGATCAGGAACGGGAGAGCCGGGACTGGGAGAGCCGGGATCAGGAATGGGAGAGCCGGGATCAGGGATGGGAGAGCCGGGATCAGGGACTGGGAGAGCCGGGATCAGGGACTGGGAGAGCCGGGATCAGGACCTTGGACAGCCGGGATCAGGAACGGGAGAGCCGGGACTGGGAGAGCCGGGATCAGGGATGGGAGAGCCGGGATCAGGAATGGGAGAGCCGGGATCAGGAATGGGAGAGCCGGGATCAGGGACTGGGAGAGCCGGGATCAGGGACTGGGAGAGCCGGGATCAGGACCTTGGACAGCCGGGATCAGGACCTTGGAGAGCTTCTCGAGGATAGCGGGATCCCCGCTCCATCCTGGTGAAATCTGAGTGTCCCGGGCAGGTTTAACCCGCTCCATCCCGGTGCAATGTCAGTGTCCAGGGCAGGTTTAACCCGCTCCATCCCGGTGCAATGTCAGCGTCCCGGGCAGGTTTAACCCGCTCCATCCTGGTGAAATCTGAGTGTCCCGGGCAGGTTTAACCCGCTCCATCCTGGTGAAATCTGAGTGTCCCGGGCAGGTTTAACCCGCTCCATCCCGGTGCAATATTATCAGTATCCAGGGCAGGTTTAACCCGCTCCATCCCAATGCAATGTCAGTGTCCCCAAGCAGGTTTTCCCTGCTCCATCCTCACACACTCAGGGTTGGGCAGGGTCACTGCTCCCCATCCCAAAAACAGTGGCTCAGGCTGTGGAAACCACGCCAAAACTGAATTTCTCTGCCAAATAAATAGTTCTGCTGCACTGAATTGGGTGCTGAAATGTTTCAGCAGAGAAATGTCCTCTACGTAGAGGAATTTGGTTTTCAAGTAGGAAATTTGCTTCTCCTTGCCCTAAATTATAGAAAGGAAATATCAATGCCAAGGGATAAATTCAGGTAATGACACTTTTAAACCCCCAGAACTGAGGCAGTCAATAAGGTGAAGGAGGTCCTGGTTTTAGGTTATTTCCAGCCCAGGTGATCTGACAAAAAGCTGCTCTGCAAGTTATCCAACACCTTTTCTGGGAGGTCTTGCAGAAATTTTGTGCTTGGCTTAGTACTGACATTTAAAGCTGGTCTAGAGCAATTATTCCTGGGTTTCCTCTATAAAGTGAAATCCTTACTGTAGCAGTTCTGAAAAGAGTTTTATGTTATTTAATCCCGTGATGTCTGAGTGCAGTAACAGGGCTCCCTTGGGAGGCTTGGGGCACTAATTTTAGGTGAACACCATTTGCTGCCAGTTCCCAATCACAGCGAGGAAAACTCATCACTGTGGTGCCACAAAGTCCTTAAAATGCACCAAGTTTGTGGGAACAAAGCTGGTTCTGGTGTGTCCCATTTCAGTGGTGTCTGTAAGGGGAACAATACCGGTAAAGCTTGGTCAGAGGTTGGTAAATGGTAGAACAGAAATGTGCAGGGCGAGTTTGCAGCTGCTTGTAAAACCTCTGGAGGCCGGGAAAACAGTTCTAGTGAGAGGAGAGGGCTGGAATGATGCTGGAATGATGCTGGAATGATGCTGGAATGATGCTCCCATGGGAACTGTGGGAGTTGCTCTCTGGGGCTGAGGCTGGACCAGCTGGCTCAGATCAATGAGTCAGAAAAGCTTTAGCTGGGGGTCTGTCCAGCCCCCTCACATCCCAGTGCTCAAAGTTCATCCCGTTTGTTTCTGCAAACAGCAATTAGGATAATTACAGCACAGCCACACATCTCTGCTGCTGGCCGCCGACCATCCACGCTCATGCCATTCCCATTCAAATGAAGGTAATTTGAATTTGGCGTTCTGAGGCAGGTAAATAAAAGGAGCGCTGTGTTAGGTGGCAGTCCCTGCTGTTTCTAATGGCCTTGGCAATTACCGAGATGGATGGGCTGGGCACTCAGGGCTAGGGATGGGGGATGCTGAGGCCTGAGCCTCCTGCTCAGCTTCTGTCCTGCAGCCCCAGGGCACGGGAAACAAACCCAGATCTCCCTCCTTCCAGGGCAGATAAACCCAGAGCTCCCTCCTTCCAGGGCAGATAAACCCAGAGCTCCCTCCTTCCAGGGACACAAACCCAGAGCTCCCTCCTTCCAGGGCAGATAAACCCAGAGCTCCCTCCTTCCAGAGAGATAAACCCAGAGCTCCCTCCTTCCAGGGCAGATAAACCCAGAGCTCCCTCCTTCCAGGGCAGATAAACCCAGAGTTCCCTCCTTCCAGGGCAGATAAACCCAGAGTTCCCTCCTTCCAGGGACACAAACCCAGAGCTCCCTCCTTCCAGGGCAGATAAACCCAGAGCTCCCTCCTTCCAGGGCAGATAAACCCAGAGCTCCCTCCTTCCAGGGCAGATAAACCCAGAGCTCCCTCCTTCCAGGGACACAAACCCAGAGCTCCCTCCTTCCAGGGGAGACAAACCCAGAGCTCCCTCCTTCCAGGGGAGACAAACCCAGAGCTCCCTCCTTCCAGGGACACAAACCCAGAGCTCCCTCCTTCCAGGGCAGATAAACCCAGAGCTCCCTCCTTCCAGGGAGATAAACCCAAAGCTCCCTCCTTCCAGGGACACAAACCCAGAGCTCCCTCCTTCCAGGGGAAACAAACCCAGAGCTCCCTCCTTCCAGGGAGATAAACCCAGAGCTCCCTCCTTCCAGGGACACAAACCCAGAGCTCCCTCCTTCCAGGGAGATAAGCCCAGAGCTCCCTCCTTCCAGGGGAAATAAACCCAGAGCTCCCTCCTTCCAGAGAGATAAACCCAGAGCTCCCTCCTTCCAGAGAGATAAACCCAGAGCTCCCTCCTTCCAGGGACATAAACCCAGAGCTCCCTCCTTCCAGGGACACAAACCCAGAGCTCCCTCCTTCCAGCCGGGCTTGGCTGCCCCTGCCCATGGGCTGCCCTGCAGGACAGGTTGTCACTGTCACCCGGCCTGCTCCATGTCCCATTCCTTGGATCCGGGGTGGTCCCATGACCACCCTGACCTGGCACAGGTGCCCAGAGCAGCTGAGGCTGCCCCTGGATCCCTGGCAGTGCCCAAGGCCAGGCTGGACACTGGGGCTGGGAGCACCTGGGACAGTGGGAGGTGTCCCTGCCAGGGCAGAGGTGGAATGGGGGGGATTTAAGTCCATTTTCCACCCAAACCTTTCCATGCTTCCCTGATTCTTTGTCCCCAGGCTTGCCCAGGCAGTGCATTCCAGCTCCATTCTGAACACCTGACCAGGTTTAGCAGGGCCAGGCCCCAGATCCAGGCTGCTGCCCTTTCCCAGAGCCAGGACACAGCTCAGGACCAGCATCTCCAGTCCCTTCCTGCCCTAAGTTCAACCAACCAGGCCATGTGGGGTAAGCCCCATCCCTCATCCCCGTGCTCTGCTGTTCCCTTAGTGCAGCTCCAGCCCAGTCTGGGTTTGGCCTCAGCAAATCTTGGCTGGGGGTGGTTAAACCCTGCCTAACTCTGAGAACTCAATTGGAGAGCAAAGAACTCTCACTTAGAGAGAGTTGGGTAAAAGTAAAATATTGTAGAGTGTGGGGATCTCACCTGTGCAGTTTGTGAGGCTGGGGAATCCATTTAAAGGATGAATTATTTAATATTAACGCCCCCCTCACCCTCTGAGCAGGAGAAGTGGGTAATGTATAGCACAGGCACAGGCTCTGCCTTCCCCTGCAGCAGGATTGCCAGCGTTTATTTATTGCCAATATCATCAGCAACGTCCTGAGCCTGCTGAGGCTGCTGCTCACAAACCACTGGAATGTTTCTAGATGAAATACAAGATGGATAAAAAGGATCTTTATGCTGTCAGTTTGATGAATAATTACAGGATGGGAGAGACTGAAGAGCTGAGCTTGGTGCAGTTTCACCAGCAGAGTTAGGGCTGACAGAGAAATGGGGTTTTTTACTAGATTAACAAAGGCTGTGTTTACAATCTAAAAATTGACTGGATGGCCCCAGTCCTTTACAGGGGTATTAATGCACGTTTAATTCAAATATATGGCATTGATCTGGGTTGTGCTGAATGTAATGGAGCTTCCAGCATGATGGGCCTCTCCAAAAGCCTCAGCCTGTGAGTACTGGCTGGCTCCACACCTTCTGAGTCTGTTTTTCTGCAATTAATGACAATCCATGAACTTCCCTTGGCGCTGTCATTGGAAATCAGTTCCTGTGATGAAGCTGTGCCACACCAGCAGAGTCCCTTTGGGGCCACACCTCCAGCCCTGTGCTGTGTCTGTGTGTGTTCCTGTGGGAGACTGAACACTAATTTCCCAATTTGCATTCCCGGAGATCCTATCTATAAAATTAATCCTGGGAATGAGCTTGAAGCCCCTCAGTTCTGTAGGGAAGGGAGTAAAACCCCTTTGATTTATGCCTGGAGCCTGGGAGAGCACACAAGGGGATGGGATGAGGGGGGAACATCCTTGAGCTGAAGGAGGGTTCAGAGGCTGTACCAGGAAAATCCCTCCCTGTGAGGGTGCCCTGGCACAGAATGTCCAAGGCCAGGCTGGGCAGGGCTTGGAGCAGCCTGGGCCAGCGCAAGCCCCAGTTCGTGTTCCTGAGTGCTCTGACCCCTCAGCTCTTCGCTGAGCTCAGGACTTTGCTCTTGAGGACAAAACCTGCCATCATCAGATGAAGAATGTGGGCAGAATGCCCCCAGGGTGGGTGGGCTCCGTGTGATGTGCTGAGCGCCTCCCGATTTCTGAACAACATCCAGTCTGGAATTTAGCCCAGAAAGTGCATCTGCCCCAGCAATTTACACCTCATTGGCTAAGCCTGAGGAGGGAGGAGATGAAGGTGATTAATTAAGGAAAAATAAATTAGTCTCACTTTGTGCGGACTGAGGCTGATTTGCCTTTGCACTGAAAAGCTGTCGGGGCTGGTTTGGCCTTGGATTCTGAACCACCAACAGGTGAGAGTGTGTGATGGACTGCCAGGGAGCAGCTCAGGGGAGCTGAGCAGCCTTTGGCTGGGGAGGGGAAAGTGCAATGCTGCTCAGAAGGGCTCTTCCCCCGTGCTGCCATTTGTCTTTCCATAAGGTTTTGTTCTCACTTCATTCTGTGCTAAGGTTGATGCTAAATTTGCTATTTTTGAGACGTAAGAGTCTAAAGGAAAGTTAATCGCCCCTGAGAGTGGATAAAACTTTCCTGAAAGTATATTTATTTGGGGGAAAAAAATCTTCTAATGGTGTTCAGGCTCTGGGTGGGATCCTTTCTTCATGCTGGTGTAAATCAGAAGCAGAACACGTCTGGTATTCCCTGGGGAGCTCCTGACGGGGGATGTTCCTCAGGGCTGTGCGTGAACCCCCTCAGGCCATGCCAAAGAGGGTCCCTGTGCTGCCCAGGGCTCTGCTGCCCCTGCACTCCCATCCCAGGCCCCTGTGTGGGCTCTGACTCTGTTTGTGTGCCTGAGCAGCTCCCAGGGTAGCTCCTGATCCCCAGTGCCTGACTACCCTCATCACCAGCCCCGACTCCTCAGAGCTGAGGGTGCTCTGTTCTTCAGAGAGCACTCGCAGGCTTCTCCTCTTCTTTTAGATTTTAATGGGGCTGGGTTCTGTTGGTGGTTGGTTATTCTGAGCCCCTCATCACAGGGAAAAGCTCCTTTGGAGAATGCATCCAGGCTCTCCTTTGTGGGACACCAAAGGTTTGAGTTCATTTTAATACGTCAGAGTCAGGGAAAAAAAGTAATGAAGATTAAAAGGCTTATGACCATCTCCTTTGGACTTTGCTCTCCCTTCAGCAGCAGCATCTTTGTTGGCTCCAGGAGCAGGAAAATATCCTCTGAGATAATGAGACTGGCAACTTAAATCTAAATAAACTTTTGCTTGGAGCAGGGCAGTGCAAATGTTGGCAGCTTCATTGCCTGACCCTCAAATTCACCAGAGAAGACCTCAAGGTCACCCTGGGGTGAGAATGAGTAAGGGATGGAGGAGAGGAGGAAAACTGAAGCTGATCAAGCCTTTTGAAGTCAGTTTTGCTCCAGCTACACTGAAACTTGTTTAAAACTCAGTCAATTAAAGTAAGAGGCAGCACACTCTCGTGCTAGGGAGAGCCACAAATGAGCAGCACAAAAAGAGAAATGTTTCCTTCTCTGAAGCCACTTAGATGAGCCAGATCAATAACACATCTGTGCCGGGGAAAACAGCCATCAGGCACTCAGAACTCCTGGGTTTGAACACATCTCCGGGCAGATGGGCACACACAGAAGTGCTGCTGCCAGGAGCTGTTGCAGTCCCGTCCCGTGGCCCCTGGAGCTGACAGTCCGGCCAGCCGCTCCCGGAGTGACCGCTGGAGAGCACGAATCCCCCCACTGCCGGGTCCTCTGCCAGAACCCCTGGGCAGGGGCTCCGTCTGCGGCGGGGTGGCGCAGGCAAGAGCAGGACTGCGAAGCACTGAGGGGAAGGAAGGAAAGAGTGGACACACGTATGGATGCCAAGGCACTTTATGGACTCAGGCAAGGCCAGTAACGGTGTCAGGGAAAAACCATTGGGGAGGCACTGATAAAGGGGAAGGGTGTAATGGAAGGAGCCACGAGGGAGCAATGAACGAAGCCCAGGGGAGGAGCGAGGGACACAACTGAACCAATAGGAATGGCCCAGGGGAGGGAAAAGGCTCAGGGGACAAATCATATGTTAGGTAAGGGAAGATTGACATAGAAAGTTCTCGAAATGAAAGGGGGTTGGTTACAATGATGGACAGGTAACTGGCGGGAGGAACCAACCATTATGAGGGAGAACATGGGGGGAACTGAGGGTCAAACCAAATCTTAACTTATAAAGAATAACCAACTTTACAATAAAACCCGGATAAACGACACAATGCTACAAGCTGTCCCTGACGGGGCAGAGTAAATGACCCCGGCTGCTGCCACAGCAAGGGAGGGGTGGGTGGGACATAGGCACAGGGACAGAGCCTGGAGGTGACATGGAGTGAAGGAGCTCGGGAGCTGTGTGCTAGGCCATGGTGACAGCTCAGGAACCGTGTGCCAGGCCATGGTGACACAGAGTGAAGGAGCTCGGGAACTGTGTGCTAGGCCATGGTGACAGCTCAGAACTGTGTGCCAGGCCAGCTGTCACCATGGCCTGGCCCAGGGTTCCTGAGCTCTGTGTCACCATGGCCTGGTGTAGGAGTGTTGGGGGGTAGCATGGTTGGGACAGACGGAGAGCAGAGATCTCTGCAGCCAGGTCGGGAACTTGTGGTTTATTGCAAAGGGCCTGGGTGCAGGGCCCTGCCGGGAGCTGCCAGGCACAGCTCAGAGCAGGCCTGAGAGAAGAGAGGGGTACAGAGGATGGGAGGGAAAGAGGCCATGGTGACACCATGCCAGGCCATGGTGACACAGAGCTCAGGAACCCTGGGCCAGGCCATGGATTTCACATCCAGCCTCACCTTGGGTGTGACACTGGGAAACTCCATCTCTCACCACAGCCAGCACTGCCATGGAGGGAACAGCAGCTCTGAAACTGCATCTCCAGCTGTCCTTCACCCTGGGCATGGCAGGGTGGAGGGGTCCCTTCCCCTTTAGGTGGAGGGGTCGTCATTGCTCTGACATTCCTGGGCCTGGGGGGTACTGAGGAGGGCATCTGGGGGCACTGGGATGGTGCCAGCAGCCCCAGTCTGGGGGCACTGGGATGGTGCCAGCAGCCCCAGTCTGGGGGCACTGGGAGGGTGCCAGCAGCCCCAGTCTGGGGGCACTGGGAGGGTGCCAGCAGCCACAGTTTGGGGGCACTGGGATGGTGCCAGCAGCCCCAGTTTGGGATAAGGGGAGGGTGCCAGCAGCTGCCGTTTGGGGGCACTGGGAGGGTGCAGCAGCCCCAGTCTGGGGGCACTGGGAGGGTGCCAGCAGCCCCAGCAGCAGCTCCATGATTCCCAAGCACAGCCATTTCCAGGCACAGCTTGGCCAGGTGCCTGCTGTTCCTTCCACACTTGCCAGACAGCTGATGGGGATGTGGAGCTCGGAGCTGGCCCCTCTGGGGCTGCAGCAGCCCGTGCTCACAGCTCCCAGGGTTTTCCTGCTCCAGAACCCACGCTGGGAATGGTCAGGAGCCAGCAGGGGAGGACCACAGGCTGCAGGAGGGATGGCAAAGCACTCAGGGAAGCTGAGCTGGTGTTTTCTCCTCTGCTCTCCAGTTGTCCCCAGGATAACAAGAGCTGCTGTTTGCAAAACAAACAAGGGCTGGTTCAGGTGTGAGTTCCCTGTCCTGGGCTGTGCAGCTGCACTCGCAGTCAGGCTGCAGAGGAGCAGCTCCAGGGAGAGCTCAGAGCCCCTGCCAGGGCCTGAAGGGGCTCCAGGAGAGCTGCAGAGGGACTGGGGACAAGGATGGAGGGACAGGAAGGTTTCCCTGCCCATGGCAGGCAGTAGGTGACCTTAAAGGATCCTTACAGGATCTCTTCCAGCCCAAGCCATCCTCTGGCTCTGTTCCTTCTGCTCTGCAGCCCAGCCTGAGGAGATGCAGAATTTCTTCCATCTGACTTCTGCTAAATGAAATTTGATGGCAATACTGCATCAATAAGCTCGCAGGGTTTGTGCTGAAGACGCTTGGCAGAGCTGAATGATTCCTTGGGGGGATTGTTCGGCACTTTGCAGCCTCCTCCATGAATCTCTCTTGGGGCTTAGAAGGGAGGACAGCAAAGGGGAGGGTGGGATTCACCTATCAGCGACTTTATCAGTTACTTCCAAAGCCATACACAGAAAATGTTTTATGGGGGCTCTGTTATCTGCTACTCCATCTCCTTATTACAAGAAATTTCTTAGCAGGATGTTTTAATATCACTTTTTCTTTGCTTATCAGAAAGTCTAACGCTGAGCAAACAGGCCCCAGCTGCTTGGTGGGCTTTATCTGAGCTCAGAAATGCAGTGTAATAACAGATCTTTAATAATGCAGCATGGGGCTGTGCCTGCCTGATTGATGAACTCCATGGCTCCAGCAAGCCCCAGCTAACAGGGATTTACTGCTCCCCCTGCACCCAGCAGCGATGGGGAGGGGATGGGCTCTTTAAAGAGTCGCCATTTGTTTCAGCAGGGCTTGGGATAAATCTGTCCTGCCCTGACAGAGGCCTGAGCCTTGCCTGGGGGCCAGGCAGACCCGGAGACAAGGAATGAGCCACAGGGGTGGGAGGGGGAGATGCAGGTGGGGATGGGCAGGACAGGGCTGGCAGAGCAGCTCTGGGGTGTCTGCTCAGAGCTCAGTGTCACACACATCTTTTATGGAAAATCCTTTCCTTAGGAGTTTTCCTCCTGAGAAGCTGAGAGGCCTCAGGAACAAAATGTACCCAATGGTTATCTGCTGCTGTGGGATGCAACAGGTGCAGCTGGGATTGGGCTCATGGGGTTGTTTCTAATTCATGGCCAATCACAGCCCAGCTGGCTCGGACTCTCTGTCCCAGACACAAACCTTTGTGATCATTCTTTCTTCTTCTATTCTTAGCTTAGCCAGCCTTCTGATGAAATCCTTTCTTCTATTCTTTTAGTATAGTTTTAATGTAATATATATCATGAAATAATGAATCAGCCTTGTGAAACATGGAGTCAGATCCTGGTCTCTTCCCTCATCCTCAGACCCCTGTGAACACGGTCACAGCTCAGTGCCAGGAACTTCTCGTGTCCACCCTAAACCTTCTCCCTTTTTCATCCTAACACCTGACAGCTTGGTTCAGCAGAGGGACACAAGTGCCAGCACCCCTGGCTGAGGCAGGAGAGGCCATTTGGGTCCTCTGTGCCTTGTTGGCCTGGGCTGGACCACCCTTTGTGGCCCTTCCAGAGCCTGATCCCAGCTCAGAGTGCTGCCCCAGGCTGCCAGCCCAGCACTGACCCTCCCTGGGCAGAGCCTGGGCAGGGCAGGCTCCGGGAGTACAGAGCTTCCACCTCTGAGAACACCAGGACGGGGTTGGGAAGAGGCTTTGGAGCAGCTCTGGGCTGGGTCTGGGGGGATCTGAGTGGGACCCATCCCACTCCAGCCTTGTTCCCCATGGTTCCAGCTCCTCAGCATGGTTTTACAGACCCTGAGTGCTCTGAATGTGTGCAGCCAGCTGGGCTTGCCATGGATAATCCATCATCCCTGTGACACTGCTCCTCACAGCCTGATAGCAGCTCCAGATGGCACTGGGGGAGCTCCTGCCCGTGGAGTGGCAAAAAATCTGAATATTGTCTTAGAACGTGCCACATCCAGTCCTTTCAAGAGAAGGGTCAGGGAGGTGAAGGGGTTAAATGTGATGCCAGTCTGGGACATCCCAAGATCTTGGGCCTTTTCCATGTGAAGGGGAAGGAAAGCTGCAATTGGAGATTCAGGACAAACAAGGATTTGGGGGTTTTCCTGTAAGGAGCTTTTAAAACACCTTGGATTATGTTGAAGCATTTGTACCAAGTGATGAGTGGGGAGGTTTGTCAACATCTTCAGTCTCAGCTGCCTTCAGAAACCCAAATGTCACAGCCAAGAAAAACACAGTGAGAATTGTCTGAAAACTTTGAACTTTTCGGGGGAAAGAAAGCAATGACAACATTATCTACAAATTCCCTCAGAAGAGCTGTTCCCAGTGCTCCCAGGGAAGGAGCAGAAAGGAGTTAACTGCTGAGGGGGTGAGCAGAGCTGTTGAACAGACTGGGATGAGAATTCTTCATCCTCCTCTTTCCATTCTTCAGCTGAACAAATGGCAGAAGCTGCACGTTGCTGCTCCCAGCCCATTATTGTGCTCGTTGTCAGGGCAGCTGCTGCTCGGTTACAGAGCAGGGAGAGGGCTGCGCTGCCTCGAAAGGGCATCCTTTCACTCCTCCTGCTCCTGCTGCCACTTGGAAGGCAGATAAGGAAAATGAGGTTCTATTTTTCCCCGTGAATACCTGTTTATCCTCGTTGTCATGTCTCTGCTCTGAACTCTGGAATGCGGTGGGAGGATTTCTCTCGCTCCTCCCGGGGCTGTTGCACAACTAAATCACAGCAGAAGGCAGAGGGTTCTGGCACAGCCTCCTCCTCCTGGGTGTCTCTGCGGGGAAAAATAGCATCCTGCAACTGGGGAGCTGGGAAAGGACCTCAGGGATCATCACACACGGGCAGGGTCCTGGGGAGGAGGGGTCAGCCTTGAATTCCTGCAGTCAGGGATGGGTTGGGCGGGAAGGACCCCAAATCCCCCCCAGTGCCAGCCCTGCCATGGCAGGGACACCTCCCACTGTCCCAGGTGCTCCCAGCCCCAGTGTCCAGCCTGGCCTTGGGCACTGCCAGGGATCCAGGGGCAGCCCCAGCTGCTCTGGAATTCCATCCCAGCCCTTCCCCACCCTGCCAGGGAACAATTCCCACCTCCCAGAATCCCATCTCAGTCCAATCTCTGGTCACTGCTCTTGCAGACACCTTGCTGGTGGCTCTGCCACCTTTCCTCAGGCACGTGCCTGCTCCTCTCCCTTCCCCAGCCCCAAACATCCCCCTGCTCCTTGAAAGGCATTTTTATGCCCTTGGTTCCAGCAGGAGGGCTCATTCCCCCTGCTAGGTTGGCTTTTCTCTCAAATACATGGTTGAGAGCTTTAATCTGCTGCAAGCAGGTGCCACTGCAGGTGAGCTCTGCTAAGAGCATATGTGTAATTATGCTGCTGAAGTCAGAAAAAGCTGTTATTTTAAAAAACTTCCTTTAATAGTCTGGGTAAGCGTTGGCAGCCAAACATTCTCAGCTGCAGATGTATTCAGCTTATTATTCCAAAACAAATTTTAGACTTGCAAAAATATTGAATTGAAGGAGCTTAAGTACAAAGGAAAAATGAGAGAGGTTTCATTCAGGGAGCTGTGGTCGGCTCCCAGCATCCCTCAATTCCCAGGAGCTGAAGTGAGCAGAGAAGCCTCAGCCCTAGGGGGAAATCTGGGATCAGAGGCTCTGGGTAAGTGGCTCTGAGAGATCAAAGAATGAAGGGGTGTGTGCTTGAAATCAAAGAACGCAGGGTTTCCATGTCCCACAGGCACAGGGTGGGGACTCCCTGGACAGGCTGTGCCAGTGCCTGGCCACCCTTCCAGGGCAGGAATTCCCCCATGTCCAGTGGCAGCCCCCGTGGCACAGCTCCAGGCTGTTCATGCTGTGCCCTGGGAGCAGAGCTGGCTGCACCCTCGGGTCAGGAGCTGCTCTGCCCGGGCACCACGGCTGCAGGGCTCAGGAGCTGCTGGGGCTGGGGCTCAGGACACCCCTCCATCCAAAACAACCACAATTGCCTGTGGCTTTCTGGGAAATAACGACTCACACCTGACTCTCCCAGTGAAATGTGTGTCCGTGCTTCCCAGGCAGCCTTTGGAAGGGACAGAAACTTTTGGAAAGAGCAGGAAGGAGCCTTTGGAAGAGGCAGAAGCCTTTGGAAGGGGCAGGAAGGGGCCTTTGGAAGGGGCAGAAGCCTTTGGAAGGAGCAGAAGCCTTTGGAAGGAGCCTTTGGAAGGAGCAGCAGCCCATGGTGTGAGTGCTCCAGCAGGATCCCGTCCTGGCTGCAGGGAAGGGAAGGGAAGGGAAGGGAAGGGAAGGGAAGGGAAGGGAAGGGAAGGGAAGGGAAGGGAAGGGAAGGGAAGGGAAGGGAAGGGAAGGGAAGGGAAGGGAAGGGAAGGGAAGGGAAGGGAAGGCTCTGCTGTGCACCACTGCAGGCTCAGAGACTTGAGGGCAATTTGATTTATGGGTAAATAATCCTCATCCCCCAGCTCCTGAGCATTCATCTCACAGCGAGGGCTTTGCCTCCACATTCCTGACCCTGTACAGTGAAGGCCAGGTTGGGTGCACTGCAGAGTGCAGCCACAGGCTGCAGGTGTGTGGGGCTGCCAGAGCCCTCCCCAGGCACATTCCTGGGAGCTGAGCTGGCTGTGAGTTCAGGCCACAACAACCAGGTGGGAATCCCAGGCGATGCTCCAAGTGCCCGCTGTCCCACGGAATGTGAGCCCTCTAATGATGCAAGGCTAAATCCCTCCCGAGGGCTCCCTGAGCTTCAGAGCTGCTCTCAAGTGTTGAATCATCGCACCAGACGAGCTCTGCTGGAGCACAGAAGGTGACTGTGCCTCTCTGGGTGTCAGGGACCTTGCTGCTCCCGGGCCACGTGGATTGAATGTCTCCTGGGGTGCTGGGAAAGGACTTGGCAGTGGGGCTGAGAGGGGCTGGGAAGGTCCCTGGAGCTCAATGGGCACAGGAGGCAGTGCCAGCCCTTAGAGAGGGCTGGGGTCTCCTCCCAGGGACATTCCAGGGTCCCAGGAGCTCAATGGGCACAGGAGGCAGTGCCAGCCCTGAGCAGAGCCCAGGCAGGGCTGGGGTCTCCTCCCAGGGACATTCCAGGGTCCCAGGAGCTCAATGGGCACAGGAGGCAGTGCCAGCCCTTAGAGAGGAGTGGGGGTCTCATTCCAGGGACATTCCAGGGTCCCAGGAGCTCCCCGGGCACAGGAGGCAGTGCCAGCCCTGAGCAGAGGCCAGAGAGGGCTGGGGTCTCATCCCAGGGACATTCCAGGGACACAGGGACACGCTGCTGTGCCCTGGGGTGGCCCTGCTGGAGCAGTGTCCCCCTGGGGTCCCTGCAGCCAGGCTGGGGTCCTGGTAAAGGAGCACTGCCAGCCTGCTCGGTGGGAATTCCCTGCAGGGTCACTGAAGTGCCCCTGAGTGAGCAAACACCTCCATTGCCCTACTCTGCCCTCAGGGCGGCTCCTGGGCCAGGTCCTGCTGGGAAATGCCCTCATTTCCATTCCAAACCCCTCGCTCAGGAGTGCCAATGCTTCTGGAGATCACGGAGTGAAAGTGGGCTCTGAACCTGCATTGAACTTCTGCTGAAACCTCTGAGTGCCCACTGAGGAGCAGTTCCATTGATTCCCAGCCCAAATCAGCAGGGCTGAGACAATCCCACCCTGGCATCCAGCCCCCACCAGCCACGGGGAGGTTTCACCTCCCGCAGACCCGGGGCTCGCTGCTCCCACGCCCTCTCAGCCACCATCAGAGATTTACTGGGCATTAACCTGTCCCAAAAAGTCTTTGAACCAGAAATGTACTCGTTTACCTTTGTGGTGTGGTGTGACATTTGCTTGATCCTGGTGAAACAGGGAGGACTTCCAGAGCTGAATCGAGCCAGGGGTAAATTATTCACATGCAGCATCTGGAAATCTTTACATTGCTCTCCTGAATCGGAGGCACTGGGAAAGCTGGAGCCCTCAGCTAATCCCCTTCTAATAACGTGTCACCCTGGGCAGTTAGAGCTGGGCTTTGACACCTTTCATACAATAACGTGTCACCCTGGGCAGTTAGAGCTCAGCTTTGGCACCTCTCATACAATAACGTGTCACCCTTGGGGCAGTTAGAGCTCAGCTTTGGCACCTTTCATACAATAACGTGTCACCCTTGGGGCAGTTAGAGCTGGGCTTTGGCACCTCTCATACAATAACGTGTCACCCTTGGGGCAGTTAGAGCTCAGCTTTGGCACCTTTCATACAATAACGTGTCACCCTTGGGGCAGTTAGAGCTGGGCTTTGGCACCTCTCATACAATAACGTGTCACCCTTGGGGCAGTTAGAGCTCAGCTTTGGCACCTCTCATACAATAACGTGTCACCCTTGGGGCAGTTAGAGCTCAGCTTTGGCACATTTCAGCACCTGGAGAGCGCTGCTGGACGGGAGGCTCTGTGCTCCAGAGGGAAAGCTCCTGGTGGAGATCGCAGGGCAGGGACATTGCAGGGCAGGGACAGTGCAGTGCAGGGACTCTGCAGGGCAGGGACACTGCAGGGCAGTGAATATTGCAGAGCAGTGAATATTGCAGGGCAGGAATATTGCAGAGCAGTGAATATTGCAGAGCAGTGAATATTGCGGGCTTTCATCCCAGAGCCAGCCTGGGAAAGGATTCCTGGAAGTGCAGCCTCACCTTCAGAGGGGGGAAAACCAATCCCTGTGAGGGGAAACAGCAGGAGCTCGGGGAGGGGCAGCAGGAGCTCGGAAGGGCAGGAGGAGCTCAGGGAGCATCAGGAGGATGCCCCGGGCAGGGATGAAGGGCAGGAGGATGCTCCGGGTGGGGATGAGGGGCAGGAGGAGCTCAGGGAGCATCAGGAGGATGCCCCGGGCGGGGATGAGGGGCAGCCCCAGGGACAGAGGATCTGCCCCTCTGAGTTGGGGTCGCTCCCAGCCAGCTCCGTGCAGTGCCCAGGGCAGTGCTCTGGCTGGCGCTGGCGCTGTCACCATCAGGGACTGCAGGCAGCGGCACCTCGGTGTCAAAGGGCATTTCTGGCTTTGGTGCTCCCTTTCTCTGCATTTCTCTCGCCCTTTCTACAGACGGGGGGGATCAGGGGCCGCACCCCTCGGGTGCAGAATGGACCCGGAGCTCGCTCGGGGCTGTGCCTCGCTGCTCCCCCGGGCTGGGCTGGGCTGGGCCGGGCCGGGCTGGGCTGGGCTGGGCCGGGCTGGGCTGGGCTGGGCTGGGCCGGGCTGGGCTGTGCGGGGGTGGTTCCAGGGCCACGCTGTGCTCCGGGATCGGGGACACAGCCCCGTGTTCGTCACCGCACCCTGCTGCTCTCGGGCACACCCCGGGCTGGCTCCAGCCTGGCATGGGGGGCACAGGGGCGGCTTGGTGGGGTCACGATTCTTTGTGGAACCACAGAATCCCAAATGGTTTGGGTGGGAGGGATCCCAAATCCCCCCCAGTGCCACCCCTGCCATGGCAGGGACACCTCCCACTGTCCCAGGTGCTCCCAGCCCCAGGGTCCAGCCTGGCCTTGGGCACTGCCAGGGATCCAGGGGCAGCCGCAGCTGCTCTGGGCACCTGTGCCAGGGCTGCCCACCCTGCCAGGGAACAATTCCCAATGCCCAGATCATGCTCCTGCAGTGCCTCAGGGGGAAAGGGCTCCGTGTGACCCCCGGTGTCCCCTCAGTGCCAGCAGTGGCAGGGAGCAGGCAGGGCTGGGCTGGGAGCAGCTGGAGCCTTTCAGCCCCAGCAATAATTCCTTTAAAGTCCAGCTCTCCCTCCAAGCCAGGAGAGCCGGAACCAGATGGAAGCTGACGAGGTAAACATGGAAATAAAAAGCTCAGAAATGGCTTTAATGTTTACTTTGAAGCAAAGTTATTTTAATGAATTCCAATTAACGTTAAAAAAAAAAATCACTTTTGCTGGATGGTCCCTATGGTTAACAAGGGATGCAGATGTTTTCTGCACTAATTGTTCTAATCTAAGTGTTTCCCTACTTTGCATTCTGAGTGCACCAGCTCTCATTGCCCCATGGTATTTAAACAGGAGAAAGTGATTCCACGATGCTTTATTTCCCCAAAAAGCAGAAAAAACATCCTGCTATACTTTGCATTTCAACGTTATCTGTCAAATTTGATGACTTTCTAATAAAATAAAAAAAAAAGGAGCTGGTATTTCAAAGATCTTTTGTAACACAGTAACCAAAATATTCCAATTTAGAATTCTATTTACTGTCAAAATATTTATTTCACCAAACTCTTGTCCTGTACCCCAAAAACTCCTCACTGGAATCTCCTGTTCAGTGAGGTCATCAAAGAGATTTGATGCAAAGAAAAAGTGAACTGGAGGCCTGGGTCCTAAGTTGTTGAAAAGCCATTGTAGATGATAAAGAATTGGGTTGGCAGGGGTCTCACAGCCCATCCATGGCAGGGACACCTCCCACTGCCCCAGGCTGCTCCAAACCCTGTCCAGCCTGGCCTTGGGCACTGCCAGGGATCCAGCTTCCCTGGGGATTCCATCCCAGCCCCTCCCAGGGAACAATTCCTGCCCAAATCCCACCCAAACTGCTCCCTGTCCGTCTGAATCCCTGCCAGGGTTCCAGGGGCAGCCGCAGCTGTGCCAGGGCCTGCCTACCCTCACAGGGAACAGTTCCTAATTCCCAAAATGCCCCCTAAATCTGCTCTCTGTTTGACGTGGCACTGCAGTTCACTCCAAAGGCAGGGAATGTGCAGGGGGTGGATGTGTGTTCCTGCTCTCCCCACCCAGAAACACCCTCAGTGCATGAATGGCTGCCAAAACTCAGGAAAAGCCAAACCCAGCTTAGACCTTGCCTTCTGCTGAGCCAAACTCCTCCCAGAGCTCCAAAGGCCGGGCTGGAGCAGCCTGGGCTGGTGCCAGGGGCTGGGTGGGGCTGGAGGTGCCTTGGCAGGCAGGCAGGCTGGGATTCCAAGGGTTCTTCCCTGGGATTCCAGGAGTTCCTGCGATTCCACGAATTCCATGTGATTCCATGGTTCTTCCCTGCGATTCCATGAATTCCATGTGATTCCACAGGTTCTTCCCTGGGATTCCATGAATTCCATGTGATTCCAAGGGTTCTTCCCTGGGATTCCATGAATTCCATGTGATTCCACAGGTTCTTCCCTGGGATTCCATGAATTCCATGTGATTCCAAGGGTTCTTCCCTGGGATTCCATGAATTCCATGTGATTCCACAGGTTCTTCCCTGCAATTCCATGAATTCCATGTGATTCCATGGTTCTTCCCTGCGATTCCATGATTTCCATGTGATTCCAAGGGTTCTTCCCTGGGATTCCATGTGGATTCCCTGTGATTCTACAGGTTCTTCCCTGCGATTCCAGGAGTTCCTGTGATTCCACGAATTCCATGTGATTCCACAGGTTCTTCCCTGCGATTCCACGAATTCCCTGTGATTCCATGGGTTCTTCCCTGTGATTCCAGGGGTTCCCTGTGATTCCATGTGGATTCCCTGTGATTCCAGGGGTTCCCTGTGATTCCATGCGGATTCCCTGTGATTCCACGGGTTCTTCCCTGTGATTCCAGGAGCTGCAGGCAGGCTGCCAAGCCCGGAGCTGCAGCCACCAGGAGAACTCTCTGAGCTGCGGCTCATTAGCAGCGAGCAGCTGCTGGCTCATTGACAATTAACGGCGGCGATAATGAACACACCCGCTGCGGGGGGGGCTGGGGCTGCTGGGACACCGGGCAGGACCCGAGGGTCACATCCAGGGGGGACTGGAGCTGCTGGCACTCCGGGCAGGACCCGGGGGTCACATCCAGGGCAGGACCCAGGTGTCACATCCAGGGCAGGACCCGGGTGTCACATCCAAGGCAGCACCCGGGTGTCACATCCAGGGCAGGACTCAGGTGTCACATCCAGGGCAGGACCTGGGGGTCACCTCCAGGCCAGGACCCAGGTGTCACATCCAAGGCAGCATCCGGGTGTCACATCCAGGGGGGCTGCTGGGGACAGTGGGTGGGACCCAGGTGTCACATCCAGGGCAGGACCCGGCTGTCACACCCAGCTGGGGCACACCCAGCCAGGCTGGGGCGCTGCAGGAGGCAGTGAGGGCAGAGGCAGGGGAATGTCCCTCCATGCTCTGACCCCTGTGCAGCTGGGAACTCACACAGCAGAGAAAACATTGCTGGCATGGTTTCAAGTATGGAACCTCCAAGATAGAGATTTTTATATATATTTATATATATGATGCTGTTCATGCGTGAGGCAACCTGACTCTGCTGCTGCTGCATCAAAATTTTGCCCTGGAGAATATTTGAAAAAAAAAAAACCCAAACCCAAACCCTCCTGAAATGAAACTCACTTCATTTGTTTTCCACTTCTGAAAATATAGGAGAAGAGTTTACAAATCCTTAACCATTTTGCTGCCTTTTAAGAATTCAGAAGGAAACAGCAGAGCTGCAGCGAGGGTGTTCATTGTATTCCAAACCCAGAAAACATAAAAGCCAAGCAAAGCATTTGCTGGAGGAAATGTGTTTTTATACAAATTACCATGTCTGTACAAATTACAGCTTCCATCCAAATTACAGTTTTAATTCAAATAACAAATATTTAGCAGAGATTAACAGTGGTGGTGCTGCTGAATGAAGGGAGGGCAGAAAATGAGAGCAGCAGCCCAGGGTGAATAGGAAAATGTGTGTACCCAGGGGTGGGATGGGGAAGGAAGGAGATGGAGCAGTGGCACAGGAGCCTGGGAGGGCTGTGCAGGCCTGGGGGGCTCCAGGGTTAATTCTGGGCCCAGGTTTAAATGTCTCAGCCCTGCAGAAGGGTTCTGGCGAGATCAGGCCCCAAGAGGGAACCCCCCACTGCTGGGAGCCTCCGAGGGGCTCTGAGTTCAGGCTCAGAGATGTGGGGGCAGCTGCACTCACAAGCAGCAGCAAACAGCCGAGAAACCTTTAAATTCAAACTGCAAAGGGACCAAATGCAGCACACACAGCCCAGCCTGGTGTCACGCTGTGCCCTGCAGCACACGGTGACCAGTGCCGCCATGGCAGCGTGCCACCGGTGTCACCAGAGTCACCAGAGTCACCATGAAACCAGTGTCACCAGTGCCACCATGGCAGTGTGCCACCAGTGCCACCGGTGTCACCAGAGTCACCATGAAACCAGTGTCACCAGTGCCACCATGGCAGTGTGCCACCGGTGTCACCAGAGTCACCAGTGTCACCATGTAACCAGTGTCACCAGTGCCACCAGTGCCACCATGTCAGTGTGCCACCGGTGTCACCAGAGTCACCAGAGTCACCATGAACCAGTGTCACCAGTGTCACCATGAAACCAGTGTCACCAGTGCCACCAGTGCCACCATGTCAGTGTGCCACCGGTGTCACCAGAGTCACCATGTAACCAGTGTCAGCAGTGTCACCATGTAACCAGTGTCACCAGTGCCACCAGTGCCACTATGTCACTGTGCCACCAGTGTTGCCAGTGTCACCATGCAACCAGTGTAACCAGTGTCACCATGTCACCAGTGTCACCAGCATCACCGTGTCACTGTGTCACCAGTGTCACCATGTAACCAGTGTCACCAGTGTCACCAGCATCACCGTGTCACTGTGTCACCAGTGCCACCAGTGCCACTATGTCACTGTGTCACCAGTGTAACCAGTGTCACCAGTGCCACCGTGTCACTGTGTCACCAGAGTCACCATGTAACCAGTGTCACCAGTGTCACCAGCACCACCGTGTCATTGTGTCACCAGTGCCACCAGCGCCACCGTGTCATTGTGTCACCAGTGTCACTGTGTGGTTTTGGCCACTCTTGGCTGCTGCTTGTGCTTTTCCTTGTGGGTGCAAGGCTCCCATGAGCTCATTAGCATCAGCCCCAGCCACATCTTCTATGCAAATGCTGGATCAGTTTATGAACTGCTCCTTGTTTTCAGTTTCAGGTGGGATAGTTATAAATACCCAGACAAAAATAGGCTCATTACAAAAGCTCTGCGCTCATTAGGAGATTCAAAGGTGAGTTGATTTCTCCTGTATTAACATATATTAACTTGTCTGGTTTCCAGAGTCCCCAGGGAATAATGTTATGGCTGGGCTGAGACTGGGGGTCACAAGTGATGGTGCCGGTGGAAAAAACCCAATTTTTTCTACATTGTTAATATGATAAGAAATTAGAGGCTAATTTGAGCATGTGATGGGTTTTTATTTTTGTTTTCTGTAGCTCTGTGCCTTTCCCTGACTCTCCAAACCTCTCTGGTTTTAGGAGAGGGGTGAGGTGAGGAGGGTCCTTTCTCAAGTTGGGTGTTAAACTTAATGGGGAAAAAAAGTCCTGAATGAGAATGAACTTTGCAGTGCTCCAGGTGAAGCACTGACCCCAATGCACCTGGTTTTCTATTAAAGAATGAAGATGTGCTGAAATTCCTTTTCTGCTGCGTGTCTGGGGAGGAGCAGGGCTGCAGGAGAACAGAGGGAAGGGCAGGATGAGCCAGAGGGGCTCCTGGCCTCACTTCTGGCCAGTACAAATGATGTTGTTTGTTGGGATGGTTGGGATTTTATTGGCACAAGGCTGGAGCTGCCCATGGCAGCCTGGACCTGGCAGAGTGGGGAGAAGCAGAAAAAGTCAAAACTGTGAAAAATTATCCCGAGTCTGTGCTCAAGGGTGCAGGAGATGAGCCCTGGATCGCTGGCAGTGCCCAAGGCCAGGCTGGACACTGGGGCTGGAGCACCTGGGACAGTGGGAGGTGTCCCTGCCATGGCAGGGGTGGCACTGGGGGGGATTTGGGGTCCCTGCAGCCCACAGCAGCGTGTGCAGGAAGGCAGCAGCAGCTCGGACACTGCTTTATCCTTTACCTCTGCCCAGCCCTGCCCCAGGGAGCTCTCAGCACCACTGCCCCAGGTGTGTCCTGTGAGGGAATGATTTCCTTGGAATAAATCCTTGCTTTATCCTTTACCTCTGCCCCAGGGAGCTCTTAGCCACCCCATGGACAGCCAAGGCTCACCAGGAGTGTCCTGGTGCTGCTGGGCTGACCAAAGTCAGTGCCAGGCTTGGGCAAACAGCCCTGAGTGCCAAAGGAGCAGCAGTCTGGCATGTGTGAGGCAGTGACAGAGGTGTCCTGGTGAGGCTCCCAGACCCAGTTCCAGGAGCACAAATGGTATTTTTGGTCCTGTTTTAGCAGTTCCTGTGTCTCTCAGTGAGGGCATGGCTGCAGTGCGTGTTTGCACATGCCAGCTCCATGCCTGCTCCCCCTGCCCTCACACCCTGGTGTGTAGCCATGGTATTTCATGAAAAATCCTTTCCTTAGGATTTTCCCTCCTGAGAAGCTGAGAGGCCTCAGGAACAAAATGTACCCAATGGTTATCTGCTGCTGTGGGATGCAACAGGTGCAGCTGGGATTGGGCTCATGTGCTTGTTTCTAATTCATGGCCAATCACAGCCCAGCTGGTCCAGACTGTCTCAGTCAGTCACAAACCTTTGTTATTCATTCCTTCTTTTTCTATTCTTAGCCAGCCTTCTGATGAAATCCTTTCTTCTATTCTTTTAGAATAGTTTTAATGTAATATATATAATAAAATAATAAATCAGCCTTGTGACACATGGAGTCAGATCCTGGTCTCTCCCCTCATCCTGGGACTCCTGTGAACACCATCACACTGGTGGCTCCCAGTGATGGGGACAGGCTGTGGGGCTGGGGTTTCTTTATTTTCCCTGTGATTGCTGTGATCTGCTGCAATGTGAGGGGGTGGCCATCCTGCCTGGCATCTGCATTGGCTATATTTAGCAGCAGCACATAAATAACAGGTAGTGATGCATTAGTGCTGAGAGGGACTCCTCAGAACTCCTTCTTTAGGTGAGGGCCCCAGCCCCTGGGCTTGGGCAGGTGCTGGGATGGAGCCAGGCTGGGGTGGGCCCTGGGCACAGGGACAGGTGGTGGCTCCTGTCCCTTTGTCACCCACGGCACACAGAGCTCTGTGTGTGTGTTAATCCCTTGGCTGTGCTGTGCTCCCTCCTCCCTGGGATCCCTGCTGGCTCTGCTGGGTGTCTGGCTGTGGGTTCAACCAGCAGAGAGGGATGACTTGTTAGTAGAGGTGAAAGGCCAGCCGAGCTGGGTGATAGCTGCTTGCCTGTGAAACGAATCTAAGTTCACTCTTAATTCTTCTCCAAGGAAAACCCCAACTGCAGGGAGCTGCAGCCCTGGGCATCCCAGCTGGGACCGTCCTGCTGCTTGTCCTGTGCCTTGCCCAGGATTTCTGTCCTGGAGACTGAGCAGAGGCGGGGGCTGCGCTGCCAGGGACCCTCTGGAAGCCAATTCCTGGCAGTAAATAACCAGAGGAAGGGAGGGAGCTCTGGGGAGCCTGGCAGGCTGTGCACCAACACTGGGAACTCATCTCTGGTCTCAGGAGTTTGGTTGTTGATTGCTGCCCCAGATGTGCAGGGTGTCTCTGCTCCGGCCCGCACGGCTGCAGAACGAGTCTGGACTCTTCACTTTTCACTCTTGAGGTTGTTTATTAATTCTTATCTTTAAAATATTTTCTCCTGCCCAGCTGGGATCTGCTCAGCAGGGCAGCCACAGGCACTGTGACCACCCCCAGGGTGGTGCTGTCCTTTTATACTGCAAACTACATAGAACATATTGACACTGAATTCCAATACCTATCACCTGTGTTAGGCAGTGCACTTCTACTCTAAATATAACATATTGACACTTAATTAATTTACAATTAATATAACATATTGACACTGAATTCCCAATACCTATCACCTGTGTTAGACAGTGCACTTCTACTCTAAATATAACATATTTACACTTAATTAATTTACAATTAATATAACATATTTACACTGAATTCCCAACGTCTATCACCTGTGTTAGACAGTGCACTTCTACTCTAAATATAACATATTGACACTGAATTCCCAATACCTATCACCTGTGTTAGACAGTGCACTTCTACTCTACATATAACATATTGACACTTAATTAATTTACAATTAATATAACATATTGACACTGAATTCCCAATACCTATCACCTGTGTTAGACAGTGCACTTCTACTCTAAATATAACATATTGACACTGAATTCCAATACCTATCACCTGTGTTAGACAGTGCACTGCTACTCTAAATATAACATATTTACACTGAATTCCAATACCTATCACCTGTGTTAGACAGTGCACCTCTACTCTACATATAACATATTTACACTTAATTCCAATACCTATCACCCATGTTAGACAGTGCACTTCTACTCTAAACCAATCCCAAAGTGCCAACATCACTGCAGAAAATGGAGAAGAAGAAGAAGAAGAAGAAGAAGAAGAAGAAGAAGAAGAAGAAGAAGAAGAAGAAGAAGAAGAAGAAGAAGAAGAAGAAGAAGAAAGGCTGGACATGCCCAAGTTCCTCCATCTTGTCCCCAAGACCCCCATTCCAAAAATCCCAAAATTGACCTTTTCACCCAGTGATCATTTTATTATTACACTATTTAAACTTCATGTCCTCATACAAAGCTGGTAACTCGCTCCAGGGCTCACAATCAAATCCCCAGGTGCTCTGGGCTGTGTGCCAGGGTCTCTGAGCCCCTGGTGGGGTCCCAGCAGCTCTGGACACCCAGAGGGATGCGCTGAGTACCCCAGGAGCTGGCTCCAGTGGGGCTGTGCTATCAGCACTGATAAACTCCCTGCTCAGTGAGTGAACATCCCCTAGCCCAGGCACAGAGCAGGGCTCTGGTACCCCAGGAGCTGGCTCCAGTGGGGCTGTGCTATCAGCACTGATAAACTCTCTGCTCAGTGATGCACATCTCCTGCCCCTGCCTGGCCTGGGGAAGCAAAGGTGTGATTCCTTCCCCCAGACACCCCCTGAGCTCACTGCTGCTGATCCTGATTGCAATCAGCCCTGGCCACAGCTCCGAGGTGAGGGCTCTGTGCTCCTGCAAACAGAGATGGGAGCACACATTTCTGCCAGCTGCCCAATGAATATTAATCTGCTCAGAATAAACTGGCTCATAAATAATTCCAGCTTCACAAAGTGAGGGAGTTAAAGATACTGCAAAGTTAAATGAACCATTAGTGATGTGTCTCTTTGAACTTCCACCAGTCATTGGATGTTGTTTCAGAGTTTTCCATCATGTACTTTTATTCATTTATGAACATGTGACAAAGAGCCCTTAGCTTTTGTTCCTTATCTGTCTTCTTATTGTTTCTGTTGAGAGGTGAGATGGATTTATTGGGATTACAGTGGTTGGGGCCCATTTCTAAGAATGAAAAGGCTGCAATGCTACCTTTTCAGTAGCATTGAGGAATGGCAAAGGAGGTGGCAAAGCAGCTCCATGAAACGAGGGCTGAGGATGTCAGAGCTGAGAGCTTTGAATCTGAAATTCCCTGCCTTGGCCAGGACAACACCTGCAGCCATCCTGAGTCCCCCATATGATAAACCAAGGATGCCATTCCCTATTTTGTGGGAGAAATCCTTTCTTGATGAGAATTCCTGGGCGGACCTGCCCTTTCTGCACGAGTGTGGGAGAACTCAGGAGGAAGCTCTGTTGGCATGATTTTGTTAATACCAAAAAATTGGCCAAGTTTAATCCAATTCCACTTACATAAGTAAAAAATGAAATAAAAGCTAGAATGGTTTGTGTTAGAAGGGACCCTCAGGACCATCTCATCCACCCCTGCCATGGCAGGGTCTCCTCCCTCCTCCCAGGCTGCTCCAAGCCCCAATGTCCAACCTTGGGCACCTCCAGGACTCCAGCCCTGCCCTGGGCAGCCCTTTCCATGAGGAACCTTTCCCTATTCTCCCCATGCTCCCATTGTTCTCTTATTTTGAAGTAGAACACGTTGTTTAGGTGAGCGTCGGGTGGGTGAGATGAAGATTTGCCTTTGAAATCACAGAAATAGTCAAACCACATGAGCTTAATTATCAATCACTGAAACTGCAGAGAAAAATTTGTGGAACTGCCTCCTCCAAAATAAAAGGTCTAATAAACTGTGGAAGAAGCAATTTTAAGGGAAATGTTTATCGTAGTGAGATGATTTATTCCCTGGGAACCACTCTCAGCTTGACTTTTCTGAATCTCTCAGTACTGAACAATAAATTGCCACTTTGAGCCATGAAAAATTTGGAAGTAGACAAAGTCACAGTGACAGTGGCCAACTTTATTCTGCCATTTGGAGCTAATTAAAAGCTCCCCTGTTTGTGGGTGTATGTTGGAATGCTGTTGGCATGTCTGGTTGTAGGAATGCCTCCAGGGCTGCTGGGATCTCCCCTCTGCCGTGTGGGGAAGGAAAGGCTCTGGGTTCTGTTTGCAGCTCTGCCCCTGGTGCTGGGAGAGTGAGCAGGAGCAGGGAGGTGCTGTGCCAGAGCCTGGCTCTGCTCTCTCACACCTGCAGGGCTGATGCTGTGGAGGGTTCACCCAACCAGCAGCTGAAAGCCTGTCCCGATGGGGAGGCAGCTGCACGGTGGCCATCAATCCATTCCCTCTGGGAAACCAGGTGAGACACAGAGCGCTGGGCTCCCAAACTGAGAGTGGTTAAGGAATGCAGTTATTTATAAAAACATGCAAGCTGTACCGAGGGAGATAAGCCTTGCTTATGAATAACATTAGCCTAAAGTGCTCAGCTGAGCTCTCAGCCCTTCCCTGCCACTGCTCTCTCTGCAGATTGGAGGGGGGATAAGGGCCATCTGTGAGCCATGGGGAAGGGCTGCTGTAAGCTATTCCCCCATTCCAGCTTGGCTTTTCTCTTCCCACGTGGTGTTGCTTTGGAGCTGGCCTCTTCCATCACTCCTGGTGAGGTGCCCAGCTCTTGGTGCCACCTGCCCAGGAGCCTGGGGGTGCTACACCTGGGGGTGCCACACCTGGGGGTGCCACGTGTCCAGGGGTGACCCCTGGGGAACCTGGGCAGGAGCAGCAGGGTCAGGGACAGTCCCTCTGTCCAGAGGATTGGAACTTTATCCCCATTATTCCTCCCTGGCACAGGTGCCCAGAGCAACTGGGGCTGCCCCTGCATCCCTGGCAGTGCCCAAGGCCAGGCTGGACACTGGGGCTGGAGCACCTGGGACAGTGGGAGGTGTCCCTGCCATGGCAGGGTGGCACTGGGGGGGATTTGGGGTCCCTTCCCACCCAAACCATTCCAAGACTGAGCTTGGATGGTGCTGGTGCTGGGCCTGGAGAAAGAACAGGTCACAGTTCCACAGACTCTGCCCAGACCCAGCCCCTGGAGCCCAGCCCTGGCACGTGCCCTGCCCTGGGCTGTCTGTCCATCCTCCCTGCCAGCCATGGCAATGTGGGGCAGCAGCAGCAAAGATGGAGCTGGTTTCTGGAGGTGATTTTTCAGCTTTGTTCTCTCACAGAAAATTAATTAGGCCATTATCAGGGCTCAGCAGCAGCAGGTTGCCATGTGGCTCTCGGGTGTGTGGGTGGAGTCCTGGAGGTTTTCTGAGTCTTTTAATTACCAGCCATGAGTGTGGCAGAGCTGGAGGAGCCGTGTGCCCGTGGAGGGAAGCATTAACTCTGTCTGCACAGGGGGCTCTGGGAATGTCTCAGTGCCCACAGCCAAACCTGCTCCAAACAGGCCTGGGGAGAAATGAACCCAGAAAGAACAATTCCAGGCCTTTGAATCATCGGGGCAGAGGCAGTGGGGATATGTACATTCTGTTTTAATTTTAACAATCCTATCAAATCTGCCTTCCACACAGGGGGTTCACAGGGCCTTTAGCATTGCCAATATTTCTTCTCCACTAAAAGCAAACTTTTATGTGTTCCCTCCTGGAAAACAAACCCAAACCTTTCCTGTTTTCACTTGGCTCATCTGATTTCTTGTACAGATTTCTAAAGTTTATTGCTTAAAAACAGACACCCCTCAGCCACACACAAGGTGGGTGTCATTCCTCAGCTGTCCCTGGCAAAGGAAAACCTTTTAATTCCTGTTTCCATGGGAGGATGCTGCACCCACCACCCAGGGCAGACTGGGAGACTCCTCAGCAGTTGGGAGTGAGGTCTGGGACAGGGTGAGAAATGAAGGGTCTGGTCCATAACCTAAATATTTTTATTTATATACTTATAAATTTATATATTTATATATTTATATATTTATATATTTATATATTTATATATTTATATATTTATAGATATTTATATATAAATATATAAATATATTTTTATATATTTATATTTATATATTAGTATTTTCTATAATTTTATATATTTATATTTATAGGGTCATATATTATTTATTTATTTATTTATTCATATATATTTCTGTACGTACAATATATACACATTTCTACGTAATATATAACTATTTAATACATACATTTATATATTTATATACTTGATTATCTCTATATTTCTATATAAAATAAGCCCTCCCAAACCCAAGCAGATTTCATAGGTGGCTTCCTGGGGCACAGATCCATTGGATGGGCAAATGCAGCATCTCCTGGACCTTGGGACAACAAAGAATCCTGCATGTAAAGGCTTGGGGCTTCTCTTTCTCTAATAACCTGGCTGTCTGAGCAGTGAGATGTTGCTGCTGCCCAGGAGCCCCACGCTGTCATTTCAGGCTGCCCAAAGCTGATTGTGCACAGCACAGGGGAGGGAGAGGGGACATGGGCACTGGCAGCCTGAGGTGGTCAGCCCCTTCCCATGGGGTGAAAAAGGGCGATAATGGGAGCCCCAGTGCACAGAAATGCATGGATTTGGGATTTGGGACCTTTCCTTATCGGGAGAAAATTCCAGCACATAATTCTGCCCTGAGGTGGAGAAACACCAAAGCATTGAGTGTTTGGGCTGTAGCTTTGAACAACAGCAACAGCAACAACAACAACAACGTTTCTGAGGGATTGTGGATTCCCCTGGAGTGTCCCAGGCCAGGCTGGACAGGGCTGGAGCACCTGGGACAGGGGAAGGTGTCCCTGCCATGGCAGGGGTGGCACTGGGGGGGATTTGGGGTCCCTCCCAGCCCAGACCAGGCTGGGGTTCCATGGCTGTCCCCTGTGTGCTCCCTGTGCTGCTGTGCAGCCTCTGGCAACTCTGGAATGCCACAAGGGCCGTTGAAGCTGGAGAATTTGAGCAGCATTTGCTGCCCTGCAAACCCCAGCAAGTCTTTTTGTTCCATGGCAATCTCTAGATCATCCCCATGCAATTGTGGAGAGATATTGATGCATATAATTTTCATTCTGAGGACAGGCATTAGTTAACAAAAGAACTGAAAAAACCCGTCTAATAGCCTGTAATAACTCATAATGTCAAGCCCTAAATTGTGTTTCTGTGGCATTGAGATTGGCATTGAGATTACACAAAGGTTTTCCTCCACCAGAGGCTCTGGGAGACCTTGAATATTCCATTTGTTGATGAAGACAAATCCTCGCCGTGCTCAGCTGGGGTAGGTTAATGTCTGAGCGTGTTTCCTCTGCAATATGATGATAAATTAAAGGGCTGGTGCTGCCCACACGTGTGCAGCTGATCAGGGCCAGGATCTGGGCTCACACAGGCCCCATCCAGCTGGAAATGTGTTCTGTGTTCAAGGGCTGCTGCCATCCCCTCTGCTGCCGCTCCTCTCTGAGTCCAGCTGGTCCTGGAGCTGCTCCAGAGCTGCCTTTGCCCAGGGCTGGGCTCCATCCATCCCTGCCTTCAAACCCAGAGCTGCCTTTGCTGGGCTCCATCCATCCCTGCCTTCAAACCCAGAGCTGCCTTTGCTGGGCTCCATCCATCCCTGCCTTCAAACCCAGAGCTGCCTTTGCTGGGCTCCATCCATCCCTGCCTTCAAACCCAGAGCTGCCTTTGCTGGGCTCCATCCATCCCTGCCTTCAAACCCAGAGCTGCCTTTGCTGAGCTCCATCCATCCCTGCCTTCAAACTCAGAGCTGCCTTTGCTGGGCTCCATCCATCCCTGCCTTCAAACCCAGAGCTGCCTTTGCTGAGCTCCATCCATCCCTGCCTTCAAACCCAGAGCTGCCTTTGCTGGGCTCCATCCTCTGGGTCCCTTCAAACTCAGAGCTGCCTTTGCCAGGGCTGGGCTCCATCCATCCCTGCCTTCAAACCCAGAGCTGCCCTTGCCCAGGGCTGGGCTCCATCCATCCCTGCCTTCAAACCCAGAGCTGCCTTTGCTGGGCTCCATCCTCTGGGTCCCTTCAAACTCAGAGCTGCCCTTGCCCAGGGCTGGGCTCCATCCTCTGGGTCCCTCAAACTCAGCTCCTCTGTGACCTGGGACTCACCTCTGCTGGGTACAGCTCAGCTGATATGGGAAATTCCTCTGGAGCTCTCTGCTTCTGTCCAGCCTGGGTTCCTCATGTAAGGAATGTTCATCTGTCACATGGTTTAAAACAGGTTTTCCTTTTAATTGAGTTTCCTCATTCTCTTTGTGTCACCCTGATTTTTTAAGTTTTTCCAAGCCTTCTGATGTTGACATTCTTGTAAGGAACTTTCTCACACACTTTCTGTAAATAACTCATTGTTTTGCATTCCTTTATGGAGGAGGAGAAATTAGATGGGCTGTTGGTTTGTGCAGTGTCATTGGAGAGGTGGCACTGTCACCCTGCAATCCACTGCCACTTTTGGAAATCTAGAAATGTTGGGGTCAGAAAATAAACTTCCCTTTTTTCTTCTACACCTTGAGAGCAGCAGAGTGTGTGCTTGTGTTCTTTGGTGTCCTATAGTGTCCTTTGTTTCATTATTTTCCTTCCATCACCTCTTCTCACGTGTTTTATCCATCACTCTGCCTCTCCCCTGTTTTATTTACCCTTCTTGGTTTCTTCCCCCTCTTGCTGACAGGACAGGACACAGGTGATTTGCTCTAATGAAAGAGGGTGGGACAAGATTGGATTTTAGGAGGAAATCTGTCCCTGGCAGGGTGGGCAGCCCTGGCACAGGTGCCCAGAGCAGCTGGGGCTGCCCCTGGATCCCTGGCAGTGCCCAAGGCCAGGCTGGACACTGGGGCTGGGAGCACCTGGGACAGTGGGAGGTGTCCCTGCCATGGCAGGGGTGGCACTGGGGGGGATTTGAGGTCCCTTCCACCCCAAACCATTCTGGAATCTTCCATCAGCCCCCTCTCTCTGCCTTTTACTGTCATGGCTCTCTCTGCATCTCCTTCTGACACCCTTTCCCAGCTCTCCTCTCTGGATGCACAGCTGGAGCAGCTGGGAGTGCCAGGGCAGAGGGCAGCCCTGGGAACGAGGATTCCTCCCCTCCCTGTTCTCCATCCCAGCAAAAATCCAGTTTCAGCCTGGGAGCCAGCTGTGCCCTCCAGAGCTGTCAGTGCCAGGCAGGGTTTGGGCTCAGAGCTGAGCCCTGGTGGCAGTGGGGTCACATCCCTGCCCTCGGGCTCCTGGGGCAGGAAGGGTGGCCCTGGAGCTGCTCCTCTGCACCAGTCAGGTGTTCATGGAATAATTCCCCTAATGGCACCTCCTGCTTCTGTAGTGCCATCAAAAGGAGGGAGAGAGGGAGAAGAAAGTGATTCAGAATGGGTTTGACTCAAGAGAATGCTGCTCCTGCCTCAAACACAGCCTGGCCATCTATGGAAGAATTATGATCTATTTAATTTAATATTTCAGCCTTCTTCACTTCCAGCAAGTGCAGCAGTAATGAGTCACTGACCCTGGAAAAATATCACTGATTTGATTAATTAGCACTTAAAAAGGACTCCTCAGAAAGGCAACTTTCAAAGGTTGGCAATAATGCTGGTATTTTATTTGTCCTTTCATTAGCTGGAGCACTAAGACATTCTGACAGGAGCTTTATGTGATTACTTTCCAGTTGGTTCAGTGCAACCTCTGAAATATTCCTACACAGAGATCAGAAGGAAAATTCAAAGGGAAAAAAGGTTGAATTTCTCTTTAAACTCAACTTTTCAAAACGAGGAAATGGGATTATTCAGGGTGGGGAATGAGCACTTTTCTGCTCTGCTGCCCCACCAGAGCTGGGGGTTTGGAGTGTTATGGACTGGTTTGGGTGGGGAGGGACATTGAAGATCCCCCAGTGCCACCCCAGCCATGGCAGGGACACCTCCCACTGTCCCAGGTGCTCCCAGCCCCAGTGTCCAGCCTGGCCTGGGCCCAGTTTCCTTTGGGAACTGGGGGCTGGGGCTGGTGAGAGGCTCCAGACAAATTCCTGGGTGGGACAAGAGCTGAGGTGCTGCAGGGGTGGCAGGGGTGGGGCTGGTGGCTGTGCTGGGGAGCTGGGCACCCTTGGGACTCGGCTCAGGTGGGACCATCCGTGAGGGGAGGATGAAGCAGGGGTGGATGAAGCAGGGGTGGATGAAGCAGGGGAGGATGAAGCAGGGGTGGATGAAGCAGCATGGCCAGGCCAGAAGCAGCCCTGGGGAGGACTCTCCTGGCCAGTTCCAAGCACTGGCACCAACGATCAATGAATCAATGATTCAAGATGCCCACAGCCCTGGATTAATCAACAGCTCTGGATTTCACAGAGTCCACGGCTGCACCTGCTGAATTCTGATTGCCAGGCTGGGCTGCTCAGAGGGCAAGGGGAGAGGGGAGAGGGGAGAGCAGCTCTGCCTCTGGTTCCATCCAGGGCTGCCTGGGCTCTGCAGTCATTGAGGCTTTTGTCACAGACACATTTTATGGAAAATCCTTTCCTTGGGATTTATTCTCCTGAGAAGCTGAGAGGCCTCAGGAACAAAATGTACCCAATGGTTATCTGCTGCTGTGGGATGCAACAGGTGCAGCTGGGATTGGGCTCATGTGCTTGTTTCTAATTCATGGCCAATCACAGCCCAGCTGTCCGGACTGTCTCAGTCAGTCACAAACCTTTATCATCATCCTTTTCTATTCTTAGCTTAGCCAGCCTTCTGATGAAATCCTTTCTTCTATTCTTTTAGTATAGTTTTATATATATATATATATATAAAACTATATATTATATATTATTATATAATAATAATATTATTTTATATATAATAATATTATTATATAATAATATATATTAATGTATATAATATATGTATTATATATGATAAAATAATTTAAAATATAAAAATAATATAATATAATATAATATAATATAATATAATATAATATAATATAATATAATATAATATAATATAATATAATATAATATAATATAATATAATATATCAGCCTTCTGGTACATGGAGTCAACATTCTCGTCTCTTCCCTTGTCCTGAGACCCCTGTGATCAGCAGCACCACAGGGTTTAATCTGGACAGGGGTTGCAGCTCCCATGGCTGATGGCAGTCATTGCCTGCTCATGAATTCACTGCAATGGCTCCCTGGTGATTAGCCAGGCACTCCAGTGGCAGTGGGGCACAGGGGCTGGGGGTCACACACGTCCTGCAGAGCCCCACCTTGGGCTGCTGTGAGCAGGAGCAGCCCTGGCATTTGCTGTGCTGAACTTCAGCCGAGCCCCCCGAGCCTCTGGGGCCTCCTGTGATCCGTGCTGTTTGTGTGTGATTGGATTAAAGCTGCTCTCATAACTGCACGCAGCCCTGCCTGGATTAGGGAGAGAAATTATTGCTGCAGGAAGGAAATAATGAGCGTGATCCCACGGCTCGTGCCTCTGCTGCAGCCTCCTCACACAGACACGGGCTGGGCAGGGGGCTGGGGGGCTTGGGGGGCTCCCTCAGAGGGGCTGGGGCTGGGGGGATCCCTTAGAGGGGCTGGGGCTGAGGGGATCCTTCAGAGGGGCTGGAGTTGGGGGGATCCCTCAGAGGGGCTGGAGTTGGGGGGATCCCTCAGAGGGGCTGGGGCTGAGGGGATCCCTCATAGGGGCTGGAGTTGGGGGGATCCCTCAGAGGGGCTGGGGCTGGGGGGGATCCCTCAGAGGGGCTGGAGTTGGGGGGATCCCTCAGAGGGGCTGGGGCTGAGGGGATCCTTCAGAGGGGCTGGAGTTGGGGGGATCCCTCAGAGGGGCTGGAGTTGGGGGGCTCCCTCAGAGGGGCTGGAGTTGGGGGACCCTGGGGGGCTCCCTCAAAGGGGCTGGAGTTGGGGGGCTCCCTCAGAGGGGCTGGGGGTGCTGCACTCAGAGCTCCTGGGAGCTGAAGAGCTCCTGGATGCTGAAGCTGGGCAAGTCCCACAGGGTCCCAGCTGCAGCACAATGAGGTGTCGGGGTGCTTGGTGGGGCTCTCGGAGCCCTGTGAGTTGGTCACTTGTCCTTGGGGCACGGGGCCTCAGCCTGGCTGGGCAGCTGGGCCCTCACCCAGCGTGGCTCTGGGTCTGGGACAGCCCTGCTTGGAGCTCCTGGGACACCCAGGACACATCTTCCACCCTGTGTGCTGTGAGAGTGGAGTTCAGCTGCCAGGAGCAGCTCCAGGGAGAGCTCAGAGCCCCTGGCAGGGCCTGAAGGGGCTCCAGGAGAGCTGCAGAGGGACTGGGGACAAGGATGGAGGGACAGGAGCCAGGGAATGGCTGCCAGTGCCAGAGGGCAGGGCTGGATGGGAGATTGGGAATTGGGAATTGTTCCCTGGCAGGGTGGGCAGCCCTGGCACAGGTG
Organism: Molothrus aeneus; assembly: GCF_037042795.1. Classification (NCBI taxonomy): domain Eukaryota; kingdom Metazoa; phylum Chordata; class Aves; order Passeriformes; family Icteridae; genus Molothrus; species Molothrus aeneus. The sequence continues at coordinate 35,317,221 of NC_089653.1, read as the reverse complement.
CCCAGAGCAGCTGGGGCTGCCCCTGGATCCCTGGCAGTGCCCAAGGCCAGGCTGGACCCTGGGGCTGGGAGCACCTGGGACAGTGGGAGGTGTCCCTGCCATGGCAGGGGTGGCACTGGGGGGGTTTGGGGTCCCTCCCAGCCCACCCCATGGTTCTGAAGGTCTGGAGGATCAGAGTGAACTCTGTGAAGCCAGGGCTGGTCTGGGATGCTCCATCCCAGCTCCATCAGGATCAGCTGCCCCAGGGACACACAGGAGCAGCCCTGGGGCTCAGGGAACTGCTGGGAGATCAATCCCCATCCCATGGGACAGGAAAAGTCCCCCATGTCCCCTGTGCTGGCCCAGCACGGCACATCTGCTGCTGCAGCAGCTGTGGGAAGTTGTTTTTTTAAAGCTTTTATTGGTATTCAACAAACAATAATAATGTAATCAGAGCCATCAAATCCTCAAGCGCTGTCAAATTATTTCTGGGAGATGAAGGCAATGAAATGTTCTGTGCTCCTGGCAGTTTGTGCTGCAGAACCTGAGCAAACTGGGGAGCTTGGGAATGCATGAATGGCGCTGGTTTGGGGAGGAGCCGCCTGAAATGCCCCATTTCCCTGCCACAGGGGCACTGGGGGGGCTCTCCTGTCCTTTGATGTGTTGGGGCTGTCCCTGCTGTGTCTGACCAGCACTGCCAGCCCTGGCACACAGCCCTGCAGGGCAGCAGCACCTCCTGCCCCTGCCTGGGGCAGGCTGAGCCTCGCCACACCTGGGCAGGTACAGGAACGGCCCTCAGGGTGACACTGAGGGATATGGGTGACACTGAGGGGCCTGGGGGACACTGAGGGGCCTGGGTGACAGGAACTGCCCTCAGGGTGACACTGAGGGATATGGGTGACACTGAGGGGCCTGGGGGACAGGAACTGCCCTCAGGGTGACACTGAGGGATATGGGTGACACTGAGGGGCCTGGGGGACAGGAACTGCCCTCAGGGTGACACTGAGGGGCCTGGGTGACACTGAGGGACCTGGGGGACAGGAACTGCCCTCAGGGTGACACCTCAGGGATTTGGGGAATGACTATCCCTCCTGGTGACACCTGAGACACCTCAGTGCTGAAACTGCTCCTCAGGGTGACACTGAGAGACCTGGGTGACACTGAGGGGCCTGGGTGACACTGAGGGGCCTGGGTGACAGGAACTGCCCTCAGGGTGACACCTTAGGGATTTGGGGAACCAAACCCCTCTGTGGTTAAATGTTTGGGTATTTTTTACATTGAGTACATTGAGTTTTCTCTGAAAAAAAAAAAAAAACAAAACAAAAACCCAACATGAAAAACCTTAAAGATGCCAAGAAACAGCCCAAGCCCAAAAGAGCCCACAAAGGCTGAGGTACCTCAGGGACCTTCCCCTCACTTTCTGCAGGGACACAGGAAGAGACCCAGAAGTTCATTACCAAGGAGAATTCCCGTGGCAGATGGAATTGTCATTGCCAGCAGGACCTTCTGGATTGATTCCCTTCTCCCTTTAGGACTTTGCTTGTCGATTGAGCTCTGCCTGCATTCAAACGCTTCCTTTTTCTTCCCATTTTCATCTGCTCAAAAATATCCTGAAAAGAAACGGAGTTGGTTTTTTTCCTCTCCAGTAGAACGGCACTACCAGCAGCTGCTCAGGGTACTTTTAAATGAAACAGAGCAGAGGAATTTCCTAATGGGAAGGGAGGATTTCAGTGGTTATTAGTCCTCCTTACAGCCCAAGCCCAGAGCAGCAGATCCCCATCCCCAGCTGTTCCCTTTGCAGAGGGGAGGAACAATTCTGTCAGCCAGGCACGGGGCTGGATTGGGCTTTGGTTTTTTGTTGTAAGGCTTCTGTCTCAAATTTGCAGTGTTCAAGTATAGGGAATGCAACGCTTGAGGTCAATCAGGAGTCCTTGCTGAGCAGTGATTGTGACTCTTTCAGGGGCTTTGAGGGCATTTCCTCAAAAAAAAATTAAAAAAAGAAAAAAGCATTTTTTTTTTTTTTTAAATCACAGAATCAGAGAATGGTTTGGGTTGGAATGGACCTTAAACATCATCACATTCCAGCCCCTTAAAATCCACCCAATGCCAGCCCAGCCATGGCAGGGACACCTCCCACTGTCCCCAGTGCCCAGCCTGGCCTTGGGCACTGCCAGGGATCCAGGGGCAGCCCCAGCTGCTCTGGGCACCTGTGCCAGGGCTGCCCACCCTGCCAGGGAACAATTCCCAATTCCCAATCTCCCATCCAGCCCTGCCCTCTGGCACTGGCAGCCATTCCCTGGCTCCTGTCCCTCCATCCTTGTCCCCAGTCCCTCTGCAGCTCTCCTGGAGCCCCTTCAGGCCCTGGCAGGGGCTCTGAGCTCTCCCTGGAGCTGCTCCTGTCCAGGTGAGCCCCCCAGCTTTGTCCCAGCCCATCTCAGCTCTGGCTGTGCAGCCATTCTGTGCCTTTAGTGCTGGGGAAGTGCAATGGGAAGGGCTCCAGATGGAATAATTGCTTCTTGGTAGCTCGTTCTGCATCCTGGCGCTGCCATTGGCACCCTGGGCTCCTGCAGGAAGTGTGCTGGGGGATCTGGGGCTCTGTCTCCAGCCCTGAGCCCGCAGTAATGCTGATGTTACTTAAGAGCAATAATCTGGGAAGGGAAATAATTAGGAAACAAAAGTGTATTAAAGTTACTGCAAAGAGGATAAAGCCCATAAAACTGTAATTGCTCGGCTGATAAAGTGAAGTTTAAAACTTGCAATCAGCTTTGACATAATTGCGTTAATGCGGGGAGGTAAAACCACCTAATTAAGGAGCCAAAGCCATGTGTTCTTCCTTGGGATAACGAATGAAATGCAGGGGTGGGGACAGTTTCCCCCTGTGAGACACCAGGGCCCAGAATCCTCCCCCTGCACTCATGAATTGCACTCCTGAGGATAGGTCTGGCATCCTGGGGCAGCTCTGGAGAGCTCTGGAGGGGCTGGAGGGTGGCCAGGGCAGGGAATGGAGCTGGGCAGGGGCTGCAGAATCCCTGAGGAGCCGGGCAGGGGCTGGAGAATCCCTGAGGGAGCTGGGCAGGGGCTGCAGAATCCCTGAGGGAGCCAGGCAGGGGCTGCAGAATCCCTGAGGGAGCTGGGCAGGGGCTGCAGAATCCCTGAGGGAGCCGGGCAGGGGCTGCAGAATCCCTGAGGGAGCCGGGCAGGGGCTGCAGAATCCCTGAGGGAGCTGGGCAGGGGCTGCAGAATCCCTGAGGGAGCCGGGCAGGGGCTGCAGAATCCCTGAGGGAGCTGGGCAGGGGCTGCAGAATCCCTGAGGGAGCTGGGCAGGGGCTGCAGAATCCCTGAGGAGCTGGGCAGGGGCTGCAGAATCCCTGAGGGAGCTGGGCAGGGGCTCAGCCTGGAGCAAAGGAGGCTCAGGGGCCCTTGTGGCTCTGCACAGCTCCTGCCAGGAGGGCACAGCCGGGGGGGTCGGGCTCTGCTCCAGGGCACAGGGACAGGAGCAGAGGGAACGGCCTCAGGCTGGGCCAGGGCAGCTCAGGGTGGGCACAGCAGGAATTTCCCCATGGAAAGGGGGCTCAGGAAGTGCCCAGGGAGGGTTGCAGTGCCCATCCCTGCAGGTGGCACCTGGGGGTGGCACTCAGAGCTGGGGACAAGGTAGGGACTGGTCACCTGGTGACCCTGGAGGGCTTTTCCAGCCCCAGTGGTTCCAGAATTGTGATAACTTGAGCATCCCTCAAGGACCTGCAGTCCCTGTCCATGCTGGGAACAGCAGGATATCTGGAGCTCCTCACACAAGTGTTCTGCTGAAACTCATGAAAGAGTTAATTTCCAGATGAGTTATTTGGAGTGGACTCATTGATCTGGCTCCACCGAGAAGCTGCAACGCTCAGAATTTCTTCCTTAGCTCCCTGAGGTTCCTGGAATGCTTATGAGATGAGTGGTGGTGCAAGGACCAGCTCTCCAGGCTGGCAGGGACGGCTGAGGAATGGAAATGAGGGAAGCACCCCTGGAACCAGCCGGGGCTGAGGCAGCTGCAGAGCTTCTCCTGCAGCCCTTGGTGCCACGTCTGTGTCTTGGAGGGCTCAAAGGTGCAGCCTGAGAACGCTGTGTGCCTGCAGTGTCTCCTTGGAGACCCACAGAGCCCTCCAGCCAGCCTGCAGCCTCTGGGGAGGGCAGGGAAGGAGGGAATCTGTCTGTCCTGCTGTGGTCAGCAGCGCCTGCCAGGACACACTGCCATGGACAGGAGAAGGGCTGGCCCTGGGGCCCTTCTGGAGCAGCCCCAGGGCAGCAGATCCACGGAATGAGGGAGCCCCAGCCTGGTTTGGGCTGGGAGGGACCCCAAACCCCCCCAGTGCCAGCCCTGCCATGGCAGGGACACCTCCCACTGTCCCAGGGTGTCCCAGTGTCCAGCCTGGCCTTGGGCACTGCCAGGGATGCAGGGGCAGCCCCAGCTGCTCTGGGCACCTGTGCCAGCAGTGCCAGGGTTTGACGGAGGCCCCCACCTCCCTGGCATCTCCCCCCTGGTGTATTTTGTGAATTTGGAGCTCCATTGAGGCTGGGTTGAGCCATCCTCCCCCTTTTCCTGGATGTAGAGAGGAGCTGAGTTGCTGCATCTGCTGACTGCTCAGCCCCCAGCTGAGCATGGAAACTTCTTTGGAGGCTTTTGAATGGATGCTGGATCCAAGAGAGCCGTGTGTGCTCTCAGGAGAGCTCTGGCACAAAGGGGGGCAGAGGCAGATATCTTTATCCTGCTTTTCTTTTATCTTTCTGCTGCTGTGCAGTGGCACAGGGGCTGCCTCCCCAGAAGGGTTAAATCCCTGCACTGGAGATGGATTCCAAGGAGCTGGTACAAAGCAAACCCGCCCCATTGACTGTGCTCTTTATTCTCCAATTCACAAAGAGAATGTTTCCAGCCTCTCCTCTCATGCACACACAAAAGATGCCTTTTTCTTTTTTTTTTTTTTTTTGTATTTCTCTTGGTTTGAATGTTTTCTGTTTCTTCTCACAGCTACCCAAAGTGATCCTTCTGTGTGCAAACCCTGCCAAGCCTTACCCTGCACCTGGGCTGGTGTTAAAGATGAAAAGTGATTCAACTTCTGCATCCAACAGGATTAGAGGAAACTGAGGATCTGAGGGAATGGACTCAGGTGTTTCCCAAAGAGGCTGTGGCTGCCCCTGGATCCCTGAAATGTCCAAGGCCAGGCTGGACACTGGGCTGGGAGCACCTGGGACAGGGCAAGGTGTTTCTGGTGGGATTTGGGGTCCCCCCACCCCAAACCAGTCTGGGATTCTGTATTTGGCTGTGCCTTCCTGCCCTGCTTTCAGCTGCCCAGGAGCTGAAGGGCAGTGAGCCCTCGTTTGTTTTTCCTTCCTAAATTACCAGAGTTTGAAGTTTTGGTGCCAATAATTCCAACTTTGGATAAAACCAGCTTGTGAATATTGTATAAATACCAGAAAACAAATGGATTGAGTGCAGTCGAAGGGAAACTGCTGCTCTGCAGAGGGGATTTTGCAGGAGGAATGCTGCTGAATCCTCTTCCACCCAGGCTGCAGAGGTCACCTCCTGCTGGAGAGCTGGGGGAGCCTCCCGAGGAGCCCGGGCAATCCCCACCATCCCTGAGAGTGAGAAAGGCTCTTGGGGAGGCTCGAGTCCTGCCCACACAGGTGCTCCTGCCGGGATTTTCATTGCTCTGGAGCTACGCCTCATTTGCCTCCTCTTTATTTGATACCTCTTAATGGGGCTGTAACAAGGCTCATGGAAATCAATGGAATTCAGCAAAAATCCCATCAGAGAGCGGGGATTTCACACCCAGGAGCCGGAACAAGGGGTCATTTTCTGTCAGTCTTCGATTTGATGTGTTTGCCCGGGGCTCTGCTCAGTGGGAGCTGGACGTGCGCTCGGAGCAGCAGTGGGAGCTGCTGCAGCACCCAACACAGGCACCCTCAGCAGCCCCGAAATGCCACGGGAGCCCCGAAATGCCATGGGAACTCCGAAATGTCACGGGTGCCCCGAGATCCCATGGGAGCCCTGAAATCCCGTGGGAACCCTGAAATGCCATGGGTGCCCCGAAATCCCATGGGAACTCTGAAATGCCATGGGTGCCCCGAAATCCCATGGGAATCCTGAAATCCCATGGGAACTCTGAAATGCCATGGGTGCCCCAAAATTCCCCGGGAGCCTCAAAATTCCCTGGGAACCCCGAAATCCCATGGGAATCCTGAAATGCCATGGGAATCCCAAAATCCCCCTGGAGCCCCGAAATGCCATGGGAACCCCGAGATCCCCTGGGAATCCTGAAATACCCTGGGAATCCCGAAATGCCCTGGGAATCCAAAATCCCATGGGAACCCCAAAATCCCACAGGAGCCCCGAAATGCCACGGGAACCCCAAAATTCCCTGGGAACCCCGAGATCTCATGGGAATCCTGAAATGCCCTGGGTGCCCTGAAATGCCCTGGGAACCCCAAAATCCCACAGGAGCCCCGAAATCCCCTGGGTGCCCTGAAATCCCCTGGGTGCCCCAAAATCCCATGGGAGCCCTGCAATCCCATGGGAGCCCTGCAATCCCATGGGTAGCTGCTGCAGTTTGGGATATGGGGGTTGATCCCCAAACCCAAAAGAGGGAATCGATCCAAGACTCCGAGGAGCTGTGCAGGAGGGCAGGAGCAGCCGCAGTGCTGGGATGGAAGCCGTGGGCGCAGGGAGTTCCCGTTGTTCCCCGAGTGGTGCCGGCGGGCTGGGCTCGCTGCCCTGGCTGTCCTGCACAGCTGGAGCAGCGTGGATCGCTTTGCTCCCTCCGGGGTCTCGCTTCTCAGCGCTGCCGGCAGCCAAGGGGCGGGCAGGGATCGGGGTTAGGCCGGGACTGGGCTGGAGCTGCCCGCGATGATGCCCTCGGTGCCCCGCAGGGTCACTCGGGTGGCCGGGGTTGTGCCAGCGCTGCCCGGCACGATTGGGGCTCCGCACACGGCTGGGATAATGGGATAATGGGATAATGGGATGGGATGATGGGATGGGATAATGGGATGGGATAAGGGGATGGGATGGATCAGGGGGAATCAGGGTGTGTTCACCCTTCCTCTGTCCCGCAGCATCAGCCGAGGACATTCCCGGCCCCTGATGCTGCCCCGGGACTCAGAGCGCACAAACAGGCAGGGATTGATTCACCGGGAATGGGCAGGGATTGATTCACCGGGAATGGGCAGGGGTTTGTTCACTGGGAATTGACAAGGATCTACACACTGGGAATGGGCAGGGGTTTATTCATTCACTGGGATCGGGCAGGGGTTTATTCCCTGGGAATGGGCAGGGATTTGTTCACTGGGAATGGGTAGGGATTTATTCACCGGGAATGGGCAGGGATTTATTCACCAGGAATGGACGAGGATCTACACACCGGGAATTGACAAGGATTTATTGCCTGGGAATGGGCAGGGATTTATTGCCTGGGAATGGGCAGGGATCTGTTCACTGGGACTTGGCTGAGCGCGGATTGTGCCAGGATTCCGGGCGCTGTTGGCACCTCCAGAGGCTGAAACAGGCGCCGCAGGTGCAACTGCACTCAGGGCTCCCCGGGATGCCTCAGGCTGTGCTGCTGAGGGCTGTCCGTGGCCAGCGCTCCAAATGAAAGGGATTCCCTGCGATGCTGCTGATCCACAGCACCCCTTCCTTGAGTCATTGGTGCATCGGCACCAGAGGGTTTGGTCATCACCCGACACTGTCTCACCAGACAGCCCCGGCAGGAGGAGAAGTGGTGAAGAATGCCCTCAGGGAGAGAAATCCATAATGTAGATATTAACAAAAGGCATGTCTCTTTGGAGTGCTCAGACTCATTTTTCAGACTTAAAAATGAAGATGATGGGTCTAAACCTTTTATTTCAGCACTAAATTGGCTTTTTGGCTGCCTGCAGTGCTCTTTTCAGTATTCAGGGGCCAAGGTGTGCACTGAGGTGACACTGATCAGCTGTCTCAGGTGCCTTTCCCCCACTGCATCCAAGCGCAGCTCCTCAAGCACCACTGCATTTCACAGGGAACAGCCCTTTTTCTGTTTGTTGGTTTTTTGCTGTTGATTTTGTCATTGTGTTTCCGTTCCTCTGCTCAGTCCCAATTACCGGGATGTGGTTTTGAGTTTTACAAACAGCCACACACTGAAACATTTAGCAGTGATCCTCTGTTCATCTGATTTCTGTCGTTTTGTGCATTACTCCAATCTCCATCTCCCAGTGTCTCTCAGGGTAATTAGAACCAATGCATTTCCCTGATCTCCTCTTCAGCCACAGATGATCATCATCTGATTCCAAAACTTCCAGGATATTACCTTTATTAAGGTTATTTGCTGCCACGGGAATCAAACTCCTCTGCAATGATCTTAAACCATGAAGCTGAAACATTTGTGTGTTGTGTGAATTCAGGCTTGGCCCATTTTGCTGTTATTCATTCCTTTAATTTTTTGCTGGAGCTGCTGGAAGCTGTGATGCCGTCAGCAGAGGCTCGCTCAGCTCCTTCATTTCACAGCAGGGAGGAGACGGCAGGAGAAACAAACCCACAGGTTTGTGAGGGACAAACCCAGGGGTTGTGAGGGAAAAACCCAGGGGCTGGAAGGGACAAAACCCACAGGTTGTGAGGGACAAACCCATGGGTTGTAAGGGACAAACATATAGATTTGTGAGGGACAGACCCAGAGGTTGTGAGGGACAAACACAGAGGTTTGTAAGGGAAAAACCCCTTGGCTGTAAGGGACAAACCCACAGCTTTGTAAGGGACAAACACAGAGGTTTGTGATGGACAAACCCAGGGGCTGGAAGGGACAAACCCCACAGGTTGTAAGGGACAAACACAGAGGTTTGTAAGGGAAAAACCCCTTGGCTGTAAGGGACAAACCCACAGCTTTGTAAGGGACAAACACAGGGGCTGGGTGGGAAAACCCCCAGGTTTATAAGGGACAAACCCACTGGTTTGTAAGGGAACACTGGTGGCCCCGGGGGGCTCAGCCTGGAATCACCTGGGCTGGGCTGGACAAGGGAGCCGCCCTCGGGCAGCAGCAGCGGCACCAGGCTCCTCTCCGCTTGTCTGCCATGAAATTCATAGGATCCCAGACTGTTCTGGGTTGGAAGGGACATTAAAGCCCATCCAGGGATCCATTCCCACCCCTGCCATGGCAGGGACACCTCCCACTGTCCCAGGTGCTCCCAGCCCCAGTGTCCAGCCTGGCCTTGGGCACTGCCAGGGATGCAGGGACAGCCCCAGTTGCTCTGGGCACCTGTGCCCCTGCTCCCAGGGAAGAATTTCCTCCCGCTATCCCACCCAAGCCTGTCCTCTGGCAGTTTCATTCCATGCTGTTTTCCCTGCCGCCGGAAGGGTCTCGGCTGAGGGGCAGCCGTGGGACACCTGAACTCGCTGATGCCGCGGCACTCGCACGGCCTGGGGAAGGGGGAGATCGGGGGTCTCGGGAAGGTTTGGGGGTTTCTGGGGATGGCCAGCAGCTTGAGGACCCCCGGAGGTCGGAGATGTGGGGGCGTCTGGGGGGTTTTAATGGCGAGGGGTCTCCGTGAACCTGGGGATGCCGGCGCAGCCCAGCCTCCTTTGCCATCCCCCGAGGGCAGGGGCTGCCTCCGCACCTGCGGCCCCCGGGGATCACCCGAGAATCCCCCTTGCCCGAGAATCCCCCTTGCTCCGGCACCGAACGCGGCACGGCCGCGCTCCCAGCGGGGGCTGCACCGGGGCGGCGCCCCCTCCCTCCTTCTCTCCTTCCCTCCGTCCGTCCGTCCGTCGGTCCGTCCGTCCCTCCCGCGTCCCTGCCCCTCCCCGGGGCGGCCCCGCTCTCCCCGCCCCGCTCTCCCCGCGCCGGGCGGAGCCTGTCCGCGCTGCCGCGGGCTCGGAGTTGCGCCGGGCGGCGGAGGCGAGCGGAGCGCGGCGCTCGCAGCCCGCTCCATCCCGGGCCATGCAGGATGCTCCCGGCCGCCGCCCCGCGCCCGCCGCCGCTGCTGTGGCCGCCGCCCGCCGAGCCCCCCGCCCCGCCCTGGGCCTGGGTGCTGCCCGCGGCCGCGGGGCTGCTCCGGGTGGGCGCTGCCGCCGCCGGGGCCCCCGCTCCGCCGCCTCCTCCTCCTCCTCCTCCTCCTCCTCCTCCTCCTGGGCCGCCGCTGCTGCTGCCGCCCCCCGCGCTGGTGCGGCCCGGGCCGGGCTGGCGCGGCCCCGCCGAGCCCCCGCTGCTGCCGCTGCTGCCCGCGGCCGCCGACCCGCTCCTGCACGGCCAGGTAAGGGCGGAGCCGCCGTGCGGGGACACAACTTTCCCGGAGCCGCTGCCCGGCGCCGGCACCGAGACCCCCGCCCGCGGGCTGCGGGGAGGCGGCGGGGGCTGCCCGGGCTCTGCATCCTCCGCTTCCCGAGCTCTGCATCCCCCCTTCCCCGGGCGCTGCATCCCCCTTTCCCCGGGTTCTACAGCTCCCTTCCCGGGGCTCCACACCACCCCCCTTCCCTGGGCTCTGCATCCCCCCTTCCTGGCTTTTTCATCCCCCTCCCTCGGGGCGCTGCATCCCCTCCTTCCCACGCTCTGCATTCCCCTTTCCCCGGGTTCCACATCCCCCATTCCCGATGCTTTGCACCCCCTTCCCCAGCTCTGCATTCCCCCTTCCCCAGCTCTGCCTCCCCCATTCCCTGGGTTCCACATCCCCTTCCCCAGCTCTGCATTCCCCCTTTCCCCAGCCCTGCACCCCTTCCCGACGCTCCGCGCCCCGCGTGTGTCTGTCGGACCGCGGCGCTTCCCGCGGCTCTGGGAGCGTGCGGCGGGCGTTTCTCCGGGGGCAGAGGGGCTGCCAGGGGCGCTGCGGGTCCCTCCGGCGGGGCTGGGCTCCCCACTGGCTGCAGGATGCGCTCTCCGCAGCTGCGGCCGCAACGGGAGCGATGCTCCCGGCGCGCTCCGGCAGCCGGGGCAGCACCGCCGCCGAGCGTTCTGTGAATATTTATAAAGACGAAAGTTTTGAGCCGTGTCACTGGAACCAGCGTGTCGCGCCAGTGCTTTCCCTGATGAATATTTCAATTATTAATTGCTGCCGTGAGGTTGCTCGCGGTAGCGGAGCCCTCAGCCGGGTGTTCGCCCCTCTCCGCGGAGGGCTCGGAGCCGTGCGCGCAGTTTTGCCTCGGCTTTATGTTTTTGGGTAGACAGAAGTAAAAATAAACGCGAGCCGCGAGCGCTGTGGCGTCCGCTCGATTCCGTGTGATGATTTCCAGCCTTTTCGAGCTCGAGCGTCTCTTGTGGTTCGGGAGAAAACAGTCGGTGCTGCTCTAATGAAACGGGAACATCAATTATTCCCCAGCGGGAGACCGCTCGACGAACCTGCAGAGGTGGTTTTGCTGTGGGAACCCGTTTGCCGGGCGAATTTAAGTTGAGAAAAAAATACATTCCTGCGTTTCCTTTGGCTCTCCCGACGCATTTTCAGGCTCCTGCTGGCGCTGTACGGTTCAGTGTGAGCAGGGGAGCCCCGGCTGCCGGTGTGCCCTGCTCCAGGCTGTGCTTTGGGCTTCCCGAACCGCTCCGAGCTCTCACCCTGCCGTGCCCAGCGAAACACAAACCCTGGGCGGGCTGAAGGGACATCCCTGACATTTTCCGTCGCGTAATTAGGAGATCATGGAAAGCATCGGTTGCTCGGGGTAAAATCCTTTTGTTGACCCTTCCTCTTGTGTTTGTTTGGTTTTTTTGTCCCCTCCGAAGTGGATATTTGGAGCTCATTCGCCGGTTGTGGGATTCTCCCCTTCTTCCAGCGTGGAATTCGTCCCGGTGCTCCCGCCCGTGTACAGCGCCGCGGTGCCGCCGCACGCCGGCAAGGGCTGGATGGAGAAGAGGCTGCCCAGCTGCAAAGTAAGTGCGAGCCTGGCCTGCCCGGGGGCTTTCGGGGCTTTTTTTATGGAGTACATCAAGTACATGAGCTGCAGAGTGCTGTGGGTTCAGGGGTGTGAGAGCTCGGTGTTTGTCAGGAGAGCCCTGCGGAGGAGGAATGTTGGGATGCTGGAAGGGGCAGGTGATGGAGCAGCAGTTGCAGCTTCGCTGCTCCCAAGTTTTAACAGGACTAAAATGTCGCTAATATTTATTCCTTTGGGTAGAACGTCCTCATTTTCCTGCCAGATGTGATTATGGGGGTTTTCCGTCGTCCCTTTCTCCCTGGTTTTCCCACTGTCTGCCCCAAAAGGCTGCCACACTCAGGGGCTGGCAGAGCGGTGTCACCATGGGTGCTGCCACATCCCTGGTGCCGGGGTGGCCCTCGGGGTCCCGTGTCCCCATCCCACCTCTGGTCCCCACATCTGCCCCTCTGCCAGCTGAGTGCTGAACATCTGGCGTTGTGCTGCTGTCCCTCAGCTGGTTCTGTGCCCTGTCCCTCAGCTGGTTCTGTGCTCTATCCTCCCTGTCCCTCAGCTGGTTCTGTGCCCTGTCCCTGCTGACCCTCAGCTGGTTCTGTGCCCTGTCCCCCTGTCCCTCAGCTGGTTCTGTGCCCTGTCCCCGTGTCCCCCTGTCCCTCACTGGTTCTGTGCTCTATCCTCCCTGTCCCTCAGCTGGTTCTGTGCCCTGTCCCCCTGTCCCCCTGTCTCTCACTGGTTCTGTGCTCTATCCTCCCTGTCCCTCGCTGGTTCTGTGCCCTGTCCCCGTGTCCCCCTGTCTCTCACTGGTTCTGTGCTCTATCCTCCCTGTCCCTCGCTGGTTCTGTGCCCTGTCCCCGTGTCCCCCTGTCTCTCACTGGTTCTGTGCTCTATCCTCCCTGTCCCTCGCTGGTTCTGTGCCCTGTCCCCCTGTCCCCCTGTCCCCCTGTTCCTCACCCCCGTGTCCCCAGGCTGGGGAGGTGGCTGCTGTCCCTGGTGCTGATGGGGTCACTCGGGGTGGCCGTGTCAGGACCAGGAGTGGCCGTGACAGGACAGCTCTGCCTCCAGGCATCCCTGGCCTCCCATGCAGCTGCAGCAGCTGATCTGTCCTGTCAAAGCCAGTTAATTTTTCAGTGGTCACTTCACTTCAGCCTCAGCACTGAGGGACCCTGGCTTGGGCGTTTTGTCCCCAGCTGAGGCTCTGCCTGCTGAAATACCAAGTTAAAGATGTTTTGTTCTCACTTGCATTTCTGAGTTTGGGATCTCAGACTGTAACATTTTCCTTTCTTTCTGTTGGACAGATCTACCTGAACAATGCCTTTGCCCTGGATTCGGCCTGGGTGCAGCCTGAGGAGTCCAGGCTGTTCCAGGGGGCTGAGAAGCCTCTGCTGCTGAGCAATCAAGTGGCCATGGCTGTAGCCAGGCCAGCTGCTGCCTCCAGGCCACTGCCCACGCTTGTCCTGGCCCCTCAGCTGATCCCAGGTCAGGAAATGAACGCATCAATAATTGAGTATTGCCTGTTTCTCGGTGGTTTTCCCTTAGTGCATCCCCCAGGGAGGCAGGGCTGCTTTCTAAAGCAGAGCTTCACTTCCACTCAGCTGCAATCCCTTCCCTGAGCAGAGCCCTGATGGCCAAGTGCAGCTCAGCCTCTGGATGACTCTGAGAGGAAGAAAGGGCCCGGTGTAATTACAGCAGATTGTGCCATGCTGTTCTGGAGCTGCTTGGTGACCCCTGCCAGGAAGGGACCAGCACTCCCCACCTGCTGAGTTTATTTTTCAAACAGAAATCACTGTCAGCCTCAGTGATTCTGTGGTTCCGTGTAGGATTCTGCTGGCTGCTCGTTTGCAGAGTTTGGTGGGCTCTGCACAGAGAGCAAGCAGGAGAGAGGAGCAGTGGATCCATCATCTCATTAAGGCTCAGTCATTTGTGAAATCAATTCCATTAATCTGCATAACTGAACAGAAGAACTAAAAGTTATAAATATTTACTGTGTAAATATTCTGTGATGCTTTAGGTAACCGAGATTTACACCTGGTAAAGAGCATTTATCCTTGCACAAGAGCAGACCATGCATTCCAGGGCTGCATCTCTGTTTTGTGGCTGCAGGAGTAAATTAAAATAGCAGTTCTATACAGAAGGCTGAGGAGAAAAGTGCCACTGATGTTTCAGCCTCTAAATACACTCCTGAACTGGGAATTGGAATTACTGCCTTGCTGCCAGTTGTTCCTGCCTTCCTCAGAGCAAAGGTGCTGTCCCTGGTGCTGAGAGCAGAGCTCCCCTTTCTGCAGGCTCTCCCCAAAAGCAGTTTGCATTTCAGAGCTGTGCAGCACCCAGGACGTGGTGTTTGCCATCAGTGCTGAGGTTCAGAGTGTGCTGGAGGAGATCCTGGCTCCTGGGCTCGTTACCAGCCTCATTAATTAGCAGGGAGTGCCCTGGCACGTGTTGGCCCCTTCACCTGGGTCTGTGTTTTGGTGTTTGAGCAGAGCTGGGGCTCAGCCTCCTCTCCTCTGCCAGCACTGCCCAGGGCTCAGCTGGAGGAGTCAGTGCTGTGGGGAAACCCTGGTATGAATTCATTTCTGTTTATTAGAGGATTTATTGGTATTTTTTACACACAAATGCAGCTGCACACCCAGGGTGCCTGGGGAATCACAGGATGGGTGTGCTGCTGAGGGGGGTCTGGGCAGGGGACCCACAGCCCCTCCTGTTCCTGCACCTTTTAGAGACTTCAATGTTTTAAAATAGTTCAGTATTTTAAACGTGCACAAGCGTATTTGATCACATGCAGAGTGGCAGATATGAGGCAGGAGCATTCCTGCCAGCAGCTGAGGGGCAGTGCCAGGCAGAGCAGGGACACTGCCAGCCTGGTGCCACCTCATGTGCACATGCCCATGGCTGTCTGCTCAGGAGCCCTGCTCTGGCCCCTGCTCCTCCTGCAGCAGCTGGCTCCGTGCTGGCTGCCAGCTGAGCTCCCTCGGGCTGGGAGAGGGGCAGGGAGGAGCTCAAATCCCCCAACCATTTCTGTAAATAATGAGATCACAGAATCCTGGAGTGGTTTGGGTTGGGAGGGACCCCAAATCCCCCCCAGTGCCACCCATCCCATGGCAGGGACACCTCCCACTGTCCCAGGTGCTCCAAGGTGCTCCCAGCCCCAGTGTCCAGCCTGGCCTTGGGCACTGCCAGGGATCCAGGGGCAGCCCCAGCTGCCAGGGCCAGTCAGGAATTCCTTCCCGTCCTTGTTGAGCTGATGGTGCTAGTCCACCCCATCCCAGGCTGTTTGGGGCTCCAGAGCTCGTCAGGGACCTGTGGCCATTCCTGCAGGGTGGCCCCATCCCTGTCCTGCAGGCAGAGCAGGAGCTGCTTCCCCATGGCAGCACTGGAAGTGCTCCCTGTGCAGTATCTGCCCTCAGTGGGAGCAGTGGTGAGGATCCTGGGGCAGGTTCTCAGTTAGGTGGGACAAGGGCAGTTAATCAGGTTTCTATGCAGCATTCACTCCAGAGCCGCTGTGGCAGCAGCAGCTCTGCCTTCCCCAGCCATCAGCAATGATATAATTGTTTTCTCAATGGAGCTGCAGCCTTCCTGAGCTCCAGGAGTGAGCACGGAGCCTGGCAAGGCTAATGTGTATAATTGAACAGCTGCAGCCCAAGCCACTCCAAGGTGCTATTTGCTGTGAGGAGCAGCAGTTATTATTCTCTGCTGAAGTGCACACCATGAATTACGTGCTCTGTGTTGTGTGTTTCTGAGGAGCAGGGTGCCCTGTGCCCCTGGCAATGACGCCTGGCTCATGGCTTTGCAGTGGGATATCCCTGTATCTGTTCCCTTTGCAGTGAGATATCCCTGTGTCTGTTCCCTCTGCAGGGATATCCCTGTGTCTGTTCCATTGCAGGGATATCCCTGTGTCTGTTCCCTGTGCAGTGGGATATCCCTGTGTCTGTTCCCATTGCAGGGATATCCCTGTGTCTGTTCCCATTGCAGGGATATCCCTGTGTCTGTTCCCTGTGCAGTGGGATATCCCTGTGTCTGTTCCCTTTGCAGTGGGATATCCCTGTGTCTGTTCCCTCTGCTGGGATATCCCTGTGTCTGTTCCATTGCAGGGATATCCCTGTGTCTGTTCCATTGCAGGGATATCCCTGTGTCTGTTCCCTGTGCAGGGATATCCCTGTGTCTGTTCCCTGTGCAGTGGGATATCCCTGTGTCTGTTCCCTGTGCAGTGGGATATCCCTGTGTCTGTTCCCTGTGCAGTGGGATATCCCTGTGTCTGTTCCATTGCAGTGGGATATCCCTGTGTCTGTTCCCTGTGCAGTGGGATATCGCTGTGTCTGTTCCCTTTGCAGTGGGATATCCCTGTGTCTGTTCCATTGCAGTGGGATATCCCTGTGTCTGTTCCATTGCAGGGATATCCCTGTGTCTGTTCCCTGTGCAGGGATATCCCTGTGTCTGTTCCATTGCAGGGATATCCCTGTGTCTGTTCCCTGTGCAGGGATATCCCTGTGTCTGTTCCCTTTGCAGTGGGATATCCCTGTGTCTGTTCCCTGTGCAGGGATATCCCTGTGTCTGTTCCCTTTGCAGTGGGATATCCCTGTGTCTGTTCCCATTGCAGTGGGATATCCCTGTGTCTGTTCCCTGTGCAGTGGGATATCCCTGTGTCTGTTCCCTGTGCAGGGATATCCCTGTGTCTGTTCCCTGTGCAGTGGGATATCCCTGTGTCTGTTCCATTGCAGGGATATCCCTGTGTCTGTTCCCTGTGCAGGGATATCCCTGTGTCTGTTCCCATTGCAGTGGGATATCCCTGTGTCTGTTCCCTGTGCAGTGGGATATCCCTGTGTCTGTTCCATTGCAGGGATATCCCTGTGCCTGTTCCTCCTCTGGGGAGGAAGGCACCATTTCATGTTTCTGCAGAGACAGCCCTGGTGTTTCTGGGAGGGAAGGATTCGCGTTTCTGTCTCCTGCGCTGTGTGGGTGAGGCCAGGGCTGGCCAGGTGCCCTGTGCCACTGCGCCCGTGCCAGCTGGGTGTCCTGCATATCCCTGTGGGCTCAGAGGCTGCTGGATGGGGTGAGAGAGCGCTGGCAGGGCCCCGTGGTGGGGTTCCAACACTCCAGGGTGGAACCCAGGGTCCTGTGGCACAGGACATTCACCGGTGTCACTGGCAGCTGTGCTGGGGTGGTTTGGCACTCCTGGACCATGCCACCAATGCTCCCTGCCGGAGGGGATGTTCTGATGCCGTATCTGGGGAGGTTTTATGGAATTGTGGAAAGGTTGGGGCTGGGATGGACCTTAAAGCTCATTGGGTTCCACGTGTCTCCTGCATGGAGATGAGGATGTCGGGTGGGGCATCCCAAGGAAATTACATTCTGATCCCTCTCATTCATGTCTTTTTGTCCTGATGGCAGTACCCTTTACAGAATCAAGACAGTGTCAGCACTGACGTGCAGATACACATCCAAACACGGGCCCCGCTTGCTAGGTAATTCCATTGACAGATTATGAATGAAATAGGGCTGCTCGCTGTTGAATTTGGGTTCTGTTTTCTCATGAAATACACCACCCAGGACCTCTGACCTCCTGTATCTCCTAAGCACAGCTCTGTGTTTGAAGCACATCCCCATTTATAAGCACTCGGGTTTTGGCTTCCCAAATTGGATTATCTGGTATTTAAGTGCGTGTGCTGGGGCTCCCTGTTTGGGGACAGAGAATAGCACAGCAGGACCCCATTCATGTCCCTGAAAAGCCATCAAACCTCTCTTTGTTTGTGGAGCATTCAAGCACTGCCAGCCAAGTGCTTTATTAGGTCTGGGAATGCTTGGCTTTAACCACAGCTTTCACGAAGTTTTTGTTTTGCTCATTAAGCTTATGGGTTTTTGGTGCTTTTCCCGTTATCTCCTCAAATCAAGAGAAACTTAGAGCGAAGTTTGTTTTCCCACTTCAATGACAGCAATAACCCCAGGAGCGATGTGTTTATGGGCAAGGCCGCTGTTCTGCCCTTTCCATAACATTATCCCTCCTGACCCCGGGAGCTCCGTGTGAATGAATGCAGCTCTCGGTGCCTGCAGGGCAGGGCTGTCTGGGAGCAGCCAGGGATTTCTATTTACTGCACACGAGCAGCAAAGTGAGCAGGGCTGCTCCTGGCAGTCACTGAGTGGCTTACAGTGCCAGCGGCTGATTACCCCCTTGGAAAGCTGAGATATCAGGAAAGCAGGGAGATCAGGAAAGCAGGGACATCCCTGCCTTTGTTTGTTTCCTTTGCAGGGCTATTGGTGTGTTTGTTTGCTTTTGCAGGGCTATTGGTGTGTTTGTTTGTGTTTGCAGGGCTATTGGTGTGTTTGTTTCCCTTTACAGGAATATCCCTGTTCCCTTTGCAGGGACATCCCTGCGTTTGTTTGTTCCCTTTGCAGGGATATCCCTGTGTCTGTTCCCTTTGCAGTGGGATATCCCTGTGTCTGTTCCCTGTGCAGTGGGATATCCCTGTGTCTGTTCCATTGCAGTGGGATATCCCTGTGTCTGTTCCCTTTGCAGTGGGATATCCCTGTGTCTGTTCCCTTTGCAGTGGGATATCCCTGTGTCTGTTCTCTTTGCAGTGGGATATCCCTGTGTCTGTTCCCATTGCAGTGGGATATCCCTGTGTCTGTTCCCATTGCAGTGGGATATCTCTGTGTCTGTTCCATTGCAGTGGGATATCCCTGTGTCTGTTCCCTGTGCAGTGGGATATCCCTGTGTCTGTTCCCTTTGCAGTGGGATATCCCTGTGTCTGTTCCCATTGCAGGGATATCCCTGTGTCTGTTCCCTTTGCAGTGGGATATCCCTGTGTCTGTTCCCATTGCAGGGATATCCCTGTGTCTGTTCCCTGTGCAGTGGGATATCCCTGTGTCTGTTCCATTGCAGGGATATCCCTGTGTCTGTTCCATTGCAGGGATATCCCTGTGTCTGTTCCCTGTGCAGTGGGATATCCCTGTGTCTGTTCCATTGCAGTGGGATATCCCTGTGTCTGTTCCCTGTGCAGTGGGATATCCCTGTGTCTGTTCCATTGCAGGGATATCCCTGTGTTTGTTCTCTTTGCAAGGATATCAGGGTGTTCAGAGTTTTTTAGGACCTCTAAACAAAGGCACAGGTCAGGTTGAGAAGGAGACTTGTTCCACACGAGGTGAAAATTTTGCACAAATCCAAATTTATCCACGGCAGTGTCCACGCCGGTCCTGTCTCAGTCACATTTTCACATCACCTCCCTGCTGCAGAATCCATCCACCTCACCCGTGTCCCTGCGCCTGCCTTGGCCCTTTTGGGGTCTCTGGTGTCTGTGGGGAGGTGCCCCCTCTCAGCTCAGGTTCAGCTCAGGCTGCAGAAGCCCAGCTTAGTGCCAGGAGGAGGTGCCAGGACATTGCCCAGCAGGCTGTAATGCACAGAAGCTTTCAGCACACTGATCAGCACCTGTCTGACACACCTGGGAACATCTGTCTGCTCTCAGAGGGTGACAGTGGCACCATTGGGCTCCATCTGCAGCTGAGGTCAAAGGAAGGGACACTGAATTCTGCCCGAAGCCCTGGAGTTAAAAATGCAGAGAATCCAACCTAAAAGTAGTGAAAATTCTGCTTAGAGACATCAGCTGGGCTGGGGGGGCTGTGAGGGGCTGGGCTGGATGCAGGCACAGCAGGGGGAGGATGGTGATGGGAACAGGATGGTGTTGAGGATGGCTTTGGGAACAGGAACACTGCATGTGCCCAGGAAGGGTTGGAGTGCCCATCCCTGAAGGTGTCCAGGGAATTCCTGGAGGTGGCACTCAGAGATCTGGGCTGGGGACAATGGGGCACAGCTGGGACTCTGATCCTGGGGGGCTTTTCCAGCCCCAGTGGCTCTGGGATTCAGAGGAGAAGTTGGCACCTCACTGCCAGGGTGTGCCATGACCTGGGGAAAACACCATGGCTGGAAAAAGTCCTGCATGTTCCCCTCATTGCAATATCAGTGATGGTGATATCAGTGATGGCGATATCAGTGATGATATCAGTGATGATATCAGTGATGGTGATATCAGTGATGGCAATATCAGTGATGATATCAGTGATGGTGATATCAGCGATGGTGATATCAGTGATGATATCAGTGATGGCGATATCAGTGATGGCGATATCAGTGATGGTGATATCAGTGATGGCGATATCAGTGATGGTGATATCAGTGATGATGATATCAGTGATGGCGATATCAGTGATGATATCAGTGATGGTGATATCAGTGATGGTGATATCAGTGATGGTGATATAAGTGATGATATCAGTGATGGCGATATCAGTGATGATATCAGCGATGGTGATATCAGTGATGATGATATCAGTGATGGTGATATCAGTGATGGTGATATCAGTGGTGATATCAGCGATGGTGATATCAGTGATGGTGATATCAGTGATGGTGATATCAGTGATGGTGATATCAGTGATGATATCAGTGATGGTGATATCAGTGATGGTGATATCAGTGGTGATATCAGCGATGGTGATATCAGTGATGATGATATCAGTGATGGTGATATCAGTGATGATATCAGTGATGGCGATATCAGTGATGATATCAGTGATGGCAATATCAGTGATGATATCAGTGATGGTGATATCAGTGATGATGATATCAGTGGTGATATCAGCGATGGTGATATCAGTGATGATGATATCAGTGATGGTGATATCAGTGATGATGATATCAGTGATGGCGATATCAGTGATGATATCAGTGATGGTGATATCAGTGATGATGATATCAGTGATGATATCAGTGATGGTGATATCAGTGATGATATCAGTGATGGCGATATCAGTGATGGCGATATCAGTGATGGCGATATCAGTGATGGTGATATCAGTGATGATATCAGTGATGGTGATATCAGTGATGATATCAGTGATGGTGATATCAGTGATGGTGATATCAGTGATGGTGATATCAGTGATGATATCAGTGATGGTGATATCAGTGATGGTGATATCAGTGATGGTGATATCAGTGATGGCGATATCAGTGATGGCGATATCAGTGATGGTGATATCAGTGATGGTGATATCAGTGATGGTGATATCAGTGATGATATCAGTGATGGTGATATCAGTGATGGCGATATCAGTGATGGTGATATCAGTGATGGTGATATCAGTGATGGTGATATCAGTGATGATATCAGTGATGGCGATATCAGTGATGATATCAGTGATGGCAATATCAGTGATGATATCAGTGATGGTGATATCAGTGATGATGATATCAGTGGTGATATCAGCGATGGTGATATCAGTGATGATGATATCAGTGATGGTGATATCAGTGATGATGATATCAGTGGTGATATCAGTGATGGTGATATCAGTGATGATGATATCAGTGATGGTGATATCAGTGATGATGATATCAGTGATGGCGATATCAGTGATGATATCAGTGATGGTGATATCAGTGATGATGATATCAGTGATGATATCAGTGATGGTGATATCAGTGATGATATCAGTGATGGCGATATCAGTGATGGCGATATCAGTGATGGCGATATCAGTGATGGCGATATCAGTGATGGTGATATCAGTGATGATATCAGTGATGGTGATATCAGTGATGATATCAGTGATGGCGATATCAGTGATGATATCAGTGATGGCAATATCAGTGATGATATCAGTGATGGTGATATCAGTGATGATGATATCAGTGGTGATATCAGCGATGGTGATATCAGTGATGATGATATCAGTGATGGTGATATCAGTGATGATGATATCAGTGATGGCGATATCAGTGATGATATCAGTGATGGTGATATCAGTGATGATGATATCAGTGATGATATCAGTGATGGTGATATCAGTGATGATATCAGTGATGGCGATATCAGTGATGGCGATATCAGTGATGGCGATATCAGTGATGGCGATATCAGTGATGGTGATATCAGTGATGATATCAGTGATGGTGATATCAGTGATGATATCAGTGATGGTGATATCAGTGATGGTGATATCAGTGATGGTGATATCAGTGATGGCGATATCAGTGATGGCGATATCAGTGATGGTGATATCAGTGATGGCGATATCAGTGATGATATCAGTGATGGTGATATCAGTGATGGCGATATCAGTGATGGTGATATCAGTGATGGCGATATCAGTGGTGATATCAGTGATGGTGATATCAGTGATGGTGATATCAGTGATGGTGATATCAGTGATGGCGATATCAGTGATGATATCAGTGATGGCGATATCAGTGATGGCGATATCAGTGATGGTGATATCAGTGATGGTGATATCAGTGATGATATCAGTGATGGTGATATCAGTGATGGCGATATCAGTGATGGTGATATCAGTGATGGTGATATCAGTGATGGTGATATCAGTGATGGTGATATCAGTGATGATATCAGTGATGGTGATATCAGTGATGGTGATATCAGTGATGGTGATATCAGTGATGATATCAGTGATGGTGATATCAGTGATGGTGATATCAGTGATGGTGATATCAGTGATGATATCAGTGATGATATCAGTGATGGTGATATCAGTGATGGCGATATCAGTGATGGTGATATCAGTGATGGTGATATCAGTGATGATGATATCAGTGATGGTGATATCAGTGATGGTCTTTGACTCCTCTTTTCATGGCGTGTGACTTTCAGAATTCCCCCTGTGGGTGCTGGGTGATTGATGGTAGCTCTAAAACCCTTTCAAGGCCTTTTTGGGCAGAACCCACAGCATGGTCTGGTTTTTTTGTGAGGGGAACCTCTCAGGTGGGTGCCCCCAGCGTGGGGGGAGCCTTGGCCCAGCTGGCAGTGCCTTGGGCAGAGCTGGGCTGTGTTTGGGGATGCTGCCCGTGCTCTCCCCAGCTCTGAGCCCCCAGGGATGGCCCTTCCTCCCTGGAGTTATGCACCAGGAGAGACAGAGTGAGAGCTCCATCAAAGGAGGGGAAACCACCCAAACTTCTCTTTCAGCTGAGCGATGAAACTTTGATGAGGGCATTGATGCAAGTTTAATGAGCAGCCCAGCTCGGCGCAGGCTGTGCCTGCCCAGCTCACATCACTCTCCTGTTCTCCTGCCCTCTTTGGGGAAATCACATCCTCCTCTCCAGAAGAAAAGAATCAAATGAGAAGTAAACAACCTTCCTGCTCATGTGCCCTGCAGGAAGGCACAGCAGAGTCGTGTTTGCAGACAGCATTAGCTTTCACAGGAGGTGCTTTGTGGGTTTCTCCCAGCAGCAGACAGCTGGAATTGGGAATGAGCACAGGCTCTTGGAGGGCAGGTGTTTGACCCCACTGAAGGATTGTTCCACTCCCCAGGTGAATGAACAATGAGCTTCTGTTTAACACTTGGATTGGTTGGACACTGATGGTTTTTTTTTGTTTGTTTTTTTTTTTTTTTTTTTAATTTCTGCCAGTTGGTCTGGCAGAAAAATCTGTTTTCATTTATCCATTGCTAAATGATCAAAACTTAAATATTTGTGGGGTTTGTTTGGCCTGTTACTTAGTGCATCTGCAGGTGCTCCTTGGCATGGAGGAATAATGACTGTGGAAATAATGGGCTTTTTTTGGTGACAATGAAAACACTAAAACTTCTGCTTTGCTAATGCAGGGCGTATTTTGTTGGGGAATAATTGTTTGTAAAGGGCTGGGACAAAGCTGGGGGTGCTCACCTGGACAGGAGCAGCTCCAGGGAGAGCTCAGAGCCCCTTGCAGGGCCTGAAGGGGCTCCAGGAGAGCTGCAGAGGGACTGGGGACAAGCATGGAGGGACAGGAGCCAGGGAATGGCTCCCAGTGCCAGAGGGCAGGGCTGGATGGGAGATTGGGAATTGGGAATTGTTCCCTGGCAGGGTGGGCAGCCCTGGCACAGGTGCCCAGAGCAGCTGGCGCTGCCCCTGGATCCCTGGCAGTGCCCAAGGCCAGGCTGGACCCTGGGGCTGGGAGCACCTGGGACAGTGGGAGGTGTCCCTGCCATGGCAGGGCTGGCACTGGGGGGGTTTGGGGTCCCTCCCAGCCCATCCCCAATGCTGTGATCTCAGCCCAGGTCCCTGCTGGGATTCTCCTGCCTGGAGCTGTGCAGGGGCTGCATCCCCCACCCACAGCCTCCCTCCCCAGCACCCACTCCCTGCTTTCCTGGGGTGCACATGGAAAGGGACCCTCGGGCTGAGGGAGGGGCTGCAGTGGGATCAGCTGGGGGTTCCTGCAGCCTCAGCTGCCTCCCAGCTCCTGCAGGGTTTCACCCGGGCTGGGCTTTGCTGGATGCCACAGGAAGCTGATGATTGCTTAATTCCTGAATCCCGAGCTCGGGTGGAGGGAGGAACAGCTGCTGTTCGTCAGATTTGCTCTGCTCCTCAAGAGTTTTGCACTGCTGTTCTTGTTTATTTAACTTAATTAGCCGAGATTGAGCTCTGAAGGTCTTCCCTGCCACTGTCAGGCTGGGGACAGAATGGTGCAGGGGCTGCAGGGTGTTTGAGCTTCGGTTTGGGACATTCCTGGGGCTGCCCAGGGAGGGTTGGGGTGCCCATCCCTGGAGGTGTCACCTGGAGGTGGCACTCAGAGCTCTGGGCTGGGGACAATGGGGCACAGCTGGGACTCCATGGGCTGGGAGGGTTTTCCAGCTTCAGGGATTCCATGAAGCGTCATGCTGTGGTTTTGGGATGAAGGAGATGAGATGTGGAGCTTGTCAAACTCAGGGATTTGTGTGCAGGACACAGCAGAGCAGCCAGGCAGGCCAGGGAGCAGTGGGTGCCTAATATAGCAAGGAATAAATTCAGATTTGCCATCAGACAGTTACACTTTGCAAAGTTGAGAATGACTGTGTTCCCTGTGTTCAAATATTTGCCTTTTTTATTAAGTTTTTTCATTTAAATGTAATAACTCTGCACAGTTTGAGTGTGAGTCACTGCTGCCTTGTCCCTGTGGGCGATGTGCTCACATCTGTGGGGTTCCATGGCAGGAAATGCTCCAGCCACCAGCTGGGCATGGAATCACCATCACCAGAGGGGCTCTGTGTCCTTTGGAATCACCATCACCAGAGGGGCTCTGGGTCCTTTGGGATCACCATCACCAGAGGGGCTCTGGGTCCTTTGGAATCACCATCACCAAAGGGGCTCTGGGTCCTTTGGAATCACCATCACCAAAGGGGCTCTGGGTCCCTCAGGAATGGCTCAGGCACAGCTGGGCTTGGGGCACCTCTGGGATCAGCCCAACCCCTGCCCAGGCAGGGCCACCTGCAGCAGGGACACAGGAACGTGGCCAGCAGGGTTTGCAATGGCTCTGCAGACTCAGGAAATTTTTTCTGGCTGCTTTGGAGGGCTCGAGGCCCTGCCCAGGGGGCTCAGAGACTTTGGCACAGAGCTCAAAACTCTTGTGCTTTTGATTTAGCTTTTGGAAATAAACAATTACTAACTTTATATGAAGAATTATAAGCTATGAAGTTTAAGTTTAAGTAGAATGATAGTGAATTTACCACAGGGTGAAAAACAGATTTTTGAGGTTTTTAGCATGGGGGTTTAGGGGGCAAGATGGAGGGAACTGGGCGTGTCCAGCCTTTCTCCTTCTTCTTCTTCTTGGCCTCCATCTTCTGCTGTGAGGTTGGCACTTTTGGATTGGTTTAGAGTAGAAGCTCACTGTCTAACATAGGTGATGGGTATTGGGAAGTAATTGTAAATATTGTACAGGTAGTTTTTAGTATAAAAAATTAACACCAGCCTGGGGGCGGGCAGAGTGCCTCTGTCTGTCCTGCTGAGTGGACCTTGGCTGGAGAGGAGAAAGAATTTTATAGATAAGGAACAATAAACAACCTTGAGACCAAGAAATGTAGAGCTCTGACTCCTTCTTCGAGCGCCGGACTGGGAAAAGAGACTTTCTGACACATCTCGGGGTCACTGTGAGCAGCAGAGACCCCAAGATCTCACCCCTCTCTCTCTCTCTCTCCCACAGGTGGGTGCCAGAGCAGCCTTAAAGCCGTGGGTGGCACGCAGAGCCTGGCGCTGGTGGCCCTGGAGCCCGAGGCCCCGCAGGCCGCGCCGGGCCTGCAGCCCTGCCAGCTCCTCACCCTGTCCCCCATCAAAGTGCCCCTGCTGGCCTCGCCCTTCCCAGGTAAGGCTCCTGGGGGCCCGGGGACAGTCTGGGCAGCACAGGGGCTGTGGGGTGGTGCTGGGTGCTGGGCACGGGCGGCACTGCCGGGGTTAAACTGGGGGCTCTGGAGCCGTGTGGAGCTGTGCTCTGGGCTGGCTGTCAGGAGTGGGTTCAGAGCTCCAGGGATGTTTGTCATGGATGTGTCCCTGGGACATTTAGGGCCAGCTGAGTTGGTTCCTGCCTCCTCTGAGGGGGTTCTGTGGGCAAACCTGTGAGCCCCCCAGCCCACCCTCAGGTTATGGTGGTGTGGTCACAGCTGAGCTGGAACGTTCCTATCCTCAGCTGGAACGTTCATGTTCTCAGGCGGAATGTTCATGTTCTCAGGTGGAACGTTCATGTTCTCAGGCAGAACGTTCATGTTCTCAGCTGGAACGTTCATATCCTCAGCTGGAACGTTCATGTTCTCAGGTGGAATGTTCATGTTCTCAGCTGGAACGTTCATAGCCTCAGCTGGAACGTTCATGTTCTCAGCTGGAACGTTCATGTTCTCAGCTGGAACGTTCATGTCCTCAGGTGGAACGTTCACTTTCTCAGCTGAAATGTTCATATCCTCAGCTGGAACGTTCATGTCCTCAACTGGAACGTTCATGTCCTCAGGTGGAATGTTCTCCCTCTGAGCTGGAACGTTCACTTTCTCAGCTGGAACATTCAAGTTCTCAGCTGGAACGTTCCTATCCTCAGCTGGAACGTTCATGTTCTCAACTGGAACGTTCATGTCCTCAGCTGGAACATTCCCCCTCTCAGCTGGAAGGTTCATGTTCTCAGCTGGAACGTCCATGTCCTCAGCTGGAACGTTCATGTTCTCAACTGGAACGTTCATGTTCTCAGCTGGAACGTCCACATTCTCAGCTGGAAGGGCCCTCACGAGGTGGCTGCACACCATGGTACAACACTTTATGAAGTCCCCAGCGGATTGTCTGGGTGTTTTCAGTTACAAACGTGCTGGGAGAGCTCAGCCCGGGTCCTTTCCCAGCGCTGAGGTGTGGCTGGTGCCCGCAGAAATGGCTTTTCTCTGGGTGCTGAGTGGAACCTTTCTGAAGGTGGCAGCTGAGGGGGCATCCCTGCCTGGCTGGGCAGGCCTGGGTGGTCGCAGCCTTTGGGCAATGTTTGTGACTGCACCTGGGGTGCCTGGGGCTATTTTTAGAACAGTTGTCTGCCAATTAAGTGAAAAATGTAAATGAGTGAAAAATGTAAATGAGGGTGCGTCTTCCATCCTTTTGGTAATTGAGGTGTAGCACAGCAAGGCACAGGGAGACTGAATTCTGCAGAAGGTGCAGCTCTGCTTTGGTGTTGGTGGGGAGCTCTGGTTTGGTGTTTGGTGTTTAATGAGAGCTGCATCCCAGGGATTCTCCTTTCTGCCAGAGCAGGGCTGTGGGACCAGGGCTGGGAGCAGCAAAGGGGGCTCAGGGGGCCCTTGTGGCTCTGCACAGCTCCTGCCAGGAGGGCACAGGGACAGGAGCAGAGGGAACGGCCTCAGGCTGGGCCAGGGCAGCTCAGGGCGGGCACAGCAGGAATTTCCCCATGGAAAGGGGGCTCAGGAAGTGCCCAGGGAGGGTTGCAGTGCCCATCCCTGCAGGTGGCACCTGGGGGTGGCACTCAGAGCTGGGGACAGGGTGGGGATGGGGCACAGGCTGCGTTTGTCAGATCCACATCTCACCTAAAAACTGACCCCTGTGAGTTTGGGGTTAATGAGCTGTGACCCCGGGGTTAATGAGCTGTGACCCTGGGGTTAATGACCTTCCCACACTGCCCTTGTCTAAAGTTTATGAAAGGCCACGGGCACACAGTAGCAATGAACTTAAATACCCCAAAATGACATGAGTTCCAGCTTCAATCTCCATGTTTATTGGTGCCTGGAAGGCTGAACACTGTGTGTTTGGTTAGCCCAATAAATTGATTATCCCCTGTTAATTGATTCTATTAGAGGGCAGTGTCCTGCTCCTGCCTTGTGTGGTCCTGTGTCTCCAATCACAGGCATTTGCTCAATTTGATCAATAGTCTTAGGAGTGAATATTTATCTTTTAGGCTTTGATTGTGGTTAGTTTTGCAGTCTTGCAGTTAACTCCTGGCAGCCTAATTAATACCTTTGGGAATAGCAGGGTGTTCACATGAGGTGGGAGGTGTGGGAAGGGCACAGGGCAGGTGGGGACCCAGGCTCTGCTGCTTTTCCATCCTCACAGAGGAAATTCCTTAGAATCCCCTCAAAGCAAAACTCCAGGAATTTAGGGGAACTGTGAGTGTGCACAATGCAGTGTGGTCATTTTTAAAAATTCCCTCTTAATACAATTTATTTTACATTTTGGGAAGGAAAATCAGAAGCAAAGCTATGAGAGAGCAAAGGATATTTGGGGAATTTAAAGGCAGCCTTTTCCTGCAGGAGGCTGTGAAGGATCCCAGCTGGGTCCCTGGCAATGGGGCTGAGCACGCAGGGCCGGGAGGTGCTGGCTGCTGCAGGTTGCTGTGCCTCGCCTCTGCAGCCAGTGGTGCTCTTGGGGATTGTTTTGTCACTGTGCTGAGCCTAGAAAAACTTGTAATGATGAAATAAACGTGTGGGAGAGAAGCAGCATAAAAGTCCCGGGTTTAATAGCAACATAAAATGCTGTTTTATATGGAATAAAATATTGAAGCTTGAGGAAGCTGTCCATGGAGTGATCTGTGGCTGGAGAGGCTCCAGCTCAGGCTCTGTGCAGTGAGAGGGGCCCTGGCCCCACATTGCTGTGCTCTCTGCTCCCACACCAGTGAGGTGAGCAGAGAAGGTTCCAGCAATGCAATTGCAGCCCCATTTTGGGTTAGTATTGCTTTTATTTCCTTTCTTCATTTTGCAACTACTGGTGGTGCTGCTTGTGCATCTCCCAGGCAAATGTTCCCTTAAATATTTCATGGCAGCCTGGCTGTGAGTGTGGATTTTGTGCCAGGTTTAACAGAAAGACTAAACAGGAGCTTGTGGAGATGCAGCTCCTCGCTGTGCTGCATCTTCCTGGGCCCTGCTGGGGGAGGAAACTGCATTTCCCAGCACTGCCACGCAGGGCTCTGAAATCTGCCTCAAAGAAACCCTAAATGCATTAAATTTGCAAGCACCAGCACTTACCTGCAGTAATTAAAGAATGGGGTGTCTGGTAATCTCTAATACCCCTCTGCAGCTCCTGCATAAAGGAGTGGGTGTTTATTTTCCTCACATGCAGGTTTTTAATGGTAGCAGTGAAGAAGGTAAGAGATGAGCCTGTGCTTATGGACTCTGTAAATTAGCAGAGAGCACAAATATTAAAAAAGGCACCATCTGCCATAGAATCCATTTGCCACCTGTTCCCTGGCTCTCAGCATTATTTAAGGGTTTAAATGTGGTGGTTTAGGCTGCCACGGAGCAGCTGGGAAGTGACTGAGCCTTTTCCTCTCAGCACCTTAATGCTGAGTGCCAAGGGCAGCCTGGTGCCAGCTCTGTGCCTGAGCTCTGTCTGTGTCTGTCAGCCTGTCCGTGTCTGTCAGTCCCTCCCCGGCAGGGACTGCTCACTGAGCCAGGCTCACTCTGTCTGTGTCTGTCAGTCTGTCCGTGTCTGTCAGTCCCTCCCCGGCAGGGACTGCTCACTGAGCCCGGCTCACTCTGTCCGTGTCTGTCAGTCTGTCCGTGTCTGTCAGCCTGTCCGTGTCTGTCAGTCCCTCCCCGGCAGGGACTGCTCACTGAGCCAGGCTCACTCTGTCCGTGTCTGTCAGTCTGTCCGTGTCTGTCAGTCCCTCCTCGGCAGGGACTGCTCACTGAGCCAGGCTCACTCTGTCCGTGTCTGTCAGTCTGTCCGTGTCTGTCAGTCCCTCCTCGGCAGGGACTGCTCACTGAGCCCGGCTCAGAGCACGCTCAGAGCTGGCTCCTGGGCTGGAGGGGCCCTGCTGCTCGTCCCAGCAGAGGCACAGAACTGTCCCAGCACGGCCTGGGAAGGGCTCAGGGCTGGGGAAGGCAATGGGGTGAGTCCCACTGAAGCCCTGAGCTCAGCCTAAGGCCCCCAGGGCATCTGCATGGACTGGTTTGGAGGGACCTCAGAGCCCTCCCAGTGCCAGCCCTGCCATGGCAGGGACACCTCCCACTGTCCCAGGTGCTCCCAGCCCCAGTGTCCAGCCTGGCCTTGATGTTCCAGCATTTTCCAGATGTTTCCTGGCCAACCTCCTCCCTCCCAGTTCCTTACTGGGAGGGCTGGGCTGAGCCATGTGTCCAAACCTCTGTGCACACTTTTTCCTTCCTTGTGTTAATGAGGTTAATTAGCAGCTGCACTCCAGTGGGTCAGAGCCTGGGAAGCCCCTGCAGCCCTGGCCAGGGGTGGCTCCTGCTGGCTCTGTGCTGGGCTCACTGCCCCCCTTTGGCATCCTCCCTGTGGGAATTCTGAATTCTTAGTTCACCTCAGCCCAGCCTCCCCTGCACAGGAATTCCACAGCATCAGGTGAGCACAAATGAATGATTTTGGGGGAGCAGCCAAAGTTCCAGGCAGGAATGTGGGGCTCACTGTGATGGTGCTCACTGTGATGGTGCTCACAGGGGTCTGGGGATGAGGGAAGAGACCAGGATCTGACTCCATGTTTCACAAGGCGCATTTATTATTTTATGATATATATTACATTAAAACTATACTGAAAGAATAGAAGAAAGGATTTCATCAGAAGGCTGGCTAATAGAAAAGGAAAGAATGATAACAAAGGTTTGTGTCTGGGACAGAGAGTCCGAGCCAGCTGGGCTGTGATTGGCCATGAATTAGAAACAACCCCATGAGCCCAATCCCAGCTGCACCTGTTGCATCCCACAGCAGCAGATAACCATTGGGTACATTTTGTTCCTGAGGCCTCTCAGCTTCTCAGGAGGAGAAACTCCTAAGGAAAGGATTTTTCATGAAATATCATGGCCACAGCTCCCCTCTCGGGGAAGCCTCCCCTGGCCTTGCTGGGTGTGCCCCTTGCCTGGCACTGGCACAGGGGAGTGCTGGGTGGCACAGGCTGTGCTTTATGAGCTGCCTGTAAATGCTGTGCCCAGCTCTAATGCTGGCTAACGAAGCAGGCAAATGAATGTTTATAGTTATTAGAGTGATAACTTCCTGCCTGGGCTGACGCTCAGCACAAAATCACGTTTTGGTTCCCTGTCTGTGCTGGCACACCAGAGGAAAGGTGGGCTGGCACAGGGGCTCAGATAATGCCCAGAGCCCACTGAAATGGTACCAGTTCCCTCCTCCTGCCCAGTGAGCCCCTGCTGGGAGCTGGAGCTGCCACTCAGGAGCCTGTGATCATGGGGTGATGGCTCTCAGTGTGAAAATTCAGCTTGTTTGGGTTACCCAGGCAAAATGCAGGAGGAGGACGGGCAGGGTGAGGTCAGGCACAGCTCTGTGGAATTGCACATTTTTGCACCATCCAAAGCCAATCACGGGGAGTTTATTGCTGCAAATCCATGGTGGGTTTATGGATCACAGTGCACTCGGTACCAACAGGGGTTCCCAAGGCTTTGGGATGTCTGGGGAGCAGGAGCACGACCTGAGGGTCAGGCTGGACATCAAGAAAAGGCCCCACCTCAGTCCTGCTTAGGCCAGGCTCATGGTTAGGCAGCTGCTCCCATGGTGTGCTCCAGGAGAGGCTCTCAGTGCCTGGGATGTAATAGCAAGGTATTGACAAAAGGAAAAATATCGATACTGCAGTGGCAGTCACAAAAGACAAACAACCCAAATCCTCTCAGTCGTGCCCAGCTTTTGGTAAATGTCACGGAAGTCAGAGTTAATTTACTGTGTCTGTAAGTGCTTGTTAAAGCACTGAGCTGGGCTGTGCTGTGGGAAGTGCAGTGCTGGGCACTGTTTCCATCAGGTTTCCCTCCCAGGAGCAGCAGCTCCTCCGCTCAGAGCCTTGCCAGGTGGGGTTTTGTCACAGACATCTTTTCATGAGAAATCCTTTCCTTAGGATTTTTCCTCCTGAGAAGCTGAGAGGTGAACAAAATGTACCCAATGGTTATCTGCTGCTGTGGGATGCAACAGGTGCATCTGGGATTGGGCTCATGTGCTTGTTTCTAATTCATGGCCAATCACAGCCCAGCTGGCTCGGACTCTCTGTCCCAGACACAAACCTTTGTGATCATTCCTTTCTATTCTTAGCTTAGCCAGCCTTCTGATGAAATCCTTTCTTCTGTTCTTTTAGTATAGTTTTAATACAATATATATCATGAAATAATAAATCAGCCTTGTGAAACATGGAGTCAGATCCTGGTCTCTTCCCCCATCCTGGGACCCCTGTGAACACCACCACAGGTTTTCCCCATCCAGGTGTTTTGGGGAGATAATCAAAACTCCACAACTTTTGTGGAAGTTGTAAAGCTGGTGTGTTTGTTACAGTGCTGGATGCATGTGGGAATCATTCCCTAAAATGACATGTATACTTCTGGAACTCCAGGTCCCTTTTTATCCCCCTCTCAGATACATATGCACACAATTTCACAATAGGTTCGTACATATTCATTTTAATGAATTTCACCTGACGTTTGCTGCTAGTTTTTCTTTATCAGAAAGGATTCCTAGGTCAGGCTGACCTGCTCTCACAGCAGTCTCTGTCTCTCTCTGTGTCCCCCCTTATCTCTGTCCTTCACTGAAGCAGTTTCTCTGAGCCTGGGTTCTGCAGTCAGGCTAAATAGCTCTGTTTTCTAACCACAATTCAATTCAAAAATGTACATTTCACCTAAATCAAAATGGATTTCTGCCCTGGAAAATTTCCACTCTGCTCCACAGGTCCGGCTGGGGCTGGCAGCACTGCTGGGGCTCGGGGGTCACACACTGACACAGGAGTTTGTCCTTTTCCCTGGTCCCTCTCAGGAGCCTGGGCTGCATGGGGCAGGCTGGGCTCTTTTTCTTTCTCTTGGAGGCTCAAATTAACTGAGATTTGTGTCGTTTAAAAAGCCCTCACTAAACCCGATATATTTCTTGTAAATGGAGCAGAAGTCTTAGAAGGAAAACCCAAACTGAGTGAAAGAAAGGAATGAGCCTTGGAAGGACAGTGGGAGCCCCTGCTTATCCCTCTCCAGAAGAAGATGAATGGATGAGAGTTCCTGTGAGAATCCCTGAGAGTTTAAAATCAGAGCTGAGGGAACACCTTGTTGTGGTGGCTGCTGCATCCTGATATTTATTTATGCAGTTAAAGCATTAGGAGCTCTGCAGGGGTGGCCAAGGCTTGGTGGAATGGTGCTGGGATGCAAAACAATCCCCAGGGGATGTTCAGGGCCAGCTTTTGTGCTTTTGGGGTGCCCAGCAGGAATATTGGGGGACCTGGAGAGGGGACCAGGGCAGCAAATCCTGCTGAGGCCCCTGTAAAAGATGGGAGTGGTGTTGCTTTGTGTGCTTTTGTCTTGTTTATTAGGGAGGGGGAAAAAAAAAGGCATTTTTAGACCTTATTTTTTATGTGTTCAATTTTATTATTCAGCTGTTTGGGGACTTGTTTTGATGCTGTAAAATGAAGCCACAGAGTGGATTTCAACTAATATATTCCCAATGTTTGGCCTGAATCGGGGCTGGATGTGGGGTGAACTCAGTACAAAGCTAAACCTGATGGAGGAGGAAGTTCCACAATCCCAGTGGATTAATCTCCAATTTTAGGATTTGCATCTGCAGGGCCTTGTACCTCCGGGTGCAATTCCCAGCATGGTGTGTTGGGCAAGGGGACAACCCCAGCATTCCCTGGAACAGGAGGGGACCCTGCAATGCTCCAGACACTCTGCCCAGTGGGACTGGGAGCTGAGCAAACCCTGTGCCACAAACCATCCCGTGAATCACTCAAACTGCTGCTGTGCTTCATCTTGGAAACTCAAACTGATATATAAATACCTGATTGGGAGTTCATTATGGGGGAACAGAAATTCCAGGGCACCATGACATGATGTGGGGGGTCTGAGAGCTCAGGGTTTGTATTATTATTATTATTATTATTATTATTATTATTATTATTATTATTATTATTATTATTATTATTGTTGTTGTTGTTGTTGTTGTTGTTGTTGTTGTTGTTGTTGTTGTTGTTGTTGTTGTTGTTGTTGTTGCTCCTCCAATCAAAAAGCCATTCCTGTTCAGCCCCCTGGATGGTGGAAGCCAAATCCTCAGGGATTTTCCTGGTGTTTGCTCCCAGCTTTGCTTTGGAGCTGTGGATGTTTCCTGGTGACTGCCCCGTTCCCCAGTCAGGGCCCACTAAAGTGTACAGAAATGTAACGAGCTAAAACGAATCTTCCTTCTTGGCCAGAATATAAATAAGGGAACTTAATTACATTTCCCGATTTTAAGTGTGCCACAGGAGCTTCCCCAGGGCACTGAATGGAGTTTCATGGATTTTCTTGCCCTTGCAG
Source organism: Molothrus aeneus (assembly GCF_037042795.1). Taxonomy (NCBI): domain Eukaryota; kingdom Metazoa; phylum Chordata; class Aves; order Passeriformes; family Icteridae; genus Molothrus; species Molothrus aeneus. Next base: position 35,282,930 of record NC_089653.1, on the reverse strand, counting down.
CTCTGTTGGCACATGCAGGACGTGGGGATGGTGGAAGGGGAAAGGGAGAAGGACCTGGGGACACTGGAGGGTCCCTGCCCTTGGCAGGGGTGCCATGGGATGGGCTTTAAGGTCCTTCCAGCACAAACCAGGCTGGGATTCTGTCACCTCCTGCCAGCCCCTGTTCCACACCAAGCTCCCTCTGTGGTGTCAAGAACCTGGGACCTTCAACCTGACTCAGAAACCACCAAAAAATGGAGCACAAGGGTCACAGTCTTGGTTTCTGCCTGGCTGGGCTCAAATTTCCAAATCTAATTTCTGACTCAAAGCCTTCCAGAAATGAGTGCTTGAAGATTTCACTCCAAAACACAAAGGATTGGTTCAGGCAGAAATAATTACAGTGCTGTGACAGGAGCAAGGGGAGGTTCTGGGGGTCTGATGCTGCATAATTCAGTGTGTTCTCTCACAATTACATCCTGTCCAGAGAGGAGATGGAAATTTGCTGCTGGGGTTTGTGTGAGGCTGGAAAAGAATCAGAAACGTTTGGGAAATGGGACCGGGCAGAGCGGTGAGAAGGGCTGTGGGAGGTGAAGGCTGTGGGGTGACCATCACCATCACCATCCTCACCGCCCCCTTTTCTCGGGCTGTGGGAGATGAAGGCTGTGGGGTGACCATCACCATCACCATCCTCACCGCCCCCTTTTCTCGGGCTGTGGGAGATGAAGGCTGTGGGGTGACCATCACCATCACCATCCTCACCGCCCCCTTTTCTCTGGCTGTGGGAGGTGAAGGCTGTGGGGTGACCATCACCATCACCATCCTCACCGCCCCCTTTTCTCGGGCTGTGGGAGGTGAAGGCTGTGGGGTGACCATCACCATCACCATCCTCACCGCCCCCGTTTCTCTGGCTGAGGGCAGAGGCTCCTGGGCTGCAGGGTGGTCCCCCCTCCCCTCCCTGGGCTTGCAGAAGCTCTGTCCCAGCCCCAGAGAGCCCCAGTCCCTCCAGGGCTCAGCACAGATCCCTGCTGTGCCTTCGGGCCCCTCCAGCCTTATTTCCCAATTTTCTGATTTCTCACTCACTGGTGGCTCCATGAATAATTCAGGAGGCGCCTTTGGTCTGGGCTGGCTGCCACCTGCCCTGCTGGGAGGGCAGGGAGGTCACCCGGGTCAGGAGCTGCTGCTTCACAAACTGCCCAAAAATCCAACCAAGCTTTTCCCCCCCCAGTTTGGAGGCTCCATGAAGGTGTGCAATGCAGCAGGAGGGCAGAAGGTGTACAAATAATACCAGCAGGCCTGGGCAGATCTCAGTGCAGTTCTACACCTTGGAACCAGGCTGGAAAGATCTGCAGTCCCTGCTGGCGTGGGCTGTGCCCTGGCTGGGTGTCCTGGGAGGGAGGGAATGCCAAGGGAATGCCACAGCTGTGTCCTGGGCTAACAGGAATTGGGATCCCCTCAGTGAGCTGCCAGAAAAGTTCAGACTGTTGAGGCTTTCTTAATCATTAATAATGGTTTGTGTTGCTCTGCTCCCTGGGGCAGGGATGGGACCCAGGGAGAGGCTGGAGCTGGGCAAGGGGGTTTGGGTGGATTTTAGGGAAAGGTTCATCCCCAGAGGGCGCTGGCTCTGCCCAGGGAATGGGCACAGCCCCGAGGCTGCCAGAGCTCCAGGAGAGCTTGGACAGCACTGCCAGGGATGCCCAGGTGGGATTGGGGGTGTCTGTGCAGGGACAGGGGCTGGACTGATGATCCCTGGGTCCCAGCCCTGGATATTGCATGATTCCACAGGATTTCAAACAAAGCCCAGGAGAGGATCAGAGCTCTGAGGCTGCAGGATGAACAATCCTGGGGTTTTTCCCTCAGTGAGCAGCAGAGCTTTGGGACCATGGTCACAGGGGTTTTCAGGAGGAAGAAGAGACGAGAATGTTGACTCCATGATCAGAAGGCTTGATTTATTATTTTATGATATATGTTACATTAAGACTATACTAAAAAGAAATAGAAAGGAAAAGGTTTCTTCAGAAGCTAGCTAAGCTAAGAATAGACAAGAATGAATAACAAAGATCTGTGTCTCAGCCAGAGAGCAAGAGCCAGCTCTGCCATGAGTGGTCAGTAAATCCAAACACCCACAGGAGACCAATCACGGCTCTACCTGTTGCATTCCACAGCAGCAGATAACCATTGCTTACTTTTGGTTGCTGAAACTGCAGCTTCTCACAAGGAAAAATCCTAAGAAAGGATTGTTCATGAAAGATGTCTGTGACAGAGCTTGGCTTGGCTTCACCCGGTGCTCGTGGGGGTGGCAAATCCAGGGCATGGTGGAATTCCATGGGCTCTGCAAGCCCCACAGCCTGGGGCACTCCCCTGGGCAGGACGAGGCTCTCCCTGATCCCAGATGAAGCTCCTGGGTGCCCATGCCTGGCAGGAGCACTCGTTTGCAGAGATGGGGAGTGGAGAACAGCTGGTTTGGGTGCTGGTTTCTGAATTCCCCCAGGGTTTGGGTTCTGGTCTCTGAATTCCCCAGGGTTTGGGTTCTGGTCTCTGAATTCCCCCAGGGTTTGGGTTCTGGTCTCTGAATTCCCCAGGGTTTGGGTTCTGGTCTCTGAATTCCCCCAGGGTTTGGGTTCTGGTCTCTGAATTCCCCAGGGTTTGGGTTCTGGTCTCTGAATTCCCCCAGGGTTTGGGTTGTGCTCTCTGAATTCCCCCAGGGTTTGGGTTCTGGTCTCTGAATTCCCCAGGGTTTGGGTCGTGGTCTCTGAATTCCCCAGGGTTTGGGTTCTGGTCTCTGAATTCCCCCAGGGTTTGGGTTCTGGTCTCTGAATTCCCCAGGGTTTGGGTCGTGGTCTCTGAATTCCCCAGGGTTTGGGTTGTGCTCTCTGAATTCCCCCAGGGTTTGCTGTCCAGAGGAGCATTCCTGGGGCTGCTGGGCTCTGGGAGTTGCAGAGGCTTGGGAAGGACAGAGCTCACTGAGCTGTGGTTTGGGGGAGCCACAGCTGTGGTGAACATCTCCTCTGCTGGGTTCCCAGGGCATGAATGAATTGTTCAATCAGCGATTGCCTGGTGGTGATCTTGTGTGTGGAGTACCCCAGGGAGGGAGGCAGGGCCTGTGGCCTGACCCCTGTGCCAGCCTGCAGACCCAGGGCTGCCCAGGCTCTCCCCACTCCTGGTGGCACCTCAGGGATATGGTGGGCCCTGTCCTCAGAGGAGGATTCTCCTTGCTGGAGACTTTTCACCATCTTCCCTCTTCCTTTCTGTCTTTTCTCTGCAGCCCAGTCCAGGCAGGGAAGGTTTCAGTGGGTTTTGTTTCACAGTGTGTAAAATGTCACTGTCATTGTCACTTGGGAACGGGATCTCTCAGCTGGAGAGAAGAGATTTGTCTCGTTTTGGGGCACAGCTCTGCCAAGATTTCTCTTTAATGAGTAAAGCCAGCTCGATGGCTCAGTCTCAGTGCAGAATTTTGAAATTCAGGGAATGTTCACTAGAGAGGTGTTGATGCAAGAGGAGCAGAGATCTGAGGCAGATAAATGGTGATAACTGGTTTGTCCTGGGTCCCTTTGCAGGAGTGCCATTCCCACCTTGCCAGAGCAGCTCAGAGCACCTTGTCACAATTCCACACACTGCCACAAGTGTCCCCAAAGGAGTGGTTTGTGCTTCTCAGTAGAAATTCTGGTGCCTCTTGCTCTCCAGTTCCTCCTGGCACAAAGCAACTCAAGGAGAAGCCACCCCTGGGGCTCTGCTTTCCCTGGGCTCCCAGGGCAGGAGGGATCTCACACTTCAGCTCCATATCAGAGCAGTCAGAAATAAGTGAGAAAAGCTGAGTTTTACTCTGGATCACAGCACACCCCGAGCTGGAGGGGACCCCAAGGGCCCAGCCCAGCTCCTGGCCTGGCACAGGCACCCAGCAGTGCCCCGTGCCTGAGAGCCTTGCCCAAACACTCCCTGCCTGCTCCTCTTCCAGAGCAGAAGCGGGCAGGGAGAGCCTCCAGCAGGAGCTGGATGTGCAGCCTGAGGCTGAGGAGCTGAGCCCAGCGGGGTCTGGAGCAGGTCTCAGCTCTGCAGTCACCCAGGGACACGAGCTGAGCCTGCCAGGATTTGCATCATTTGCTTTTCTAAGCAAGGCTTGAATGGGGTTTAATAATCCTGCTCTTTTTGTTATTAAATGTGTCGGGTTCAATTCCGTCATGGTGAGCCCTGCTCTTACAGCTCCTGTGATGAGAAATCTCATTAAAAGTTGGGAAATGCTTTCTCTTAGCTTCTGCTGCTCACAGACTTCTTGTTTCAGTCTGAACTTCTTTTTTTCCCAGTTAAAGCCACTGTTGGGATTTGGCACAAAGGGAGAATTCCTGCCTGGGATCACAGGGGCAGCACCAGAGGATGTCAGGGTGGGCAAGGGCTTTCTTGGGATGGGCACAGGGCCGTGAGCAACCATTCCGCCCCAAAAGAGAAGAAATGGGGGTGACAAACCCTGTCTGAAATGATTCCTCTGAGGAATTTCTAAGCTGGGACTCCCCAGGTGTCCCAAGTGCTGCAGCAGGGCTCTGGAGGGTGGTCAGAGCTGTGGCTTCCTGGGATTGTCCCTGGCAGGGAGGGCCAGGACACTTCACAGGGCTCTGGAGGGTGGTCAGAGCTGTGGCTTCCTGGGATTGTCCCTGGCAGGGAGGGGCAGGACACTTCACAGGGCTTTGGGGGGTATTTCCTGCCCCTGAACCCAGCAGATTTGGGGTGTGGGCTCTGCTGGTGCTGCCACTCTCATGGAATCATGGAATAATTTGTTTTTGAGGGGCCCTTCAGAGGTCATCCTCTCCCCCTCCCTCAGGGAGGAGTGTTTCCCTGGCTGGTTTTTACAGGTGGCATTTCAAACACCAGTAGGACAGGACTGTAAGAAATGGCTGAATGTGGCACTCCAGCCTTTGGGGGGGTTGATTTGTTTTGATTTCACTTTGCTTTTGAAGCCTCTGTGCCTTCCCTCGTTTCACTGCTCATTTGGTGGAAATTGCAAAAAACCAGGTTGTTAAAGGAGGAGAAATTGGAGAGGGAAATGTTCCCCAGCACAGCTCACTGCAGAACGTGCTCATTGCCACTTAGGCCTGACTCTGCAGATTTTCAGGAATTCTTGCTGACTTTCTTCCCTTCCCGCTCCAATAAGCAATTTACTCCAGCATTCACCAGTTCTGAAGTGGTTATGGCAATGCATATTGAAATGAAAGCTCCAAATGACCCTGCAGAAACAAAAGTGCAGCTCTGCTCTGCTGGGGAGGGGCTGGGGGCCAGCAGGGCCTGGGATCTAATGGAGATCCAACAATGGAGTGGGTTGGGATGCCCTAAATCCCACCCAGGGCATGGCAGGGATCCAGCAGGGCCTGGGATCTAATGGAGATCCAACAATGGAATGGATTGGGATGGCCTAAATCCCACCCAGGGCATGGCAGGGATCCAGCAGGGCCTGGGATCTAATGGAGATCCAGCCATGGAATGGATTGGGATGGCCTAAATCCCACCCAGTGCATGGCAGGGATCCAGCAGGGGTTGGGATCTAATGGAGATCCAGCCATGGAATGGGTTGGGATGGCCCAAATCCCACCCAGTGCATGGCAGGGAACCAGCATGGGTTGGGATCTAATGGAGATCCAGCCATGGAATGGGTTGGGATGCCCTAAATCCCACCCAGTGCATGGCAGGGATCCAGCAGGGGTTGGGATCTAATGGAGATCCAGTCTTGGAGTGGGTTGGGATGCCCTAAATCCCACCCAGTGCATGGCAGGGATCCAACAGGAGCTGGGATCTAATGGAGATCCAACAATGGAATGGATTGGGATGGCCCAAATCCCACCCAGGGCATGGCAGGGATCCAGCAGGAGCTGGGATCTAATGGTGATCCAGCCATGGAATGGGTTGGGATGGCCCAAATCCCACCCAGGGCATGGCAGGGATCCAGCATGGGTTGGGATCTAATGGAGATCCAGCCTTGGAGTGGGTTGGGATGGCCCAAATCCCACCCAGTGCATGGCAGGGATCCAGCATGGGTTGGGATCTGCTCAGGATCCAGCCTTGGAATGGGTTGGGATGCCCTAAATCCCACCCAGTGCATGGCAGGGAACCAGCAGGGGTTGGGATCTGCTCAGGATCCAGCCTTGGAGTGGGTTGGGATGGCCCAAATCCCACCCAGTGCATGGCAGGGATCCAGCAGGGGTTGGGATCTAATGGAGATCCAGCCATGGAATGGGTTGGGATGCCCTAAATCCCACCCAGTGCATGGCAGGGATCCAGCATGGGTTGGGATCTAATGGAGATCCAGCCATGGAATGGGTTGGGATGCCCTAAATCCCACCCAGGGCATGGCAGGGATCCAGCAGGGGTTGGGATCTAATGGAGATCCAGCCTTGGAATGGGTTGGGATGCCCTAAATCCCACCCAGGGCATGGCAGGGACATCTCCCTCTGTCCCAGGCTGCTCCAGCCCTGCCCAGCCTGGCCCTGGGCACTGCCAGGCTGGGAGGTGTCCCATGAACAGACCAGTGATGTCTCTCCACATTTGTGTTCTGCTGCACACTGATTTGTCTGGGCATAAATCTCTCTCCAGATGTAGTTCTGTGCCTCACACTTTTATTTTTCACTTCACCAAAGAGAGAAGACCCTTCATTCAATTTCTGACCTCCTCCCTGGGCAATTTATTCCTCTGATGGAATCCAGTGGGGTGACTTGGCTTCTACACCATCAATTTTAAACTAAAAAACCCCAGAGCATTTCTGTGCCAAAATCCTGCTTCTCCCAGTCCCTGTGATGGCCTCGAGTCCCCAGTGCCAGGGCCAGGCTGTGCCATCCCTGCTGCTGCCACCCCTCACCTTCCAGCTCCTGTCATTCTGCTGTGCTGCCCCCCAGCTCAGGGTGGATTCTTTTTGACACTTTTCCAGTGCAGCAGGGAAGGAGCTCTCCAGCAGGAATTCCTGCATCCTTTTTGGATACAGGAGCTCTCCAGCAGAAATTTCTGCATCCTTTTTGGATACAGGAGCTCTCCAGCAGGAATTCCTGCATCCTTTTTGGATACAGGAGCTCTCCAGCAGGAATTCCTGCATCCTTTTTGGATACAGGAGCTCTCCAGCAGAAATTCCTGCATCCTTTTTGGATACAGGAGCTCTCCAGCAGAAATTCCTGGATCCTTTTTGGATACAGGAGCTCTCCAGCAGGAATTCCTGCATCCTTTTTGGATACAGGAGCTCTCCAGCAGGAATTCCTGCATCCTTTTTGGATACAGGAGCTCTCCAGCAGAAATTCCTGCATCCTTTTTGGATACAGGAGCTCTCCAGCAGAAATTTCTGTATCATTTTTGGATGCAGGAGCTCTCCAGCAGGAATTCCTGTATCCTTTTTGGATACAGGAGCTCTCCAGCAGGAATTCCTGTATCCTTTTTGGATACAGGAGCTCTCCAGCAGAAATTTCTGTATCATTTTTGGATGCAGGAGCTCTTCAGCAGAAATTTCTGGATCTTTTTTTTTCAGTTTGCAAATGGGAAAACCCAGACAAACATAAAGCACGGCACAGGTGGATGAAGGAGAGCAAAGCAGTTGGGTCATTCTGCCAAAGCCAGCAGTGCTGATTTCCAGGGTTGGCTCTGACTGGGTAGGAGAGCAGAAAATCTGATTTATAAAATTCTCCTCCTTTTTCCTCCCTGCTGATGGAAGTGGCCCCTGGGCACTCCCCAGGCCAGGCTGGGAGCACCTGGGGCCCTGGGAGGTGGCACTGGGTGGGGTTTAGGGGATATGGATGTGGATGGGAATTAGGGGAGGGATAAACAGGGATTCCTCCCTCCAGCCCACAGCAGCCTGGCACTCTGGGGTTCTGCAGATGCTGTGCTTGCCTGGTGTGTCCCTCCCAGCCCAGCCCTGTGTGCCCCTCGCTGGGGCTTTGCTGGTTCTGTTCCCAGCTGTGCCCACCCATGCCCAGTGCCCTGTGACCCCTGGGCTGCTCCTGATAGTGGAGCCCTGGAAAATGTTAAAGATAGAAAATGAAAATGTTGGGCTTTGTGTTTTCTCAGGTCACTGCACCTGTGTAAGCAGTATGATAAATGATAGAATTGTTAGATGTGATGGTTGTTTAGTAACTAAATATAATTATTGTATAAGCATAAGAAGAATCATGAGAAACCATGTTAGAAATTTAAGGGGGGAACCATGAGAAGCCATGCTTGCCTGAAATCTATGTATACAATAGAACAATATGAGTTTAATAATTAACATGAAAGTTATATAACTATAGAGTAAAAAACACGTTCACCTCGAATGTATGGTGGGAGTCAGATTTGGGTGGAAACCACCCCGATTCCCAGAGCTCTTGAATAAAAAGCACTGCATATAATGGCTGATGTGATCATGGGTTTTTGAACTCCAACAGTCCCAGTGGCACTGAGGGGTCAGAGCTGTGCCCACCCATGCCCAGTGCCCTGTGACCCCTGGGCTGGTCCCAGCACAAAGGGCAGCAGGGATGGCCATTCCAGCCCCACTTGGGTGGGTTTGTGCTCCCAAAGCACCGCTGGGGGCTCTCCCCGTCACCCAGGGAGCTCCATCTGCCCCTGGGGCTGAGCTGGGGGTGGCAGTGGGGCAGGGCAGCTGTGCCGAGCCCTGCAGCAGCTGTGCCAGCTGTGCCAGCTGTGCTGGGACGCTCCCCCCCAGCCCTGCGCCTGTGCAGGCAGCCAAGGGCAGCTGCTGCTCAGGAGGCACCACACGTCCCCAGTCTGAGCACAGGGAAGGGCATAATCACATTCAGAAAGTGCTGAATGTTTTAATGGACGCGTCTGGGCCGTACAAAGGAGCAGAGGAAGGAAGGCAAATTCCTCAGAGGTGGCTCCTGGGCAGCCTCGTGCTCACCCAGCAGGGGCTGCCCTGGGGAGGAGTGTGCTGTGTCCTTGAGGGGAAGGGGAGCAGGGCTGAGGGCTGCATGGAGCTCAAGGATGCTGCCTGCTTGGGAAAAGTCGATTTTTTTTTTTTTTATTACTCCTTAATTTTTCCTTTTTTTTTTTTCCAAGCAGAGAGTATACTCTTGTCCTTTGCAGGTAGGCAGGACTGCCCCAAATTACCTCATCAGGATGGACTGACTGTGCTTCCAAATGAAGCAAGTCCCTGGGCCCTGATCTCCAGCACCTCCTGGGGCCAGGAGCTGACAGCAGCACCAATAAACACGACTGGGTGCATTTCTGGGCCTGCCTGTCAGACACTGGGGCTGCAATTGCTGATTTCACTGCTCCTTCCCATCAGGAGAAGCGATGGTAATGTGCCAGGATGTCCCAAACTCCTCCTCCCTGTGCCCGGGGACCGTGGGTTACATCAGGGTGAGTGCTCAAGGGCCAGGGCGGCCACAGCAGGGCAGTTCAGGTCAGAAATTAGGGGAGGTTTATTCATGGAAGGGTTGTAAAGCCCCAGAACAGGGAATGGTGGAGTCCCCATCTCTGGAGGGATTTCTGAGAGGATGTGGCACCCGGGGACATGGTTTAGTGGTGACCATGGTGCTGCTGGCTGGGCTTGATGGTCTTGCAGGTGCTTTGCAGCCGTAGTGACCCTGGGATCCCCTGATCCCAGCTGGTGCTGCTGGGGCAGGGAATTGCTCCCCTGTGATGCCCCAGCAGAGCCAGGACTGCGTGAGGTGTGGATTTATCCTGATTTATCCCCACTGCACCCGCAGCCCTCTCTCTTCTGCTCTCCTGTGCCTGGAACATCCCTCCCCACTGCAGGCTGGGCTCCTCTGTGGGGCTGCCCCACCTCGGGCAGGGCTCTGTGCTGGTGCCTCACCCTCATCACAGCAGCAGCTCTGAGCTCTGCCCTGCTTCTTCTCTCATTTAGTTAATAATGCCAGCTTTGGGAGCTGGAGAGGAGGGTTTGAGTCCTTTCTTCCCGAGATAGGATGGTATAGGAGAGGTGTATAGGAAGAGGTGGTTTTTGAGTTTTAGTAAAATGTATGTATTGTATTTAAATATCTGTATAGAAGCTTTGTTTTAAGAAGTTTCAGTTGTTTTTGATAAGCTGCAGCTGCAATGTCTTTAATTGAACTGCAGCTGTAACTAATAAAAATAACTAAAATAAAAGAAAGCAAATTAACCAGTCAAAGAGAGCCTTAAAAGAGCCCTGAACTGAGAGAGAACAGCATGCAGAAGAAGGAGTCTGTGCTCTGAAGATCTGCAGCCGTAAGAACACACAGAGGAAGTATGGACTTTAGAAATCTGATAACAGCAGTATGGGACTCTAGAAATAGAACAACAACAGGATGGGGGGGTAACTCTAAGAAGGGGTTTAGTCTTCAATCTTTGGCCTACAAGACCAATGTTTTTACGAACTATTGGAGTTAATTCGGGTTTGAGTGGTTTATTGCCAAGCCCAGGTCCCGCAGGGGCCCTGCAGGGGCAGCAGCAGCAGCGAGGGCACTGGGAAGTGCTGGCACTGCTGGCTCTGAGGAGCTGAGCTCTGCCTGCAGCACCAGGCAGGGCACGCTGGCTCCTGCAGCTGCCTCCTGGAGCTGCCCACGCAGAGCTGGCAACTGCAGGCACTGCTCACATCCCACGGGCTGGGGCAGGGCCCAGCACTGAGCTCAGACACCTCACAGCTGCAGCTCAGTGCCACGAGGGGCTGGGGCAGTGTGTGATGGTGTTCACAGGGGTCCCAGGATGGGGGAAGAGACCAGGATCTGACTCCATGTTTCTGAAGTCTTGATTTATTATTTTATGGTATATATTTATTAAAACTATACTAAAAGAATAGAAGAAGGGATTTCATCAGAAGGCTGGCTAAGAATAGAAAAGGAAAGAATGATCACAAAGGTTTGTGACTGACCAAGACAGTCTGGACCAGCTGGGCTGTGATTGGCCATGAATTAGAAACAACCCCATGAGCCCAATCCCAGCTGCACCTGTTGCATCCCACAGCAGCAGATAACCATTGGGTACATTTTGTTCCTGAGGCCTCTCAGCTTCTCAGGAGGAGAAATCCTAAGGAAAGGATTTTTCAGAAAATGTCATAGCTGCAGAAGTGCCCAGCACTGAATCTCTGACTCCTCACTGCTGCAGCTCAGTGCCAGCATGGCCAGGGAGGGGCTGGGGAATGGAGCAGGCACCAGAGAGACCAGGGGATCTAAATCTGTGTTGGGCATGGAGCAGCCTCCTCTCCTGCTCACCTTGTCCCTGTCCCTGCTCATCTTTTCTCTGTCTCTCTCACCTCCTCCTGTCCCTGCTCACCTTGTCCCTGCTCATCTTTTCTCTGTCTCTCTCACCTCCTCCTGGTTCTGCTCACCTTTTCCCTGTTACCTCCTCCTGGTCCCTGCCCACCTTGTCCCTATCCCTGTCACCTCCTCCTGTCCCTGCTCGCCTTGTCCCTGTCACTTTCTCCTTTTCCTGCTCACCTCCTCCTGTCCCTGCTCACCTTGTCCCTGTCACCTCCTCCTGTCCCTGCTCACCTTGTCCCTATCCCTCTCACCTCCTCCTGTCCCTGCTCACCTTGTCCCTGTCACCTCCTCCTGTCCCTGTCACCTGCTTCCCCTCTGCCTTGTGTGGCTGTGTTGGAAGATGCTGGAAATGGCTGAAAGGATCCCAGGAAGGTGCAGATGTTCTCCAGAGGCACCGATGGCTCATCAGCCTGCCCTGGCCCTGGCAGCACCCACAACTTCACAGGGAACAGCACTTCCCTCCTCCCTCCCCCTCCTCAGCATTGTTTTAGAGTAGAATTGGCCTGAATTTAATCACAAAGCAGCAGAGTGTGGGCTCACACTCAGGTGTAATTCCAGCCCAGGTTATGTTCAGAGCAGAGGCTGATATTGCACCGTGACATTCAACTCCATCCAGGCTGTGTTTGTATTCCGAAGCCATCCATTGCAAAGACTGCTCTTCATAAGCACAAAGAGCTCCAAAGCATAAATATTTATTCCTTAAAGGTTAAGATTGCCTTAAATCATTCCAGCTTATTTGGTGAGCAGCAGTTATAATTAAAATAAGCAGTTGAACCCCATCTGCATGTATGAAATGCATATATATGTGTATATAAATATATATTTATATGTACTTGGCTCTGGTGCGGATGGAAGCCGTGGGATAATTGGTTCCATCGCATCAGAAGATGCACTGATATTGTTCCTGGATGGGGTAATAAATCAGCATAAAGAAGCAGCTGAAATTATAGAATGGCACGGCACGTTTGAGAGGTGGCAGAAGCTGAGGTGGGGAATGAGCAGAGCTCATCTCCAGTGCAGGGTGCAATTGCAGGGATAATTATGCAAGTTATGGAAATCATTGCAGTTTTGGCTGTAGAGAACTCACAGAACCCAAGGGTGGTGTGACAGTGTTCACAGGGGTCTGAGGATGGGGGAAGAGACCAGGATCTGACTCCATGTTTCACAAGGCTGATTTATTATTTTATGATATATATTACATTAAAACTATACTAAAAGAATAGAAGAAAGGATTTCATCAGAAGGCTGGCAAGGAATAGAAAAGGAAAGAACGAATAACAGAGGCTGTGTGTGGGACAGAGAGTCTGAGCCAGCTGGGTTGTGATTGGCCATGAATTAGAAACAAGCACATGAGCCCAATCCCAGCTGCACCTGTTGCATCCCACAGCAGCAGATAACCATTGGGTACATTTTGTTCCTGAGGCCTCTCAGCTTCTCAGGAGGAACAATCCTAAGGAAAGGATTTTCCATAAAATGTGTGTGTGACAGGACGGGGCTGGGAGCACCTGGGACAGGGGAAGGTGTCCCTGCCATGGCAGGGGTGGCACTGGGTGGGATTTTAGGTCCCTTCCAGCCCACACCAGGCTGGGATTCCATGCTCTGTGTGGAATATTGTGCTGTGGCTCCTGGAAATGCAGGGCCACGGAACCACGAGAGCGTTCAGAGTGTGTGAGTGGGCTTTTGTAATGCACTGAAGGTTTCAGAAGTGACCCATCCTATTCCAGGACGTGCAGAAGTCGGGATGGGAGCTGTCTGATAACCCTGCAGGAAATGCTGCACCTTAGGCTGTGCTGGGAATTGTGGTGTTCCCAGTCTGCCTTCAAGCAGGGATGGGATGTACAGCCATGAATTTACAACGAGTGGCACTGGCAGTGCTGGCTGGGAAATGGGACATGGGCACTACTGCTGGGACACCTGGCTTTACCCTGGCAGGAGGTGGGCTTGGGTGGCTCTTGTGTGGCTCAGCTCCTGGAGGACTTCCCAGTTCATTGGGAATGAGTGCTCCAGGTTGGAGCACACCTCAGGTGTGGCAGCAGGCAGGAGTTCTGCTGCAGGACTGAGAGCCTGGATTAACTGGCCTGCTTCTAGCAGCAGCCCTGCCTTACTGCTTCCTCATGAATAATGCACATGAGCAAATCACAGCTTCTGCTTTGGGCCTTGTCCCAGCAGACTGTGAAGCCCTGGATAAAGCTGCACTTTTAAAGTATTGGCAAAATAATTTCCCGTGGATAGAGTGGGACACCAAGAAGTTGTGATGAGTAACAGTGGAAACCAGAGGAGTGTTATTTAAAATGAGAACACTGATCTTGCTGTGACCTGCTGGGAGGGCATCGATCTATCCTGGCAAATTCTCACTTTGAGGGCAGCATTTTCATTAATTTTAAATTTCTGGCACTTTTCACTGGCTGAAGATCTGTGGGCATTGTGGCCAGGAATCGAGCTGAGCGCAAACCTTGTTTTAACCCTGCAGTGGGGGCAGGAGATGTGCTCAGCAGATGAATTCCCTGAATCACTGAGGCTGGAAAAGCTCCCTGAGATCCCCCAGTGCAGCCCCGTGCTCAGCGCTGCCACGGCCTCGAGTGCCAAGGGCTGGGCATGAACGCTGAGGGTTTGAAAGGGAATTGTTGTTTACCAGGGCAAATCCCCCCAGAGCTGGGCATCAGCCAGGGAAGGTTCTGGGCTGATCTCAAACTCTGAGATGATCTCTGATGAGCCACGAAGTAGTGGGGACAGAGCCGGCCTGTGGAGATTCTGGGGGAGGATAAACCCCACAGTGTGGGGTGTGTGTAGGTAATCAATCCTTCCCTTGTGCTCTGCTCACAGGTTCTGCCTCCAGGCTGGACACTGCCCTGGGGCCCCTGGTGCCAGCACAGGTCACCCGTGTCACCGCCCTGGCCGCGCCCGCCGTCACCCTGATGGCCACCAACCTGCTGGAGCAGGCACGAGCAGGTGGGTGCTGTCCCCAGGGCTGGCAGGGCATGGATCCATGCTCTGTGTCCCTGCAGCCAGGCTGAGCCCTGTCCTGCAGGGCTGGGACCCCCAGATCCGCTGGGCTGTAGGAGCATGGGGGGTAGGACAGGGGGGATGGATGGAGAGCAGAGATCTCTGCAGCCAGGTTGGGAATTTGGGGTTTATTGCAGAGGGCCTGGGGGCAGGGGCCTTTTGGGATTTGGGGTTCATTGCAAAGGGCCTGGGTGCAGGGGCCTTTTGGGATTTGGGGTTCATTGCAAAGGGCCTGGGTGCAGGGGCCTGCTGGGATTTGGGGTTCATTGCAAAGGGCCTGGGTGCAGGGGCCTTTTGGGATTTGGGGTTCATTGCAAAGGGCCTGGGTGCAGGGGCCTTTTGGGATTTGGGGTTCATTGCAAAGGGCCTGGGTGCAGGGCCCTGCTGGGAGCTGCCAGGCACAGCTGGAGCAGGACTGAGAGAAGAGAGGGGCAGAGAGGATGAGAGGGAAAGAAAGTAAGAGGGGAAGAGAGTAAGAGAGTAAGATTCCCATTACAATACAATAAATCATCTTCTGTGCTGAATATTCTGATTCTCACTGACCAATCTAATACAATTTACAAATCCTATAGCATTTACAAACAGCCCATAACAATCATTACATTACCACACTGTGGTACATTTTAAACCCTACAAACTCCTCTTTGGGCCCTTCTGCCAAGCTGTAGGGTCTGCTCTGCCCCTTGGGCCTGTCTGCAGGCAGAGGGTGCTGTTCCATCAAAGGGGGATCACCTTCAGCTGGCCATGCCATTGTTTTCCAGTTGTTCAGTAACTGAGGGATCTCAAAGCTTGCTTTCATTTCAATCTCACTTACAGTTTCCATATTCTCAACATCTTTTGCCAGGCAATCATATTGATAAGGCTTTCCTGTTCCATCTTCCCCAACACTGGGTTGCTGCTTCCCCTGCCTGACCTGGGGCCACTCAGCCAGGGACGGGTGCCACTGTCACCTTGGGGGCACCACAGGGCCCTGGGGGCACCTTCTCAGCACTGTTCTGGGGAAACAAAGGTGTTTATCAGGAATTCCTAGGGATCAGCTCAGGCATAACCCACCTGACCCTCCACCCCAGGGAAGCTGTGGCTGCCCCAGCCCTGCAAGGCTCCAGGGCCAGCTTGGGCAGGACTTGGAGCAGCCTGGCACAGTGGAAGGGTGGGACTGGATGGGCTTCAAGGTGCCTCCCAACCCATGCCTCCCAACATGGAATGAGTGTGTCCCTGAACTCCACACCAGCACTGAATTTGTCTGGGTTCTCATTTGACCCTGAACTCCACACCAGCACTGAATTTGTCTGGGTTCTCCTCCTGTTCCCACTCCAAATGCCCTGAACAATGACAGGGAGGGTGGGCAGTGTTTGCTGCAGGAAGGAGAAAAGCTCAGCTCAAGGAGATTTGTTCTGAGAGGGGAAAGGAGCACTTGGAGGGCACAGCAGGAGTGCTCAGAGCAGCAAAGAAACAGAGTTAAGGGGAAAGCAGCGTGGGCAGGCAGGAGCTGTGTCCCTGGATTGGGGCAGGACCTGGCTGGTGGGACCAGAACTGGGATCCCACACTTGGACTGAGTAAGAGCCAGCAGAAGAGGAGCTGGGGATCAGTCAGGGGAGGTTTTGGGCTGATCTCAAACAGCACAGCCATGAGGCTGTGGGGACAGACAGAGCTGGCCTGTGCAGATTCTGGGGGAAGATAAACCCCACAGTGTGGGATGTGTGTGTGCTTAATAAATCAGTTCTTGGGAGCACTTAAGAGTCAAACTGTTAATGTTTTTTGAGATTAATGGGGGTTTGGCCTCTTACAAAACAAATTTTGACTATGCCTTGTCCATAGCTCCTCATGGCATTGAATCCATCTTCCCTCTTCCCCTCCCTCTCTAATTCTGTTGTTTGTGATCACACCCAACATCCTCTGTGCTGTACCCAAGGCAGTTTTGCTGCTTCACCTTTCCTTGCATGCTGTGAATTATTCATGTCCCTGTGCTGGTGGAGCCTGGGAGAAGGAGCCTCTTTCATCAGGAGCCTTTATCTCCATCTCCCCTCATCCTCCAGCAGCAGCAGCAGAACTCCCCAGTGCTGGCTGTGCTGCTGACTTTGGGGTGAAACAGGAGTTGGAAATGTCTCACACTGGCTTCCCTGTCAGGCTGCAGCTCAGTTTGAGCGCTTAGGGTGGGGGACAGAGAGGGTAATTAATGAGCAAAGAGTGGAGGTGTGCCCAGTGAACACCTGGTGCTGGTGGACACGGTGGGGAGGGCTCCAGGGATGGGGGAGGCACTGATGGGGCTCCTCCCTGGCACAGTCAGCCCCGCTCCAGGAGGGATCCCTGAGCCTGGGGACGAGGAACAACCTCTTTGTTTGATTTTCCTCTTTCCCTTGCACTGCGTGCAAACACTCAGCCTTCAACTGCAGGTGTAAAACTGAATGGCTCCTGCTGTGCACAGGCCTTCAGGGCTTCCCTTTGTTAGTTTATTTTCTTGGTTGTTTGCTTTTTCTTTTTTTCTTTTTTATTTTTTTTTTTATTCCCATCTTCTTTTCTGCGTGCTGGCTGCCCAGAGTGCTGTGGCAGCGTGTTCCACATGGGAATGCCCGAGGAGCTGCCAGCTGAGAGCTCACCAGGGCTGCAGCAAGCAGGGGAGTCCCCAGGGCCCTGGATGGGCTGGGAGGGAGCTCTCCAGGAGGGAAAGGACAGGGAGAACTCACGGGAGGGAAAGGACAGGGAGAACTCAGGGGAGGGAAAGGAGAGGGAGAACTCAGGGGAGGGAAAGGACAGGGAGAACTCACGGGAGGGAAAGGACAGGGAGAACTCACGGGAGGGAAAGGAGAGGGAGAACTCACGGGAGGGAAAGGACAGGGAGAACTCAGGGGAGGGAAAGGAGAGGGAGAACTCACGGGAGGGAAAGGAGAGGGAGAACTCACGGGAGGGAAAGGAGAGGGAGATGTGCCAGGAGGGAAAGGAGAGGGAGAATTCACGGGAGGGAAAGGACAGGGAGAACTCACGGGAGGGAAAGGAGAGGGAGAACTCACGGGAGGGAAAGGACAGGGAGAACTCACGGGAGGGAAAGGACAGGGAGAACTCACGGGAGGGAAAGGACAGGGAGAACTCAGGGGAGGGAAAGGACAGGGAGAACTCACGGGAGGGAAAGGACAGGGAGAACTCACGGGAGGGAAAGGAGAGGGAGAATTCACGGGAGGGAAAGGAGAGGGAGATGTGCCAGGAGGGAAAGGAGAGGGAGAACTCACGGGAGGGAAAGGACAGGGAGAATTCATGGGAGGGAAAGGACAGGGAGAATTCACAGGAGGAAAAGGAGAGGGAGATGTGCCAGGAGGGAGCAGAGGCTGCCTGGGTGCTGCAGCAGTGTCCCCTCAGGGGCAGGGGAGGCTCAGGAGCAGAGGCCTCTGTGCCCACAGCACCTCCCTGCTCTGACCCTCATCCTCACTGATCAGTGAGGAAGGCACCTGCTCTGGGTTGGACTTTGCACAAACCAGAGCTCCCAGAGCTCTGTGCTTTGGGCTCTGCTGCTGTTTCAGTTTCCATCTGCAGTTGACATCTGTGTATTCCTGCCTGGCAGGGTGGGCAGCCCTGGCACAGGTGCCCAGAGCAGCTGGGGCTGCCCCTGGATCCCTGGCAGTGCCCAAGGCCAGGCTGGACAGGGCTGGGAGCAGCCTGGGACAGTGGGAGGTGTCCCTGCCATGGCAGGGGTGGCACTGGGGGGGATTTGGGGTCCCTCCCAACCCAAACCATCCCATGATTTTTATCAGAGCTTCCAAAGGCGGGGAATTTTTCCTGTCTTTTGAGCCCACGTGGCTGTGGGATGAAATTCACCCTGTATTTCGTATGGATAAAATTCACCCTGTATTTCACAGGGGTGAAAGTCACCCTGTACTTCAGAGGGGTGAAATGCATGGCTGCTTCCCAAATCAATGGTGAGTGTAAAAGCAGCACCATCACCCCTGGCCATTGCTTGTGCCCTCTCAGTGCCCCTGGGGCTGCCCTGGCAGTGCCCCTGTGCCACCCTCTGTGCCAGGCCGTGCTCAGGGCTGTCCTTGCCCTCCCAGCAGGCAGGCAGGGGGAGGCACTGGCACCGGGTGTCCCCTCCTGTGCCCAGAGCAGCCGAGTGCCTGGGAAGGCTTTGATTCCCAATTACCAGATGTCCAGGGAGGGAAGATGAATTCCCAGCCCCTTTTGATATGTATCAGCAGCTGCCTGCTCCTGCCTCCTTTAATGTGGAAATTAATAGCTCTTGTTTGTAAATCTTCTTTTTTGCTCCCATAAAGCCATCTTCTGAGCAAAATGTCATGGGTTTAATGGTGGATTATTCTGAGATATTCCGGGGGAAGCAGACTCAAATGGGGGCCTGTTCTGTACCCCAGGAGTTTTGAAATAATTGGAGGAGCATTTCGAGGGCAATCTGCCCCATGGAACCCACAGTGGTTTGGGCTGGAATCCCATCCCATTATCCCATCATCCCATTATCCCATGCCCTTATCCCATGCCCTTATCCCATCCCATCCCCTTATCCCATCCCATCCCCTTATCCCATCCCCTTATCCCATCCCATCATCCCATTATCCCATCCCATCATCCCATTATCCCATCCCATCCCATCATCCCCTTATCCCATCCCCTTATCCCATCCCATCCCCTTATCCCATCATCCCCTTATCCCCTCATCCTCTTATCCCCTTCCCCCTGCGTCCCCCTGCAATGGGGTGTCTGGAGAGGAGGTGCCCCCTGGGCACGGGGGCTGTGACTGAAGGGGGAGGAGTGGCAGGAGGAGGTTCAGAGCCATGGGCAGCGCTCTGGGGTTTGTTCAGCAGTGTGGGCTGGGTGTGAGTTTGTTTGTTGGTTCCACATGTGCTCCTCTCCATGGGCAGCGCTCTGGGGTTTGTTCAGCAGTGTGGGCTGGGTGTGAGTTTGTTTGTTGGTTCCACATGTGCTCCTCTCCCTCCCAGAGCGTGGCAAGGAGCCGAGCAGAGCCGCCTGCACCCCGGCGCTGATCCTGCACGCGGACAGGAAGAGTGTCCCCACGGGCAGGGACAGTGACAAGGTGTGTCCCCCTCCAGAGCCCCCGGGAGCCCTGAGCTGCACAAACCCGGCTCAGGCCAGGGCTGGGCTGGGCACTTGGGATCCTTCCCTGCTGTGGAATTTCAAGAGCCATGGATTTAACTTACCCTGGAGCTGTGCAGGAGCTCTGGCACTGCCAGGGCATCAGGGCTGCTTTGATCCCCATGGATTCCAGAGCACTTTAGGCTGGAAGGGACCCCAAATCCCCCCCATTCCACCCCTGCCATGGCAGGGACACCTCCCACTGTCCCAGGTGCTCCCAGCCCCAGTGTCCAGCCTGGCCTTGGGCACTGCCAGGGATCCAGGGGCAGCCCCAGCTGCTCTGGGCACCTGTGCCAGGGCTGCCCACCCTGCCAGGGAACAATTCCCAATTCCCAATCTCCCATCCAGCCCTGCCCTCTGGCACTGGCAGCCATTCCCTGGCTCCTGTCCCTCCATCCTTGTCCCCAGTCCCTCTGCAGCTCTCCTGGAGCCCCTTCAGGTGTCCCAGGCTGGCTCCAGCCCTGGGATCATTTGGTGCCTCCTCTGGACTCCCTCCAGCAGCTCCAGACATGTTTTTGCCGTGTGCTGGGGACAGAGGAGCAGCTGGGGACAGTCCTGCAATGTCCCTGAGCAGTTCCAGGGGAGCTGCTGGAATGAGCAGGGCTGGCACACGCTGCTCCCAGGCTGGTTCCTGACCTGGTGGGTGCCACCCTCAGGGTTGCCCGTCACCCACTGTGCCACGGGAGCTGCTGGCATGGACAGAACTGCTTGGCTGCTTTTCCACGTGTGCTGCTCTACATGGGGAGGTGTTTTTGTAACCCCCACTGATCTGGGCTGCTCCAGAGGCAGCTGGCTGTCCATAAAGCCTGTCCATAAAGCCTCTCCTGCAGTTCTGGCCACAGGGGGGATTTGTACCCCGGAGCAGCTCTGTGCAGCTGCTCTGTGTGCTCACTGACCCCTGTGTGTCCCCAGGATCACTCCTTCAAGCTGCTGAGCGAGGCTGACAGCGCTCCCAGCGGGAACAAGCCCGTGGCATCGGCCCCAGTGCCAGGATCGCCGTGGTGAGGAGCTGCCAGGGCCCTTCCTGGGCTGCCACAGGGGCACAGCACTGCCAGGGCTGCAGCAGCATGGCTGGGGGCTCCTGGCAGAGCTTTTCCATCCCCATGGCCTGAGGAGGGTGAGGGAGGGAGCAGCAGCCAAAGCCTGGGGTCTGCAGGGCAGCTGTGCCCCGGCTGGGCTGGCACTGGGCTGGGGCACAGGGAAAAGGAAAAGCAGCACTGCAAAGAGGTGGTGCTGCTTTCCAGGGCCAGCTCCTGCCTGTCCCAGCTCCTTGCTGTACAGGGTCTGTCTGTCTGTCTGTCTGTCTGTCTGTCTGTCTGTGTGTCCGACACAGGCTGTGCCTCATGCCCCGAGCACTGACAGCAGGAGCTGGGTCAAGCTCTTGTGGGATTTTTAAACAGACAAGCCTCTCTGCACTTTGTGGCCTGAGTGGTTGATAGAAGGATTTCTATCTCCTTTACCCCTAGAATAATCAGTTTAGACCTGGTTTAGTTTCTTTAGTTTATACCCGGGGGCTGACACCCATGGGACCTTTGCTCCCAGCCCATCCAGCCTGACCTTGGGCACATCCAGGGATCCATGTGACCCTGCCAGCCCAGCCTGTCTCTACCTGGATTCCTGGATCTCCCCTTCCTTCTGCAAGAGCTGGGATGGCACAGGGATTGGCATGGGCATGGCACAGGGATGTCATTGGGATGGCACAGGGATTGGCATGGGCATGGCACAGGGATGTCATTGGGATGCCATGGGGATGGCACAGGGAGGTGTCCCTGCGGTGTCCCTGCAGTGTGCCCAGGGTGTGCCTGGGCTGTCCCCAGGGCTGTCCCCAGGTCTGTCTCCAGGTCTGTCCCCAGGTGTCCCAGGTCTGTCCCCAGGTCTGTCCCCGGGTGTCCCCAGGTCTGTCCCCAGGTCTGTCCCCAGGTCTGTCCCCAGGTCTGTCCCCGGGTGTCCCCAGGTCTGTCCCCAGGTCTGTCCCCAGGTCTGTCCCAGGGCTGTCCCAGGTCTGTCCCCAGGTCTGTCCCAGATCTGTCCCCAGGTGTCCCAGGTCTGTCCCCAGGTCTGTCCCCAGGTCTGTCCCCGGGTGTCCCAGGTCTGTCCCAGGTCTGTCCCAGGTCTGTCCCCAGGTGTCCCAGGTCTGTCCCCAGGTCTGTCCCAGGTCTGTCCCCAGGTCTGTCCCAGGGCTGTCCCAGGTCTGTCCCCAGGTCTGTCCCAGATCTGTCCCCAGGTGTCCCAGGTCTGTCCCCAGGTCTGTCCCCAGGTCTGTCCCAGGTCTGTCCCAGGTCTGTCCCAGGTCTGTCCCCAGGTGTCCCAGGTCTGTCCCTGGGTGTCCCAGGTCTGTCCCCGGGTGTCTCAGGTCTGTCCCAGGTCTGTCCCAGGTCTGTCCCAGGTCTGTCCCCAGGTGTCTCAGGTCTGTCCCAGGTCTGTCCCAGGTCTGTCCCAGGTGTGTCCCCGTGTGTCCCAGGGCTGCAGTGCCCTGCTGTGGGCATGTTGCTGTCTCTGGGCAGGCTCTGAGGCTGCTGTGTCTCCTGGAGCAGGTGTGTGGTGTGGACTGGAGATGACCGGGTGTTCTTCTTCAACCCCAGCATGCAGCTGTCGGTGTGGGAGCGGCCGCTGGACCTGCGGCACCGCGGGGACATCAAGCGCCTGCTCGAGGACCCCCCGCACAAGCGCAAGCTGGAGGCTGCACCAAGTAACCAACAGCCCAACCTGGCCTTGTTCCCCTCTCCCTGAGCCCCTGGAGCCCCCTGGAGCTGGGCTGGGTGTGCTGGTGGGGCTGTGAGACCCTGAGTTAGAGAGGGCGGCCTGGGGGCATTCCCGATGGAGGGAAATCCACGTTGGTCACAAATTCCTTGTTTTCCCTGCAATGCTGGGCTGGGCACTGAGCCTCCCCCCTGCTGCAGAGGAGCAGGAGGCCTCCTGCAGGAGCTGGATCTCTGCTGGCTGCAGTCCCTCTCATCTCAGGAGGCACAGTGTGCTTCACTGCCCGAGCTCAGGGTGTGCATCAGCAGAGCATCACTGCCTGCCCCCAGAGCTGGGGATGGGATCACCCAGAGAGCATCACTGCCTGCCCCCAGAGCTGGGGATCACCCAGAGAGCATCACTGCCTGCTCCCCAGAGCTGGGGATGGGATCACCCAGAGAGCATCACTGCCTGCTCCCCAGAGCTGGGGATGGGATCACCCAGAGAGCATCACTGCCTGCCCCCAGAGCTGGGGATGGGATCACCCAGAGAGCATCACTGCCTGCCCCAGAGCTGGGGATGGGATCACCCAGAGAGCATCACTGCCTGCCCCCAGAGCTGGGGATGGGATCACCCTGCAGGGCATCACTGCCTGCCCCCAGAGCTGGGGATGGGATCACCCAGAGAGCATCACTGCCTGCCCCCAGAGCTGGGGATGGGATCACCCTGCAGGGCATCACTGCCTGCCCCCAGAGCTGGGGATGGGATCACCCTGCAGGGCATCACTGCCTGCCCCCAGAGCTGGGGATGGGATCAGCCTGCAGAGCATCACTGCCTGCCCCCAGAGCTGGGGATGGGATCACCCTGCAGGGCATCACTCCATGGCTTGGGATCACCCAGCCAAGCTGTGCAGCAGGAAATCCCATCAGGGAGCTTTGGGATAAAGGAAATCCCAGCAGGGAGCTTTGGGGGAAGGAAATCCCAGCAGGGAGGTTTGGGGGAAAGGAAATCCCAGCAGGGAGGTTTGGGGGAAAGGAAATCCCAGCAGGGAGCTTTGGGGGAAGGAAATCCCAGCAGGGAGGTTTGGGGGAAAGGAAATCCCAGCAGGGAGGTTTGGGGGAAAGGAAATCCCAGCAGGGAGGTTTGGGGGGAAGGAAATCCCAGCAGGGAGGTTTGGGGGGAAGGAAATCCCAGCAGGGAGCTTTGGGATAAAGGAAATCCCAGCAGGGAGCTTTGGGGGGAAGGAAATCCCAGCAGGGAGCTTTGGGGGAAAGGCTCCCCCGCTCCTGGGAGCTGCTGTGTCCATGTCAGAGCTCCTGAGGCTCCACCCTGGCTGTCCCTTGCTGGGGACATCAGCCATGGCAGCTCTTGGAACTGCTCCTGGCCTTGGCTGGCTGCTCGGGTTCTTGAATATTCTGGTTTTGGTGGTGAAGGAACAGCCACATCCTCCAGCTGCTGCTTGCTCCTTGCTGGGGAGGGGGAAAACTCGAGGGGCACAGAAGTGAGAGTTTTGTGGTTGCTTGCAGGTGCTGTGTTTTGTAACTGAATTGGAGTGGTGGCACTGCCAGGCTGCTGTGGGACCTGCCCTATCCCCCCAGGCACCAGGGATGGGCACTGGCTTTGGTCCAGGGGGACAGCTGCCAGTGAACCCCTGCAAACACCAAATAACTGCTATAAACCCCAATGAACCCCTGCAAACCCCAAATAACTGCTATAAACCCCAATGAACCCCTGCAAACCCCAAATAACTGCTATAAACCCCAATGAACCCCTGCAAAACCCTAATTAACCACTGCAAACCCCAAATAACTGCTATAAACCCCAGTGAACCCCTGCAAACCCCAAATAACTGCTATAAACGCCAATGAACCCCTGCAAACCCCAAATAACTGCTATAAACCCCAGTGAACCCATGCAAACCCTAATTAACCACTGAAAACCCCAAATAACTGCTATAAACCCCAGTGAACCCCTGCAAACCCCAAAGAACTGCTATAAACCCCAATGAACCCCTGCAAACCCCAAATAACTGCTATAAACCCCAGTGAACCCATGCAAACCCTAATTAACCACTGCAAACCCCAAATAACTGCTATAAACCCCAGTGAACCCCTGCAAACCCCAAATAACTGCTATAAACCCCAAAGAAACCCTGCAAACAGCAAATAACTGCTATAAACCCCAAAGAAACCCTGCAAACACCAAATAACTGCTATAAACCCCAGTGAACCCATGCAAACCCTAATTAGCCACTGAAAACCCCAAATAACTACTATAAACCCCAGTGAACCCCTGCAAACCCAAAGAACCCCTGCAAAACCCTAATTAACCACTGCAAAACCCAAATAACCTCTGCAAACCCCAATGAACTCCTGCAAACCCCCAGATAACTGCTATAAACCCCAAATAACCCCTGCAAACTCCTAATTAGCCTCTGCAAACCCCAAATAACCAGTGCAAACTCCCAAATAACCTCTGCAAACCCCAAATAACCTCTGCAAACCCCAAATAACAACTGCTATAAACCCCAAACAAACGCTGCAAACCCCAAAGAACCCCTGCAAGCCCCCAGATAACTGCTATAAACCCCAAAGAACCCCTGCAAACCCCAAATAACCACTGCAAACACCAAATAACTGCTATGAACCCCTGCGAACCCCAAAGAACCCCTGCAAACCCCAAATAACCACTGCAAACCCCAATGAACTTCTGCAAACCCCCAGATAACTGCTATAAACCCCTAATTAGCTGCTGCAAACCCCACAGAACCCCTGCAAACCCCACAGAACCCCTGCAAACCCCCAAAGAACCTCTGCAAAGCCCAAAGAACCTCTGCAAAGCCCAAAGAACTGCTATAAACCCCAAACAAATGCTGCAAACCCCACAGAACCCCTGCAAACCCCACAGAAGCAGCAGCCCGTCCCTGCAGGGAGATAAGAGTGGCCATTTTCAGCTCCTCTGTCAGCAGCAAAGCAGCTCCAAGGAGGGCTCTCTGTCAGTGTCCTCCTGTTGACACAGCCTGTAATTCCATTTTTCCCTCTGAATTTCCACAGCAGGTGCTTGTGGGTACATTTCTGTATAATTTTTGTGTATGGCTTGAAGAGCTTTAGCTGTGGATGAAATTCCTCCAAAGCCTATCTGCTGAAATTCATCCTTCAGGAGAAACACGGAGCTTTTAACTGCAGGATCTGCTGCGAGCTCAGTGAATTCCTGCCAAGGGATGGCCAGAGACAAAGCTGAGGGTCATTGTTCATGGTCTGCGTCATTGTTCCTGCTCTGTAATTAATTAACAGCAGAGTCTGAACTCAGGGCTGATAGGTGCCACTTCAAAAATCTATTTTTTGCTGCGCTCCATGCTTTCCGTTTATTATCTCTACCACAAAGATTTGATTCATGCTCCTGGTTTTCCATTGTTGTTAAATATCTTAATCCTCCCTGCTGTAATTGGGCCCTGTGGTTGCTCAGGGTTGGAGCAGTTCATAATTAGTATAGATTAGCTCTGAGGTGAGGGGGATTATTTGTTACCTCTTCTCTTAGCTTGTAATCTCCAGTAAATAAATAACACAAACGAGCTGAGTGTTCCCAACAATGCTTCCCACATTTATTTAGCTGAGTGGCTGCTGCTGAGATTTAATTAGAATTTTCAAATCAAACATCTTAAAAAATAAAAAAAAAAAAAGATGTCAAGCAAAGTTATCCACGGGATGCTTGGGGCTGTCTCTGCTGAGGGATCAAGTGCTTTTAAATTCGGGCAGAAATGAGAAATTGCTCATTTCTCAATTCCTCCTGCACCAAGGGTTTGCTCCAGGAGGTCGATGTGGCTCCTCCCTGGTGGCTCCCATGGGCCTGGGGCGCAGGGCAGCTCCTCCAGAGCAACTGATCTGCTCTGATCTCTTCCCCAGCTGCTCAGGGTCTGCCTGGCTGCTGGGGCTGAGCAGGACTTCCCAGCTAATTCACGGAAAATGGACATTATGGAGTCACCAGATCGTGGCATGGTTGGGTGGGGAAGGACCTCAAAGCCAATCCATTGCAGCCTGGCCTTGGGCACAGTCGGCAGAACTCCTGAAACCAGTGCTGATGTCATTTACTGAATTGCCCCGGTGTTTGGGGCCCTTTGGCACTCAGACAAGAGGCTGAAGCCCATCCCTGCATCCAGCACACGAATATTTGCCAGCCCCTGTGCTGGGACCCTCCAGTGCAGGCCCTGCAGGGATCTGGCTCCTGGCACTGTCCTTGGGGGCTTTGGGGAGAGCTGCAGCTGGCAGAGGAGAACAGAAAAGGGGTCAGAATTCAGGATTTGCTTTCAGAATTCAGGATTTGTTCCCATTGCCTGTGAGTGAAAATCCAAGCTTTGAGGAGGTTGGCCTGACCAAGGGCTGACCTGGCCTTGGAGCTGCTCTGCAGCCTCAGGAGTGTGGGGCTTGCTGGATCTCCCCAGCCCTGCCAGGTGCTGCTGGAATTCCTGGCAAAGCATTCTGAGACCCCAGGAGGAGAAATGGGACAGAATTGCCTCCAGGGGATCCCTCAGGCTGTCAGCACAGAAATGGCTTTGCAGGAATGTCTTCGGTTGCATTTTGAAGGGAAGGGAGGAGGGAGGATCAGGTGAAACAATAATAAGATTTAAAGCAATCATGCCATGAATGAAAAATGAGGAATTTTGCTGACTGGAAACGGTCGCTTTATTGCTGTTCCTTCCATTTGGATGAAGGCAATTCTGAGGATTTTATAAAATACTTGTTATTTCTAAAACCCTCTGTGGGGGTGAAAGCCAGGAAATACCTGAGCAGCAGAGACAGGGAAGAGAAGTCAATCTCAGGAATTTGTATCCCCATTTATCTCGTTCAAATCTGATAATGACTTATTTCTTTTCAGCAGACAAGTGTGTTAGCTCTTGTGCAGGGGATGAAAATGATGATCTGAGCATCAAAACCAAGAGAAATAAGTGAGTTCTAAAGTTTCCTTGTGTCTGTCTAACGGTGGGAAGGGCTGGTCCAAAGGAGGGCGAGTTAAAGCAGTTTTGGTCCTGTGTGGGTGAATGATGGAGCATTCTCCAGGTGTGCAGCCCTCGCCAGGGCCAGGACTCTCTGCAGCCTCTGTTTCCCATGCACATCTCCTGGGTTTGCCTGGGGGACTCTTCCTTTGTCAAAGGGTTGCAGACAAGGCTGTGGGTCATTCCAAAGGCACTGGATCAAGGTTTCCCTCCCTCAGGTGCAGCAGATTTTCCCTGCTCAGCCCCAGGAGCTGCTGGTTCTGACCTCCATTCCCAGGTGTCCCTCGCACTCTGCTGAAGGCACGACTGGAAACGCAGCTCTGGGCTGTGCAGAGTGCCCAGCTCTGTGCCAGGCATCCTGAGAGGGCAGCACAGCCTTTGTGCTGTGAGGCCTTGGGAAACCTGACCTAGTTCAGCTGGACAGAGGCACAGAGTAAAGCAGGGATTCATTCAAAGCATCCCCTCCATGGATCCACCTTGGGCAGCACCAGAGCCCAGCCAGGGCTGCACCCAAGATGAACCAAAATGGCCCCAAAATGCACGGCCGGGCACGGGCTCTGTCCCTGGGATCAGTTCTGCTCCATTTGCACCTTGCAGTTCATTGTCCCATCCCAGCTTTAGCCCCTGCAGTCCCACCCTGCTTGTTTTTCTCTCTCCAGCCCACGGGGTTTGTGCT
Organism: Molothrus aeneus; assembly: GCF_037042795.1. Classification (NCBI taxonomy): domain Eukaryota; kingdom Metazoa; phylum Chordata; class Aves; order Passeriformes; family Icteridae; genus Molothrus; species Molothrus aeneus. The sequence continues at coordinate 35,255,317 of NC_089653.1, read as the reverse complement.
CTGGGGCTGAGATTTGGATCATTTGTCCTTGGTGCCCAGCTGGAGCAGGAATTGTTTTGTCTCCCTGCTCTGTGCACAGAGCTCAGCATCCCCTGATGTGAACCCAGGCCCACACACTAAAGCAGCACAGAATGGGAAAATAGAAAAGCCAAACCTGAGGCATCAGTGGATTATTACAGCTGTGCTGAAGTGGATCCTTTATGGTGATTTTTACCATGAAAAATGCCCCCTTTAAGGTGCCCCCTCCTTGGCAGGGCTGTATGAAGCTGTCACGTTGCTGTAGTTTGACTTTGGGTGGCAGATCCCTCTGGTGGCCCCGAGTGTCCCTCCTGCCCCAGCAGGAGCTGCTCCATCCCCTGCAGCCCCTCCAGCCCAGGTTTGGTGCCCAGCTCTGGGCGTGGGAGGTTCTGGGATGCTCCAGGGAGGATCAAGGATCCAAAGGATGGAAGTGCCTGTGCAGGGGAGCGTGGCTGAGCCTGTGTGTGTGTGTCCTGTGCAGAACAGAGCAGTGCCTGACCCTGTGTGTGTGCCCTGTGCAGAACAGAGCAGTGCCTGACCCTGTGTGTGTGTCCTGTGCAGAACAGAGCAGTGCCTGACCCTGTGTGTGTGCCCTGTGCAGAACAGAGCAGTGCCTGACCCTGTGTGTGTGTGTGCCCTGTGCAGAACAGAGCAGTGCCTGACCCTGTGTGTGTGCCCTGTGCAGAACAGAGCAGTGCCTGACCCTGTGTGTGTGTGTGCCCTGTGCAGAACAGAGCAGTGCCTGACCCTGTGTGTGTGTGTGCCCTGTGCAGAACAGATCAGTGCCTGACCCTGTGTGTGTGCCCTGTGCAGAACAGAGCAGTGCCTGACCCTGTGTGTGTGTGTGCCCTGTGCAGAACAGAGCAGTGCCTGACCCTGTGTGTGTGTGTGTCCTGTGCAGAACAGAGCAGTGCCTGACCCTGTGTGTGTGTGTGCCCTGTGCAGAACAGATCAGTGCCTGACCCTGTGTGTGTGCCCTGTGCAGAACAGAGCAGTGCCTGACCCTGTGTGTGTGTGTGCCCTGTGCAGAACAGAGCAGTGCCTGACCCTGTGTGTGTGTGTGTCCTGTGCAGAACAGAGCAGTGCCTGACCCTGTGTGTGTGCCCTGTGCAGAACAGAGCAGTGCCTGACCCTGTGTGTGTGTTTTCCTGTCCAGAACAGAGCAGTGCCTGACCCTGTGTGTGTGCCCTGTGCAGAACAGAGCAGTGCCTGACCCTGTGTGTGTGTGTGCCCTGTGCAGAACAGAGCAGTGCCTGACCCTGTGTGTGTGTGTGCCCTGTGCAGAACAGAGCAGTGCCTGACCCTGTGTGTGTGTGTGCCCTGTGCAGAACAGAGCAGTGCTGACCCTGTGTGTGTGCCCTGTCCAGAACAGAGCAGTGCCTGACCCTGTGTGTGTGTGTGCCCTGTGCAGAACAGAGCAGTGCCTGACCCTGTGTGTGTGCCCTGTGCAGAACAGAGCAGTGCCTGACCCTGTGTGTGTGTGTGCCCTGTGCAGAACAGAGCAGTGCCTGACCCTGTGTGTGTGTGTGTCCTGTGCAGAACAGAGCAGTGCCTGACCCTGTGTGTGTGCCCTGTGCAGAACAGAGCAGTGCCTGACCCTGTGTGTGTGTGTGCCCTGTGCAGAACAGAGCAGTGCCTGACCCTGTGTGTGTGTGTGCCCTGTGCAGAACAGAGCAGTGCCTGACCCTGTGTGTGTGTGTGTCCTGTGCAGAACAGAGCAGTGCCTGACCCTGTGTGTGTGCCCTGTGCAGAACAGAGCAGTGCCTGACCCTGTGTGTGTGTTTTCCTGTCCAGAACAGAGCAGTGCCTGACCCTGTGTGTGTGTGTGCCCTGTGCAGAACAGAGCAGTGCCTGACCCTGTGTGTGTGTGCCCTGTGCAGAACAGAGCAGTGCCTGACCCTGTGTGTGTGTGTGCCCTGTGCAGAACAGAGCAGTGCCTGACCCTGTGTGTGTGCCCTGTGCAGAACAGAGCAGTGCCTGACCCTGTGTGTGTGCCCTGTCCAGAACAGAGCAGTGCCTGACCCTGTGTGTGTGTGTGCCCTGTCCAGAACAGAGCAGTGCCTGACCCTGTGTGTGTTTTCCTGTCCAGAACAGAGCAGTGCCAGGCTGCAGGCCCAGCTGGCGCTGAGGAGGAGCAGGCAGGGGAGGAAGGCTCAGCCCCACGGATCTCACCGCCCCTGGAGGAGAGGATCACCCACTTCAGGGACATGCTGCTGGAGAGGGGGGTAAGGAATGGCCCTCCCTGCATACAGCACAGCCCTGGAGCCATGGCCTGGCCCAGCAGCCACGGCAGGAGCCACGCTGGGGTCCTGTCCCCGAGCCCTGTGACACTGTCCGTGTCCCCAGTGCCACCCCTGGGAACTGGGACCCTTTCCAGACAAACCCCAGGGTGTCCAGAGCCTGCAGCTCTCCCAGCAGGGGCTCAGGGGGACGTGGGGCTGTGGGCACTGCCCTGTCCTGGCCAGCTCTGGGTGCCCATCACCACAGACCCCAGGGACTCCAGCACTGGGGAGCCAATTGCACTGACTGCCCATCCAAAATCCTGGGATCATCAGTGGTTTGGGGTGGAAAGGACCCCAAATCCCCCCCATTCCACCCCTGCCATGGCAGGGACACCTCCCACTGTCCCCCAGTGTCCAGCCTGGCCTTGGGCACTGCCAGGGATCCAGAGGCAGCCCCAGCTGTTCTGGGCACCTGTGCCAGGGCTGCCCACCCTGCCAGGGAACAATTCCCAATCTCCCATCTAACCCCATCCTCCAGCAGCATAAAGCCATTAATGCTTATCCAGATCCTTGGGAAGGATGTTGTGGAGATGATTCCAGCTGTGCTGAGCTGCAGGAACAGGGAATGCTCTGGGTTTGGGCTCAGGGGGACAGGGAGGGGTAAAATGAGCAGTGGGTGCAGATCCTGTGCCTCCCCACACTGCCACGTGCATCCCATAAGGGGAATGTCACTCCTGTAGGAGATGCAGCCCAAGGTGGCTCTTGTCAGGCACTAAAGCCTATAAAATTTATCCCAGCAATCAGCAGGCTTTAAAGGGGGATAATTAGAGCTTCAGCAGCTCAGCAATGAATTATCCCCACGCCAGAGCTGCTTTATTAATCCAGCTTGTTATTTATGCTGCAGAAATGCAGAAGGGCCATGAAGGAGTCCTGGGTGAGCACGTTGCTGGCAGATTGGAACTCGGGGGGCAATAAGTCAGTACTTGGAAGGATTAGGGGTGTTCTAGAACAGGATTCTCAGGTGTTTCTATGTAAGGTTTTCTCCCAAAAGAAAGAAATTTGGGAAATCCACAGTTTGGATTCACTGATGTTTAAAGATGGGGAGGGAAGAGGTTACTTTGCTTTTACCCTGAACATTTTCCAACTGTCCAGCTCAGCAGCAGCTGCTTGGCGTGGCTGAAGCACAGGGAGACCATTAATGCCATTTAAATCTGATTATTTAATGACCACCCCCTGCCCTTTCCTCCTGAAGGAGCTGCTGGATGGAATCACAAAGAGCTCGAAGCAGATGGAGTTTGCCAGTGGATTTCTGCAGCTTCCCACAGAAATTACGTCAAGAGAAGAATATTTATTGTAACATTTTAAAAATAGAGGGGGTTTGGGGGAGCTCCAAGACACAGCCACTCTTTATTCTGAAGTCTGGGGTGAGTTTTCCTCTGGCAGAATGTAATCTGGATATTCTTCTGGAAGTTTCAAAGTTTCCACAAAATTCTAAGAGGGAGAGGAAAATTTAAGGTTCCTCCTGGCTCCCTCTCCCACCCAGCATCAAAATATCCAGGTTCTAAGCCAGAATTTCCAGGAAGGTCTTCTCCCTGCTGGGCTGCTCTCAAGACTTCTGAAAGGATTCCAGGGCCTGTTTTTGCTCAAGGTTCTCCCTTCTTAGTCCCGGGGAGAGAGGGGGATTTGTGTATGAGGTGTACCTGGGATGAAATCAGAATTACCAGGTTATTGTAGGTGATGTTTGCCAAATGTGCAGTGTAATAATTGCTGAGCACAGAATCATCAGCTGGAATGATTATGTGATGAACTAGTCTGAGCTTTATTAGCCTGAGCTCAGAGGGGGATTTGTGCAGGGGGCAAAGCTGATGTGCAGGAGAGTGTGAAAGGCACCAGGAAAAGAGAATTCCTGGTGCTGGAAACCCCAGAGCTCAGGACAGGGGCACAGGGAGGGGAGCTCGGGCTGTGGGAAGGGGATGCTGGGGGGACCTGGCCTCAGATCCCAAAGGCAGCCTGGGCTTTGGGGATCCCAAAGGTCTCAGGTCCCAAAGGCAGCTCGGGCTTTGGGGATCCCAAAGGCAGCCTGGGCTCTGGCGATCCCAAAGGTCTCGGATCCCAAAAATCCAAGCCTGGGCTTTGGGGATCCCAAAGGTCTCGGATCCCAAAGGCAGCCTGGGCTCTGGGGATCCCAAAGGTTTTGGATCCCAAAGGCAGCTCGAGCTTTGGATTTTCCAATTGCCCCAGATCCCAAAGGCAGCCTGGGCTTTGGGTACCCCAAAGGTCTTGGATCCCAAAGGCAGCCTGAGCTTTGGATTTTCCTTGGTCCCCAAGCCAGCCTGAGCTTTGGATTTTCCACTCTCAAGCCACTCTGAGAGGAAAACGAGTCCACTTAAAGCCACTTTACTTCATCAGAGCTTTCCTGCTGGAGTGTTAATTACTGTTTAATTATACTTCACATCCTTTTTGCTTGGTTTTTTTTTAGTGAATTCATTCTTTTGTAATTAGTTGGAGTGGTTAGAATATTTTATTTCCTTCAGATTTTTCTGTCGGCAGTGAATTAGCAGGGATGTTGTAGAAGCTTCTGAGCTGGTGGGAGCTGTCCCTGCCCAGGCAGGGGATGGATCTGGGCGGTCTCTGAGGTCCCTTCCAGCCCAAAGTGCCCTGTGATCCCACGGCTCAGGAGGATCCTGCAGGATGGCACATTCCCATCCCTGTGCTGCTCTCAGGGCGTTCACTGCCAGCCCTCCCTGTGTGCCTCAGCTGGGTCCCAGCTCCAGCTCTGGGGTTGGAATTGTCCCTCTGGTGGGCATTGGTGCCTGTGGTGCCCAAAGTGCAGCAGAAAATGGCATTTCCTGCCTGCTGCAGGCTCCTGGAGCACGGCTGGGGAGGGAGCATCTCCAGAGGAGCAAACCCATCCTGGCCCTGAGGGGCTGTGACCGTGTCACAGGGGTCTGAGGAGGAGGGGAGAGACCAGGATCTGACTCCGTGTTTCACAAGGCTGATTTATTGTTTTATGATATATATTACATTAAAACTATACTAAAAGAATAGAAGAAAGGATTTCATCAGAAAGCTGGCTAAGAATAGAGAAAGAAAGAATGATTACAAAGGTTTGTGTCTGGGACAGAGAGTCCGAGTGTTTTGTGGAGATAACCAAAAACTCCTCAGCTCTGTGGAAGTTGTGTGGAGATCAGAATCTCCACATGCGTCCAGTGCTGTAATAAACACACTGGCTTTACAACTTCCACAAATTGTGGAGTTTTTGGCTATCTCCACAAAACACGAGCCAGCTGGGCTGTGATTGGCCATGAATTAGAAACAAGCACATGAGCCCAATCCCAGCTGCACCTGTTGCATCCCACAGCAGCAGATAACCATTGGGTACATTTTGTTCCTGAGGCCTCTCAGCTTCTCAGGAGGAGAAATCCTCAGGAAAGGATTTTCCATGAAAGATGTCTGTGACAAGGGCCACCAGAGCTCTGCCCGGGGTTAGAATCAGCCACGCCAAGGGTGCTGCCCAGCTCAGGAGCGTTCACTCACCCCTTGCCTCACAAAATCCTGCTCTGTGTGCCCAGGTGTCGGCGTTCTCCACGTGGGAGAAGGAGCTGCACAAGATCGTGTTCGACCCGCGCTACCTCCTGCTCAACCCCGAGGAGAGGAAGCAGGTGAGTGCCCCGAGCCCCAGGTGAGTGAGTGCCCTGAGCCCCAGGTGAGTGCCCTGTCCCCCAGGTGAGTGCCCCAGGTGAGTGCCCCATGCCCCAGGTGAGTGCCCCATGCCCCAGGTGAGTGCCCCGTGCCCCAGGTGAGTGCCCCGAGCCCCAGGTGAGTGCCCTGTCCCCCAGGTGAGTGCCCCAGGTGAGTGCCCCAGCCCCAGATGAGTGCCCCGTGCCCCAGGTGAGTGCCCTGAGCCCCAGGTGAGTGCCCCATGCCCCAGGTGAGTGCCCTGTCCCCCAGGTGAGTGCCCCAGGTGAGTGCCCCAGCCCCAGATGAGTGCCCCGTGCCCCAGGTGAGTGCCCTGAGCCCCAGGTGAGTGCCCCATGCCCCAGGTGAGTGCCCTGTCCCCCAGGTGAGTGCCCCAGGTGAGTGCCCTGAGCCCCAGGTGAGTGCCCCATGCCCCAGGTGAGTGCCCCGTGCCCCAGGTGAGTGCCCCATGCCCCAGGTGAGTGCCCCAGCCCCAGGTGAGTGCCCTGTGCCCCATGTGAGTGCCCCATGCCCCAGGTGAGTGCCCCAGGTGAGTGCCCCGAACCCCAGGTGAGTGCCCCGTGCCCCAGGTGAGTGCTCCATGCCCCAGGTGAGTGCCCCAGGTGAGTGGCCCATGCCCCAGGTGAGTGCCCCATGCCCCAGGTGAGTGCCCTGAGCTCCAGGTGAGTGCTCTGTCCCCCAGGTGAGTGCCCCATGCCCCAGCCTGACCAGGAGCCTGCAGCAGCTCCCCTGGGAGGGGAGAAGAATTCTGTAAAATCAGAATTTCCCTGGGGACACTCCCAGGTTTGGCTCTGCCCATTGAGGGGATGCTCACCAGGCACAGGGTGGGGTTTGGGGTCTGGGAGTTGGACTCTGTGGGGTTTGGGGTCTGAGAGCTGGAATCCATGGGGTTTGGGGTCTGGGAGTTGGACTCTGTGGGGTTTTGGGAGGTCTGGGAGTTGTGAGTCCCTTCCCAATCAGGATATTCTGTGGTTCTCAGGGCTCTCTCCTTGGACAAGCAGGGGCTCCAAGGTTTGATCACAGCGACCCATGGGGTGCAGGAACAGCTCCTGAGCCAGAGAAACCTGGGAATGGGGAACCTGGGAATGGGGAACCTGGGAATAGGGAACCTGGGAATGGGGACATGGGAATAAGGAACCTGGGAATGGGGATCTGGGAATGGGGACATGGGAATGGGGAACCTGAGAATGGGGAACCTGGGAATGGGGACCTGGGAATTAGAGAACCTGGGAATGGGGATGTGGGAACTGGGGACCTGGGAATGGGGACATGGGAATGGGGACCTGGGAATGGGGAACCTGGCTGGGTTCTCATAGAAATGGCCCCAGAGGAATGGTTCTGCCCTGGATTCTTGGGATAGTGCAGGGACACTGCTGGATTTCCAGTGTTTAGGACCTTTCCCAGGGTCTGGCAGGGACTGGTGCTGACCCCACTGGACAGAGCACTGGGGGCTCCCTGCCAGGGTTGGGTTTTTCTGGGGAGCTCAAAAGGGATGTGGGGTTTTGCTGCCCTGGTAATTTGGGCATTAATTATCACTAAGGGTTGGTTCCAAGGTCTGCAGATGAGTCTATGGAATTCAGGAGAGATGCAGGGGTTTGCAGAGAAGGTGAACACTGCTGTTCTGTGGGTATTTCTCTCCCTTAAAAGTCTTTTGTCATCCTGCAGAAGGAATAATTTTTAATATTGAATGGTCCATTTTTTAAATAAACAGGATGAAAAATGAACTTATTCCATATTGTCCCATGGTTCTCCAGAGAGCTTCCTGTAGGTATTTACCACAGGACTGGGCACATACATCTTCATTTGCTCCCTTTCCAATATCTCCTTTCCTAAGGAAAAAAAAAGTGAAACAAAATAATAAGGAAACACAGGAATGAAAATGTATGAGGAGCTGCCAGGATGGAAAGGGCTACTCAAGAGCCTGAGCAGGGAGTTTGGGATTCGTTTCAGGGAATGGGCAAGGACAACACCTGGGCACGATGAATCAGTCAAGAGACATTCCTTGGAGCCATGGAATCATTTTATCAGCCATGGCTGGGCTTTGAGTCCGTCCTGCCCAAACCAGTCTGGGGCTCTGGGATCAGTACCAGCGCTGCTACCGTTTAATTAATGCCCAATTACTGCCAGGACAGAGGGCCGAGTCCTTGGAGGTGATGGGATGGAAACTCCTGGACACGAGGGGAGGAGGATGAGGACTGGGCTTGCCACAGCCCCCCAGGGGCTTTGCCCATGACTCCTTGTCCTGGCTCCCTTCCCTGGCCAGATTTTCGAGCAGTTTGTCAAGACCCGGGTCAGGGAGGAGTACAAAGAGAAGAAGAACAAGCTGCTGTTGGCCAAGGAAGAATTCAAGAAGCTTCTGGAAGAATCCAAGTTATCCCCAAGGTGGGTGTTGCCTTTGGAAGGGTTGGGAAGCTCGGCTTTGTCATTTAGGCTGAGCTTTGCAGCGCAGAATTCTTCCTAGCAAGAGGAAGATGCCAGTTCCAATGCTGGGGTGGCATCTCTTCCCTGGTATTCTCCAGAATTTTGTGGTATTCCTGGGAGAGGAAATGTTCCATCTGTGTCTCCCACTCTCCCTGTCCCTGTCCCTTCCCCTCTCCCTCTCTCCCTCGGAATGTGCACCACTTTGCACAGCACATTTATTTTATATTCCTGTATATGCAGTGATTATAGAACACACATTACTTATGGAAAATCAGTACCACAGTGTTCAGTCTCATCCATATTACACATGCAGGTGTAATTACTCAGAAATTGCATTTAGTCTTGGGCTTTGGTGGAAGAGAAATATAATTTCTCAAAGTTCCCGTTAATGCCATGCCATTAAATTCATGGAATGTGTCCCTGCCCATGGAAGGAGGTTGGAACAAGATGATCTCTGAGATTCCTCCCAACCCAAAGCCTTCTGTGACTCCACAATTCTGTGATTAAATTAAAATACAGCGTGCAAGGCACAATTTATGTTTTACTTTGTTTTTCTAGTGGTGGATCCAGACTCACACAGTGGCAGTGCTTAGGGCAGTGCTCTCTCATTTGTAAATTACATGAAAATAAAGGGGTTTATATTGTAAATATTGTTAAATTGCTGGAACAAAGAAATGACTGTTTTCTCTGATAAAACATGCAGATAATTATTCACCATGACCTGCGTGGGCACACGGCTCCAGACAGCACGTGGGGCTGGAATAATTGTAATTACAAGAAACATTTTGCAACACAATTAGGGATATTCTGGGCTGGTGTCCCACCCAAACTCTGCTTCCAGCACTGATATTCCCAGTGCCCAGGGGAAAAGCTGTGCTGGCCCAGAGGCCAGGAGCATTTCACCCCTGAAGGGTTTTGGGAGCTGACTGTGACAGCAAAGCACTGAGGAAGCTCCTTTCCCTGCCTTGATTTAGGCACACAATGAGAGGAATAAATCCCAAATATTTCCAATAAAAACCAAAGAGTCACCTTGGGGAAAGGAGCCGGGCATGCAGCCTGAAAGGCAATGAAGGTAGAAAACCCTGCTAGGAGGGAGCTCGCCTTGGAAATACAAAACATGCTGGAGCTGAAATAAAACCTCCTTGTCACTGCTCTGTGAGCGTGGCTTTAATGGCTCAGCAGCCTCCTGCCAGCCACCAACCCCTCTGAAATCCCATTCTAATCCTTGCTGGCTGCCCCAGTGCCCAGAGCCCTTGTGCGGGGTCACCTTCCTCCATCCCAGGAGGAGGAGGAGGAGGATTCTCCATTCTTCCAGGAGGAAGAGGAGGATTCTCCATCCCGTTCCTGTCACCCACTCCCATGCCCTGGTTCTTGGTGTGGGTGCAGGGCAGGAGCCTGGGGCTGAGGGTGTGTGACCGTGTTCACAGGGGTTCTTGGATGAGGGAAGAGACCAGGATCTGACTCCATGTTTCACAAGGCTGATTTATTATTTTATGATATATATTGCATTAAAACTATACTAAAAGAATAGAAGAAAGGATTTCATCAGAAGGCTGGCTAAGAATAGAATAGGAAAGAATGATAACAAAGGTTTGTGTCTCGGACTCTCTGTCCAAACCAGCTGGGCTGTGATTGGCCATGAATTAGAAACAACCCCATGAGCCCAATCCCAGATGCACCTGTTGCATCCCACAGCAGCAGATAACCATTGGGTACATTTTGTTCCTGAGGCCTCTCAGCTTCTCAGGAGGAAAAATCCTAAGGAAAGGATTTTCCATGAAAGATGTCTGCGACAGGTGGCGGGCACAGCCCCAGCTCCCCAGTCCCCTTTTCCATACCCTGGTTGTTGGTGTGGGTGCAGGGCAGGAGCCTGGGGGTGGCAGGCACTGCCCCAGCTGCCCAGGTCCCCTTTTCCACAGGGACAACCTCGCACCTTTCCAAAGGACTTTGCCTTTTCCACAGGACAACCTTCAAGGAGTTCGCCGAGAAGCACGGCCGGGACCAGCGCTTCCGCCTCGTCCCGAAGAAGAAGGACCAGGAGCATTTCTTCAACCAGTTCATCCTCATCCTCAAAAAGAGGGACAAGGAAAACAGGATAAGGCTGCGGAAAATGAGATAAGAGCGAGTGGAGCTGGCAATAAAGACACGTGCCTGCGGGAAGGGGTTCCAAGGAAGGAGGAGACGCTCGGGGTCCCAGGGCAGCGCCAGGAGAGGGGGGTCCCAGGGAAAGCTGCCTCTGGACGGAGTTTGGGGAGCGCCCGCTGCAGTGGGGAAGGCTGTTCTGCAGGAATGGGAAGGATATTCTGTTCTCAAAGAATTAATGTTTCATATTGAAGCTCTCTTTTGTACAACATCCAGAGTTCGATGCATTTCTAATTGCCATGATATGTCGATCCCTTAATTGTTTTAATTATGCAAATTACTTGTAATATACACAAGTTATGACTCCGATGCAGATTTATAATTAAGCAGAAGCAGATGCCATCCAGAGCAATCTCAAGGCATTTCCATCACTTAGGGGAATTATCTCAAGCAATCTTTTGGCACCTCTGCATTTCCACCAAGCGTGTGGGGTCTGGTGGTCTGCAGGACCCGCTCCCACTGCTCATCCGTCCCTGTCCAGTCCTCTGAGTAGTAGTAATCAGCTATTCATTGTAAATCTTGGTGAAGAGTGTGGAAATCTTGGCACATGTTCCATAGGAGAACTCTCCGGCCCAGAACTTGCCGTGGGCAGGGTTCCCCTCAGCCTTCCAACCCCAGTTCTGTGGTGAAGCCATCCCAGTTGGATTTGGGTTCTGTTCCTGTGTGTGAAGAGTCTGCATGAGATTTTTCTCATCATATTTGTATAAATAAATATTTAACTTTTGTAATTAAGAAGCATTTCAAGCCTGATTTCAGGGGTGGAACTTGTTGAAGAGTTTTGGGGTTTTTTTTGCCAGAACTCAAGTGGAAAATGCTGTCAGGGACAGGGTGGGGGTTGTTGGGGTGTCTGTGCAGGGCCAGGGGCTGGACTGGATCCTTGTGGGTCCCTTCCAGCTCAGGAGACTCTGGAATTCCAGGAAATAATGGGGAAAATGACACAGGGCTGATGATTTTTACTGGAGAGATGGAAAACCAGAGGGGGCTCCTGCCAGCCAAGATTTGTGTGCAAAATCAGTGAGATCAATTGGAAACCTGAGGATATTGGGAACAAAAGAGTCACTCTGGCTGCACAGGTAGGATGTGGCTGGGGGGACATCAGCAGATCTCTGTGCTGCTCCCAAGATGCTCTGATTGTGATTTCTTTTTTCCCCAGGACACCTAAATTTTAAGTTATTGCTCCTTAAATCCATAGACCTCTGTTTGCTTGCAGTGAGTGAGATACTTTCTCCAACTCCCAGTAGTTTTTGTTCAGGTGTGTGCTGGATATTTTTATATCCAAGGCCATAAAGGAACTTTCTGCTGCCTTGGAAAAATGAGCTTGGAATGCTTCAGAGTGGCAGGACAAGGGGGAATGGCTTCCCAAGGCAGGGTCAGTGGGACACTGGGACACTGGGAAGGGATGCCTGGCTGTGGGGTGGGCAGGGACAAGGGAAAGGGCTGTCCCAGGCCCTGTCACCTGCCCCAGGCCAGCCCAGGTGCTGCTTTCATTGCTCCCTGCTGCTGCTCCATGGTTTCACATCCCTGAGGGATCTCCTGGAACTGCTCCTGCTCAGGTGAGTGCCCTGGGGCTTCTGGAGGGCTGCATTCTGTTCAGTGTTCAAGCTGGAAAAACACGTCAAGGAGTGGGATGGATTTGATTATTTTTAATGGTTTTTAATGGTTTTTAATGGTTTTTAGTGGTTTTCAGTCCAACCAAGGGCACTGAGAGGCATCCCTGGAAGGTCCCCAGACAGCCAGGCCAGGCCAGGCCATGGGGAGCAGCTTCATTTGGAGTTGGTTGGATCACAGGGAGGAGAATGAACCCAGGGTATCTCCAGATGGAGCTCAGGGTTTGCCTCCCCAGGGACAAGGCACTGAGAATTAGGAAATTGTCATTAAAAGCTAGATTAGGGTGGAGTGGGCTGCCAAGGGCTTGAGCTTGCTCATTTTGGCTCCACGTGCCAATAAAATGCTGATAATGGCTTTGCTGGGGTACTGTGAGGAGCAGTTTGTGTGCTGGCACCCTTGGCTGGCTTGGTGTGAACCCAAGATAAACAGGAGCAAAAATCAAAGGTGATAATGTTGTGTGGCTTTTCTTCATTTCGGTGAAATCCTGAGGAAACAAACTGTGCACAATGTGGGCGATGGGAAGATGTGCAAAGGATGATTTTGGGAGGTTTTGGTCAGTTTGGGAGGGTTTTTTTCTCTGTTTTTCAGCCTCCCAACAAGGCTACAGATTTTTTAGTGGTTGAGCAAGAGTTAAAACCATTTTGGTTCTCTTTTTGAAGGACTTTGTGATTGCTTGTTTGTTTTGTTTGTTTGTTTGTTTTTTTTTTATATCAGTTTTTCATATTTTGATTTCTTTGCTTGGGTTTACTTTGGTAAATATTGCTTTCATCCACCCCCCTGGGAGCAGGTTTCCCTGTTGCTGTGATCGTTGCTGGGAGAGCTAATCCCGAGCAGAAATGAAGAGAAGTCAGAGAAATGAGAACAAATGATGGCAGAGCTCCCAGGAGCCTCCCAGTTTTCTCCCCTGGCTGCACAGAGAGATGCTCTGGGTGTGCTTCTGTGAGCAATCCCAGCTGCTTTATGCTCAAGGGCCAGGGCAGTGTCCACACCTTGTGCCTCCCTGGCCCTGCTGCTGCCCCTGGCTCTTCCCAGTGCATTGTCTGTTCTCAGAGCAGTCCTGGCTCCAGGCACTCCCCACGGGTTCCTGAGGTCCTTGTGTTTAAAGTCTCCGCACTGGGAAGGGAAATGGGACAAAACTGGGAATGCAGAAATGATGTTTTTCCTTGAAAGGGAAAACTCTGTCCCCTTTGCAGGGAAAAATGTCATTTCTGCATTCCCAGCACTCCCAGTTTCCCCTCCCAGAGAGGGAGCTGGAGCGGGCTGGGAGCTTTTAGGAGTTTGTGAGAAGTTCCTGCCAGCCCTGACTGGATGCTTCATATTTGTCAAAATTGCTCCAAACTGAACTTTTTTCCCCCTTCACCCGTGAGGGAAGGAAGAGCCTACAACTGCTTTTTGACTGTTGTATTTCCTCATCCAGCTGCTCAGCAGGGCTTGGCTTTGGGAGAGAAGCAAGGATTTATTTTTGTTCTTTTTTGAAATAATGAACAGTCAGAGAGCTGATCCTGTGCTCTCACCCTCACTGCAGACCACAGCCCCATCCCTTTCCTCCTCCTTTAATATTAGTGAATAATTTGCCAATATTTAACTCTGGGGATAATTTTCAAGGTCAATCATTGAATGGTCTGGCTTGGAAGGGACCTTAAAGATCATCTCCTTCCCCCCAGTGCCTTGTGCAGCTTATTTTGGAGTCAGCTGCTGATAAAATGAAGGGTTTGATTTCAAAAAAGGCAAAGAAATCTTTGCCAATTCACTGAACATTCTCTGAGCACTCCTCTCTCAGCTTGTTATTTATTTAGAGAGAAAAACTCCCAGTCTTTGTAAATTCTCCTGCTTGCTCGAGCTGCACCTTTCAGGCAGCTTTTCAAGGACATGGGGTCTCCAGCTCTGCTGGGACATTGCTGAGCTGGAAGGACTCACTGGAACCTCTCCAAGTGAACTTTTCCACGCTCACCTGCTGGAATCAATGCGGCCATCGCTGGGTTTGAAGCAGTGACACCAGGTGGGGATCAACCTTCAGAATTCCCAGAGCAGCTGTGGCTGTTCCTGGGTCCCTGGCAGTGCCCAGGGCCAGGCTGGAGCACCTGGGACAGGGGAAGGTGTCCCTGCCACGGCAGGGGGGCACTGGGTGGGATTTGGGGACCCTCCAACCCAAACCAGTCAGTTCTTAGACCAGGCTTTACCCCATTAAACAAAATATCTTTTTTTTATATATATATATTTCTCCTTTTTCTCCTTTGAAGAGAAAAGCCTTTCCCTGGAATCACAGCAAAGCTGTGCTTCTGCTTGGAACAGGCACTGCCTGCAAAACAAGAATTCATTTAACTTTAAAGAGCATTTTTAATAAAGACCTTCTCCATCTGAGGGGGCTGTGAGTGTAGGCACGGTAGGCTGAGCCTTTCAAGGCCCATGTTTTGTTTGTATTAAAAATAATTTTCCCCTCAGATGTGATGTTTTTCCTCCTAAAAGAATAAAATATTGATTTAATAATTCAGACACAGTCAGCTGGAGGTTGATGTGTCTGGATCTTCCGCACAGATCTCCTTACAAATTGCAGCTGCGTGTTTTTATGGCTTTATTGTGAAACAAACGCTGCTCCTACGTCCCCCAGAGCATCTCAATGTGCCTGAGGTGCTCCCAGGGCAGGGAAAATCCTCTTCCTGCACAGCTCATTGCCAAGGAGGGGCACAGGCAGGGCCAAGCCTGCCCAGGGCTGGGGGACTCAGCTCTGGGGGCCCTGGGGAGCGCCCAGCTCTGCCCCCACTGCTGGGATAAAGGGGATCTATTGCTGGAATAAAGGGGGTCTCTGGGAATAAAGGGGATCTCTGGGAATAAAGGAGATTGCTGGACATAAAGGGGATTGCTGGACATGAAGGGAATCTCTGGGAATAAAGGGGATTGCTGGGAATAAAGGGGATTTATTGCTGGGAATAAAGGGGATTTATTGCTGGGAATAAACGGGATTTCTGGGAATAAAGGGGGTTTCTGGGAATAAAGGGGATTGCTGGACATAAAGGGGATTTCTGGGAAGAAAAGGGATTGTTGGGAATAAAGGGGATTTCTGGACATAAAGGGGGTTTCTGGGAATAAAGGGAATTTCTGGACATAAAGGGGATTTCTGGACATAAATGGGGTCTCTGGACATAAATGGGGTTTCTGGACATAAAGGAGATTTCTGGACATAAATGGAGTCTCTGTACATAAAGGGGGTTTCTGGATATGAAGGAGATTTTTGGAAATAAAGGGATTTTTGGAAATAAAGGGGGTTTCTGGACATGAAGGAGAGTTCTGGAAATAAAGGGGTTTCTGCACATAAAGGGGGTTTCTGTACATAAAGGGGATTTCTGGACATGAAGGGGGTTTCTGGAAATAAAGGGATTTTTGGACATAGAGGGGGTTTCTGTACATAAAGGGGATTGCTGGGAATAAAGGAAATTGCTGGACATAAGAGGTTTCTAGGAATAAAGGGGGTTTCTGGACATAAAGGAGGTTTCTGGACAGAAAGGGGGTTTCTGGACATGAGGGGGAGTTCTGGAAATAAAGGGATTTTTGGACATAAATGGGGTTTCTGCACATAAAGGGTGTTTCTGCACATAAAGGGGGTCTGTGCACATAGAGGGGGTTTGTGGGCACTGCAGTCCCTGGGCGGGTGTGGGCTCACTCAGGGCTGAGTGGCTGTGGCTGAGGGGCCAGGAGAGGTCTCAGCACTGCAGCATTGATGGTCTCTCCTCTCTGGCACTGACAGGAGAGGAGCCCAGGTGAGGCACTGATGGATTTTGGCTTCTCACTAATTAAAAATGAGTAAATCTTTCAAGTCACTGCCTCTGCTTTCTGTTGCTGAGGTCTCAGCAGTGAGCAGAGTGTGCTCCATGTCAGCCTCTGAAATTGCTGCACCAAAACCTCCATTGCCCAGGGATGCCCTGGGGAAAGCAGAACAGTGAACTGCTTAAAAATTAAACTCTTTCCTTTGGGCAGTTTCTGAAAAAAAACCACAAATCCATTTTGACTTTCAATTTAAAAAACAAAACAAAGGAAACTACAAATTCCAATGCAGAAATGGAGAGCAGGACTATCCTAGGCTCCTCCCTGGGATCCAGGGGGAGCCACAGCTTCTCTGGGCACCACTTATAAATGAAATACAGAATTTGCTGTATTATATTTTATAATTTCATATTGTTTATATATTATTTTAACATTATTATGTTATATAACTATTGATTAATTGATAATTAATAACACTCAATATAATAATTATCATAATATATAATAATCAATATATTGATCGATTGCATATAATTTTGTACTATTTATATTTTATTTTAACATTAATCTATTGTTATATAACTATTGATTAATTAGTAATTAATAATGCTTAATATAATAATTATCATAATATATAATAATCAATATATTGATCGATTGCATATAATTTTGTATTATTTATATTTTATTTTAACATTAATCTACTAAGTTATATAACTATTGATTAATTCATAATTAATAATAGTTAATATAATAATATATAATAATTAATATATTGCTAGATTGTATATAATTTTGTATTATTTATATTTTATCGTAATACGATTTTATATAATTTTATATTGTGTTATGTTATCTTACTGTAAATAAGCAAATGGGAAATAGGTTTAATGCCCCTCCCCATTTCTGAGTTAAGCAAAGTGCCTGTCTGAAGGGTCAGTGAAAGCCAATAATAAACCAGATGATCTTGGAGCAGTAAAGGGGCATCAGCAGGGTCTGTGCTCCCACAGCTCAGCAGATTGTTTAATTGATCCCACAATTGATTGCTCTCAGCTAATGACAATTGTGCCTTCCTTGCCCTCCTGTCCTGGTGGACAGTGTGCTGGTGATGCCTTGTGCAGACTGCCCTGGAGCAGAGGCTGGACAGAGCTCCAGAATAAAGCAGGGATTTATTCAAAGCATCTCCTCCATGGATCCACCTTGGGCAGCACCAGAGCCCAGCCAGGGCTGCACCCAAGATGAACCAAAATGGCCCCAAAATGCACGGCCGGGCACGGGCTCTGTCCCTGGGATCAGTTCTGCTCCATTTGCACCTTGCAGTTCATTGTCCCATTCCAGCTTTAGCCCCTGCAGTCCCACCCTGCTTGTTTTTCTCTCTCCAGCCCACGGGGTTTGTGCTCTTGGGCTGAGATTTGGATCATTTGTCCTTGGTGCCCAGCTGGAGCAGGAATTGTTTTGTCTCCCTGCTCTGTGCACAGAGCTCAGCATCCCCTGATGTGTGCCCAGACCCACACACTAAAGCAGCACAGAATGGGAAAATAGAAAAGCCAAACCTGAGGCACCAAGGGAGCTGGGCAGAGCCATCCCTGGGGGTTGAACAGCCCTGCTGTGGTGGCACCTGGGGACATTGGTCAGTGTGGCCTGGGCAGTGCTGCCAGCAGCTGCACTCAGCCACCTTCAGGTCCTTTCCAAACTGAATAATTCTGTGTTCCTGGGGCTGTCCTGTGGGGCACAGAGGTGTGCTGTGACCAAACCCCAGATGAGAGAGCAGCTCCAGGTGCTGGGCCTGGCTGGTACCTGGGCACTGCCTGGAATCCCCAGCCCTGCATTCCAGCCTCAGCATCCAGGGAATTGTGCTGCAATGCCTGGAATTCCCCAGCCCTGCATTCCAGCCTCAGCATCCAGGGAATTGTGCTGCAATGCCTGGAATCCCCAGCCCTGCATTCCAGCCTCACATCCCTGGAGCTGTGCTGGGAGGGCCCAGGGAGGGGAGCCCTGGAGCAGCAGGGTGGGCTTGGGTTGGGCTGTGGGACCCCAAACCCAGCCTGGCTCTGGGCTGAGGCTCCTGGGGGACAATGTGCTCAAGGTGGGTGTAAACCATGAAGGAATGAGGAGCAAAGTTGATTCTGCAGGCCAGCAGCTTGAGCAGAGCAGCAGGAGAACGCTGCAGTTCTGAGCAGGGTCCGGGGGAGCTCTGGGCCTCAGCAGGGTTTATTTTCACAGGTGCTGAGTCCGGAGCCATCAAAGCCCCTCCACCCTCGTTTGTGTCTCCAGTAGCCCCAGCTCTGCTCTTCATTCACTCTTTCCATGCTGCTCCTGCACGTTGATTCACAGCTCTACCTGCCTCTCCTTGCAATCAGTAGCATTAATTAGTTAATGAATGCCCACAGTGCAGAGTTACAGGCATTTATTCAGGAAATGGATGGTGGCTGTGATCAGGAGATTGATCCAAGCCCCCTGTGCAGGGAGCTGCTCCTGCCCCCTGATTGCAGCAATCTGTCCCCGGAGTGGGTAATCAGGAGTGGCACCAGGAGACAAATGAGCAGGGCTGGGGATGGCAGGCAGGCACGGGGCTGATTAACATAAATATCCCATCCTGCCGGGCAGGCCCCAGAGTGGGGCTGCACAATGGAATCGTTCATTGCATGGCTGCAGTGGGGAGAAAAACGACATCATGAGCAAAATGGAATAAACAGCAGAATGTAATTTAATGATGGCTGGCTCATTCTGATCCCTGCACGGGCAGTCTGGGGCATGGGCACTGCTCTGGATTTCACATTCTTTTGGCTGAGAGGGAATCATTTTCCAAGAAGTGGATAAAGGAGTGTGCAGGATCCTGCCAGGTGTCCTGGGGATGTTCCCCCTTCCTGAACTCAGCAGGGATTTCCCAAGGAAAGAGTTGATGCCTCAGGTTTGGCTTTTCTATTTTCCCATTCTGTGCTGCTTTAGTGTGTGGGTCTGGGCACACATCAGGGGATGCTGAGCTCTGTGCACAGAGCAGGGAGACAAAACAATTCCTGCTCCAGCTGGGCACCAAGGACAAATGACCCAAATCTCAGCCCCAGAGCACAAACCCCGTGGGCTGGAGAGAGAAAAACAAGCAGGGTGGGACTGCAGGGGCTAAAGCTGGAATGGGACAATGAACTGCAAGGTGCAAATGGAGCAGAACTGATCCCAGGGACAGAGCCCGTGCCCGGCCGTGCATTTTGGGGCCATTTTGGTTCATCTTGGGTGCAGCCCTGGCTGGGCTCTGGTGCTGCCCAAGGTGGATCCATGGAGGAGATGCTGTGAATGAATCCCTGCTTTATTCTGGAATTCTGTCCAGCCACTGCTCTAGGGCAGCCTGCACAAGGCATCCATTTTTTGGGGGCTTTTTTTGTTTTTGTTTGTTTGTTTGTTTTAATTTTTTGTTTGGATTTTTTTGTTAGTTTTGTTTCATTCTTTTTTTGTGGTTTTTGTTTTTTTAGGTTTTTTTAATTTTATTTTATTTTTGGTTGATTGCTTTGGTTTGGGTTTTTTGGTTTTTTTTTGTTTTTTTTTGTGGTTTTGTTTGTTTGTTTTTTTGTTTTGGGGTTTTTTGTGGGTTTTTTTTTTTGTTGTTGTTTTTTTGTTTTTTTTTTTTTTTTTTGTTGTTGTTGTTTATTTTTTCTTTAAACCAGGGTGCTCAGGCCTTGGCAGGCCCTGCCCAGGGAGGTTTGGAGTGCCCATCCCTGGGGGTGTCCCAGGAATGAGCTGCACTTTCCTGGCCCCTTGGTGGTGGGGAAGGTGTGGCAGGTGCTGCTGACACCTCTCAGGTAAAATCTGCTCAAAGCATCAACTCTTGGTTACCCTTCCCACCCTGTGATGCTGCTGGGACTGCCCTGAACATGGAGCTCCTAAACCTGCTGGGTTACAGCAGCCCAGCCAAACCTTCCTGGCAAACCTCCAGTGTCCTGACGTGTACGTTACTGTGATGATCTCCTCTGATCAGCCACTCAGCTGTGCTGAGGAAAAGCCTCTTAGCTGGGATTACTCCTTCCAAAGCCAGTGAGTCAATCATGGAATTAGAGCGTGCCTCAAAATCCGTGGGTGTGTGCTCAGCCCAGCCCAGCAGGCTGGGACCTCCCCAGAGCTGCAGCAGGGGCTGCTTTCGTGGCATTTATTTGCTCCACCTTGTGCAGCCCCCATGCCCAGAGGGCAGCCCAGGGAGGGAGAGGCTGCAGCAGGAGGCTCCATCCCTGTGGCTCCCAGCAGGATCTGCCAGCTCCTTTCCCAGGGGTATCCCCCTGCAGGATGCTGCTGCACTCCATGGAAGGCTGTGTCCTCAGAGAAACAAAGTAAGTCAGAAGGAAAATTAGTTCTGGGTTAGAAATTGGTGTTTCATACCCAGCAAGAGATATCAAGTACCAGGTTTGATGCCTCTTGCTCTTCTCTTTGTAATTCCATCAGTCCCTGCAGGATCCCCTCTGATTTATTTCCTCTTGGATAGAGCTAGCCTGTTTTCTGATTTTTCATCTCCTGACTGATCATGGCAACGTTCTGCCTGCCCAGCTCTGCTGAGGCAGTGGGGAGCTCTCAGTGCATTCTCCAAGTGAGGCCACTCTGTTATAAAAACCCCAGATTTAGGCTGGGACAAAGGCTCTGCACCAGCTGGGATGCAGCCCTTGGTGCCTGCACCCAGCAGTGCCACCAGGGAGCCTGGGAATGATTCCAGGTCCTCCCTACAGGAATCTCCCAGGATCTGTGCCCGTGTGTCCTTGGCAGGCTGGGCTCCTGCAGCTCCATCCTCCCAGCTGGCCTGGCTGCTCTGTGCCCTCTGCATGCTCTGCCTCTGCCTGCTCCAGGGAATCCAGCCCGTCCCTCACCGGGGAATTCAGACAGCACAAGGCACAAATTTCAACCACAGCAAATCCTGGCTGTTCCTGCCTTGCCCTGGCTCTGTGAGAAGGGTGGGCTGAAAAGCCCTGGAGCTTCTGCTGAAATCCTGGGGAATCTCCTGGGATCTCTCAGGGTCAGGGCAGAGGGATCCAGCACTGCTCCTGCTGCCCTGCAATCCCCACGGCTCTGGGGCTGCTGTGCCACCCCCAGCTCTGCCTCTGGCTCCCATCTGCTCCTTCTCCCTGGCAATTTGGGATTTTCACCCTGCTGGGAGCAGCTGAGCCCAGGAGAGCCCTGGCTGTGCCCAGGACATCCCTGACTGCCACCTCTGTTATTTTGGACAATTTAGATTGGGAGGTGCAGGGGCAGGGACTGATCCCAGCAATTCCCCTGCCCAGGAGGCAGAACTGCTGCCCTGGGCAGTGCCAGCCCTGAGCAGAGCCCAGAGAGGGCTGGGTCTCATCCCAGGGACATTCCAGGGACACAGGGACACGCTGCTGTGCCCTGGGGTGGCCCTGCTGGAGCAGTGTCCCCCTGGGGTACCTGCAGCCTGACTCAGGCTGGGCTCCTGCCTCCATCAGGAGCAGCCTGGTGGTTTTGCCTCCAAAGAGGAGCCCCCAGCATCCCGCCCTGGCTGGTGCCTGAGCCCTGCCCTCACTGGGGGCAGCTCCAGTCCCACCCCACAGCCCCCAGCCCACTCTCGGGGCAGTTCTGGTGCCCAGGGTGGAGCTGTCCCAGCACTGTGTAATTTACAGTACAGGGGGAGCAGAAAGCTCAGGCACTGAGCTCTGTGCTCTGCCAGGTTCCCAAACTCATAAACACCAGGATTCAATAATGTCTTAATTCAGGAAAACTAATTTCCCAAGCCATTAAATGGTGTTTAGCAAATTAGCTCAAATTTATTTCTCCAAACCTGGAATTAAAGTTGCAGTACATCT
The DNA here is from genome assembly GCF_037042795.1 of Molothrus aeneus. Taxonomy (NCBI): domain Eukaryota; kingdom Metazoa; phylum Chordata; class Aves; order Passeriformes; family Icteridae; genus Molothrus; species Molothrus aeneus. The sequence goes on along the minus strand of NC_089653.1, from coordinate 35,233,653 downwards.
CGATTGTGCTCTGCTGTCCCTTCCCTCTGTAACCAAATTCCAGCTGTGCTGCTCCCTCCAGCCCAGGGCTGGAGTCCAGCAGTGCCCCCCATGCTCCTCACCAGGGACTGAGGAGGCTGGAGAGCCCTGGAGTGACTCCCAGCTCAGCCTGGAGCAGAATTCCACATTTCAGAGCTGCTGCCTGTGTCAGTGCTTGTCACAGACACATTTTATGGAAAATCCTTTCCTTAGGATTTTTCCTCCTGAGAAGCTGAGAGGCCTCAGGAACAAAATGTACCCAATGGTTATCTGCTGCTGTGGGATGCAACAGGTGCATCTGGGATTGGGCTCATGGGGTTGTTTCTAATTCATGGCCAATCACAGCCCAGCTGGCTCAGACTCTCTGTCTGAGACACAAACCTTTGTGATCATTCCTTCCTGTTCTATTCTTAGCTTAGCCAGCCTTCTGATGAAATCCTTTCTTCTATTCTTTTAGTATAGTTTTAATGCAATATATATCATAAAATAAGAAATCAGCCTTGTGAAACATGGAGTCAGATCCTGGTCTCTTCCCTCAGCCCCTGTGAGCACCACCACAAGTGCTCAGATTTCTGAGCAGGGTTTGTGATCTCTGCCTTTCCCCTGTAATGTGAGCTCAAACAGGAGCTGTGTGTGCTGCAGTGGAGGAGGGTTGTGGATGGTCAGAGCTGATCCAGCACACCCTGGCCAGGATCTCAGCTCTTTCTGGGAAACACTGAGCCTCACCAAAAGAACAGGAGTACTGATTTGAACTTCAAATTTTCCAGGATTAATCTGCATTGTTTGTAAATTTTCTGGGCTCCTCCATGCAGCAGGCAGAAGGGATAAATGCTGCATTTTCCTTTTCCATCCCTCCTGCTTCCAGGGCCCCTTTTGTGCCTGCCCAGGCTGAGTTTGAGCTCAGGGTAAATGTTGAGCTAAGCTAAGGTTTGAGCTGAGTGTAAATCCCCACATTGGTGTCTTCATTTTCCTCTCGTGGTTGTTTTATCTGTTTTATCTCCACTGTGGGAGCTGGGCAGGCTCAGGCCAGGACCTCAGGGCCAGGGAAGGGTTTGTTCCTCAGAGCTGGAACAAATCTGTTCCTCCTTGCCACCAGCCCAGGGCTCTGAGGTCCCTCCCAGCCCTTGGGTGGATCCATGGTCCTTTCTGCTTACACTGATTTCCATTAGGCTGTCACTGGGCCGTGTTAATGACTCCAAATAAAAACTCAATACAAATTCTCAGTGCCCCCAAAGCTCAGGAAATAAATCCATCACATTGAGCAGATGGAAATGCAGGCAGCTCAGCGAAGGGCTCTGTAGCAGCATGAGATATATTGGCTTATTCCAATTTCCTCCTTGTTATCAGAGGCTGTTCTGACTGGAAAACTCCTGACCCTTTGAGCAGAAACTCCTTTCCCAGCAGTCAGAAACGTACCAGGGTTGTGTTATCAGCCCCTCCTGGGATGGCGAGGAGCTGTCCCAGGGTGATGTTCTGATGCTGTATCCCCATTCCTGTGCTCTGTCCATGCTGGATATCATGTTCTGTGCCTCCCAGACTGGCTCTGCAGAGCGAAGGTTTTGGTTTGGTTTTGCTCTCAGCCGCTCCCCCACGGCTGGCGGGACACACAGACAGGGCAGTGCCTGGTGCTGCTTTTGCTTTTTGCTTTGCTTTTCGCTTTGCTCTTGCTCCTGCTTTGCCCTTGTTTCTGCCCATTAGTTAGTTTAGCTAAGCAGCCCAAATTTTCCCTGGACTGTTTCTCCTTTCCCCTTTTTGGACCAACTGGAACTTGCTCCGGGCTGGGACCTGGGGAACACCGAGAGTTTGCACCTTGTGGCTGCAGCAGCTGCCCCAGCACAGGAGGGACTGAGAACAGAGCAACCACCCCAGAGAGACTTTCTGAATTTGTCATCATTTCAGAGCGGTGACAGAGCGGTGTCACCTGGTATTGTTCATTCTGTGTGCTGGGGGTGCTGTGCCTGGAAAATAAACAGGTTCTTTCCACTTCTCTCCAAGGAATCCTTCCTGACCCAGCTGGGCAGAGGGGCTGTGTGGGTTTGCTTTCTGGAGGGGCCCCCTTTGGAGGTTTTCTCCCCAATTTGCCCTAAACCAGGACAGGTGGTGGCAGTGCCCTCTCCCAGGTGGCACAGGCAGACAGGCTCTGATCCATGCTGGGGCACAGGGGAAGGGCAGGCAGGAGCATTCCAGAATTCCTCTCCAGAGCCCTCCCCTCCAGTGCCTGCCGCAGGAGAATCTCCAGCACCACGTCCTGCCTGCCTGCTGCATCCATTTTCTGGCACACTCTTGAGAGGGATGGCAGGTTTGTCTTTCCAAACCAGCTGTGGGTCTGCTGGTAGGTAAAACCAGCACTGAGAGATGAAGGGAACAATGGGAAGGGTTCCACTTATTGATGAATGGAAAAAGAGATTTGCTTTTGACAAATGAACTTTAGGTTTGCTGATAAATGAAATTAGACATTGAAAGATGAAAGAAACAGTGGGGAAGAAAAAACCCTAAATTCCATAAGAATTAAAAATGAAAAGGGAGGGTTATACATTAGAGGGGAATCTTTAGTATCAGGACATTTTGGGAAGTCTGAACCTCTCAAGTACCTCAGAAATGGGGAAAAACCCCTAAATTCCATAAGAATTTAAAATGAAAAGGCAGGGTTACACATTAGAGGGAGATCTTTGGGATCAGGTGTGTTGGGGAGTCTGAACCCCTCAAGTACCTCAGAAATGGGGAAAGAGAGAAGGGAAATTTGGCTGGGAAATTGGGATAAAAAGGAGGCTGCATCCTCCAAAAATTGGAGAGACCCCAGGGGATGCCCCATGGCCTCTGCCTGTATTGGAATACAGCCAGAAAGGGACTCCTCTGTCTCCTTTATGGACACAAACCTCTGATGTTTGTGCATTAATTTTCCTGACACTCTGCAGGAAAAATCGGGCTGGGATTTGTCTCTGAGTGTTTTCCCAGTCAGATGAGGCCCAGGATGAGAAAGCCAACAGGTGCCATTTGTTCTCCATTGTGAAGGACAGCAGGTGAAATGGCCCAGCAGTGCCAGGAGCGCTTCCTCCTGTGCCTGAGGCTGTCTCTGAGCTCCAGGGGTGGTTTGGGGCTTAGGGTGTGGGGTTTGGGGTGTGGCACCAGGGAAAGGTGCCTGCAGGGCTCTGGGCTCCCACAGGGGCCCTGTGCCTTCCCTGAAGTGCTGCCATGGGAGGGTTTGTCCTCCAGACTCTGCAATGATTGTGCTGTAATCAGGGAGCACATGGAGAACATTTGATGTCTGCTTTTATCTCACGTGGTTGTTGTATCTGGTGATCTCTCCAGGCTCCAAACCTGCTCTTATTTCATGTGCTGTCAGCCCTAAACATTGACAGCCAAACTGCTCCAGAAAAGGTGGTTTGGAGAGGTTCACACCGAGCAGGATCACCCAGCTCTCCTCCAAGGCACTGCAAACACTGACCCCGGTGCCAGGAGCCAGAGTCACAGAATCCTGGAATCCCTGAGGTGGGAAAAGCCCTCTCAGCCCTGGAGTCCACCCTGTGCCCCATTCCCACCCTGTCCCCAGCTCTGAGTGCCACCCCCAGGTGCCACCTGCAGGGATGGGCACTGCAACCCTCCCTGGGCACTTCCTGAGCCCCCTTTCCATGGGGAAATTCCTGCTGCCTCAAAGCCTTCCTGGAGCTTTTCCTTATTCCTGGCTGTGGCTTCCACTCTTCCCAAAACTCCCCCAGGTTTCTGGTTATGAGCACCCCGTGCTGGACGTGGTGCTGCTGCCCCATCCCAGCTGCCCCATCACCTTTTGGAGCTTTTTTCCTCCCCACTTCCTCCCATCCTCCCAAAATGTCCCAGACTTGTTCCCTTGCTGGCATGGAATCACCATCCCCATTATTCCAGAGCTGCCAGTGCAGGTTATTATCCCCCAGCCAGGGATAATAACTGCAAAAATAAAGATAAAAATAAATATTAAAAAATAAATATTAAATCTTTCTGAATTAGCTGAGTCCAACGTTCCCAGCAACATCAAACAGGCTCTCTAAAAAGAGAAGATTGTTTCACTTTAGTCCAAGGAGATGAGAGGGAATGGGAAGGAAATGGAAAATTATCAATCAGCAGCATTTCCTTCAGAGCCTGGGAGTGAAATATTCCATGATCACGTTGCCATCAGGGAGGGGAGTCACGGCTTGAACCCAGCCAGAACCAGGCCCAGGTGGAGCTGCACTTTGATCAAGGGCTTCTTTTGAAGATCCACTGCTTGATTTGAGAATATCAGATGGAATAAATAACACGAGCAGGAGCTGAAAGAGAAACGTCGGAGGAGGCAGAGGCTGGGATTGGGAGCAGCGGGACTGGTTTGGAGCAGCAGCTGGAGAGGGACAATGGAACAGGTGACAGGAGCCACCAACCCTCTTCATCTGTCACCAGGAGGCTGCTGTGCATTGACCTGCTCCTGATGCCACTAATTACACACTAATTACCCATTAACTGTGAGCATTAACCTGCTCCTGATGCCACTAATTACAGCCCTCACATTAAGGTGAGCATTAACCTGCTCCTGCCCACCACCAGCTGCACCCCATGGAACATTTCATGGAACAGAACCTCACCAGGGTGGCCTCATGTCCTGGAGGAGGATGGAGCTTGGAGAAGGCAACTGGAGGGGAATCTGGGAATATTTTCTGGAATCTGGGAATATTTTCTTTAGAACAAGCCCCTGAAATTCCCTGTGTAGGTTCTCCTGGACAAGGGGACCTGCAGGAGCAGAAGGACAGCCAGCAATGTGGATTTTTGTGGTCATACACTCCTCCCCTCCCCTCTTTAAGTAGATTAAAAGGCCTAATTGGTTTCCCTGGAAGAGAAAAGAACTCAAGCTGCTTACAGAGCAAACAACAATAATTTGCTTTTCCCCTTTTATTCAGGAGAGCTCGATCCCAGCGTTAGGAGAGCACTTTCAATCCCTGTTTATTCTCCTCATAAACAAGCCCTGTGCTGCTGCTTTGTCAGGCTGCAAAGCTCAACCCCTGCTAAACTGGGCCTTAATAACTGAATGGATTGGAGGGGAGGCTGGGCAGGGGATCGGCTTCAGTCCCACTGAGGAACCAACGGGGCTGGGACACAGGCTGGGAATGGGCCCAGCTCTGCCCAGCCCTCTGAGCTTGGCGAGGAGGGAGCAGGAGAGGCCTTTGGGAGGGCAGAACAGCAGAATGCCAGACTGGACTGGGCTTCTTCTGCTCCTGCTTCTGCTCCAACTCCTCATTCTGCTCCCAGTTCTGCTCCAGGTTCTGCTCCCAGCTCCAGGTTCTGCTCCTGGTTCTGATTCTGCTCCCAGCTCCCCATTCTATTCCTGGTTCTGCTCTCAGCTCCAGGTTCTGCTCCAGGTTCTGCTCCCAGCTCCCCATTCTGCTCCTGGCTCTGCTCCCAGCTCCCAGTTCTGTTCCTGGTTCTGGTTCTGCTCCCGGTTCTGCTCCCAGCTCCTTCTGGAAGCTGGTGGAACCCTTGGAGAATCCCCGAGTCCCCCGGGGTGAATGTTTGGCTGTGAATTCCCATTCACATCCGTTGTAAGAGATGTTCTGGCTGTCAGAGCTGTGCCAGGAGGAGCCAGGAGGAGCCATCCCCTCGGGGAGCAGGGAAAGGGGGACAAAAGCCACCAGGGAGCCCTGGGAGGTGATTTTCATCTGCAGATAAATCCTCCTCTGCAGCGTGCAGGAGATCCCAGCGTGGCTGGAGCTCCAGTGCCTTCCACACAGCAGAATTTATTTCCCTTTCAAGATCCTGGCAGCTGCAGGAGGCTGCTGGAGCCCCACATCAAAGGCCAGCCCAGGAGCTGGGCATGAGCTGGAAAGGCTCAGCAGAGCAGGAACAAAGGCACCAGGTAACAGGGAAATGGAGAGGAGCAGTGGAAATGGAAATCCCTTCACTGACATTTCATTCCAGGGCTGGGGTGCAACGCTCAACCCTTTTTGTGGTGCTGACTGACTCTTGCAGCTCCCAAAATTCACAACAGATAAACCCAGGTGTTTCTCTCCTCAGCTGCTGCTGTCCTCGGGGCTCCTCAGAACTCTGGATTTTCACCATTTTTGAGTGCAGGATTTTACAGGAATATTGACACACACCATGTTCTTCTTCACCTACCTCGATGCTCTGTGAGGCGCCTTCTCTTCTTGCAGGGTGACAAAATCTGTTCCAGGCAAACAGAGGGATTCCTCTCCTCACCCTGCATTATCCCCCAGCTGAGTGAAGGAAACCTCTTGGGTTTGTCTCCAGCCCTGACATAGGAGGGCTGCACGTGGGGCTTTTCCTTCTGAGGATTAAAACCAGCAGGTTCATCCCTCTGGGTTCCCAGGCCTGGTGAAGATCTGTGGGATCTGTGGAAGCTCCAGGGAATGCAGAGGTTGTTGTGGAGCTCCTGGGTGAGGCAGCACAGCTGGGAGGTTCTTGTGAAAAACGCATGTAATTTATGATTGGCTTTTCACAAATATTAAAATGAATTATTACATGTGTTGTGTTAGAAAGTGATGCTGTGTTAATTCTCTTAAGTACTGTGTTCAATATAGTTTCAGGTTATAAAAATTGTTAAAATAGAAACTGTGCTATGTAGGATACTTTTTTAAAGAAAGGACTCACAGTGAGACAGCAGCCACAGGACACCTGAATCTTTCAGAGAAAGGGAATTTATTGCTCCATTATCAGGAGAAATGAACTTCTGCCCACCTCAAAAGTGCTGTCAGGATTCAGAGGAAGAAGCTGACACTGCCCAGCCAGAATCCTGTGTTTGAATGGAATTTCTGCATCATGGATGAGGTGTATGAATATGCAACAGGCTGTTGCTTTTAAGGGTTAATCCTCTGTCAACGTGGGGCCTTTTTCGGGCTTATTTTCCCCAGAAAAGGTGCCCGGACTGCCTGTAACTCTTTGTTCTTATTGTCTCATATTATCCTAATCCCAATTGTCCAAATTGTTATTACTCTAATTGTATTGCTATTTTTGTAACCATTTCATTACTATTAAACTTTTAAAATTTTAAAAACAAGTGATTGGCGTTTTTCACAGTGCTCGTGGGGAATCCTCAGCGAGCACAGCCAGGAGCCTTCCCCTGGCTCTGTGTTTCCTACAAAAAAGGTCAGACAAACAGGATTTAAATGGGATTTTAAACAGGAAAATTACATGCAGTGTTATTGCATTATAACACCTAATGTGAAGCACCTTTTATTGCATTAACATGCAATTTATGGTCCATGTCAGCAGCACGTGGTCAGCCTTTGCTGCAGCTGCTCTTCCTGAGGCACCCAGGGGCAGGGATGGGTGGGATTTTGGGAATTAGGGATTGTTCCCCGGGAGGGTGGGCAGGCCCTGGGTCCCTGAAGTGCCCAAGGCCAGGCTGGATGAGGCTGGGAGCACCTGGGATAGTGGAAGGTCCCAGATTCAAAGGCACTTTGCCTGTAAGAGCTGAGAGAGTAGAAAAGGAGAATTTCCCTGAATGAATGTAGGGACTAAGCAATACATATTTTTATTTCTATCTATTTTAGTATATAAAATTGCTTTATTTATATTGAAATTGATGTATTTTTTATTTGACTCCAAGTCTCTTACAAGAGCTCATCCCACCCTTGTCTCTGGGCACATCCTTACAGTAAGAAAATTATTCATCTGACACACAGGAGAGCAGAGGAAACCAGGTAAATCATTTTGCAAAACAACATCTCACGGTTTCTGTATCTATTTTTTATATATTTCATATAAAATAACAGGTCTAAATGCCCCAGTTTGCTGTGGAGCTTATTGAATATCATTGATTCTTTTTCCTAAACGACATATTAAATAGTTCCTATCACTTCCCAAAGCTTTAACCTCAGTCTTAGTTAAGTCCTGCCCTGAAATGTCAATTAGCCTTATCAAATACGACATAATTGTCTCACAGCCTGAATTTCCCTGTGACTTCCAGGGGATCATAGCCCCATTATCCCATTGCAAAGCCTCAGAGCTGGGCTGCGAGCTGAGGGACGGATCCAGCGGGCAGAGCTGCTCTGCAATGTCATCAGAGCTGTCAGGGATGTCAAGGAGCCCTTGCTTTGCTGGGAATGGGGAGATGCCCCTCATCCCCCTCTGCTGCCGCGCAGTGCTGTCAGGAAAGCCTGGGATTTGTGGCTGCCTCCTGCAGAGGAGGGGCCTTTATTCCATTTACTGGCTCAGGCTGGCGCCACAGGTCACTGCCCGTCACGGGTGTCCCAGCAGAACTTCCCAAAGCTCCACGGAAGCGCCTGATGAGGCAATCCTTGGGAAGAGCCCTGAAGCTGGCACGGGGAACCCCCAAATGGCCTCATTAGGGCTTTTCATTCAACCCAGTCTGGGGACTTTGCTCGTCGCTTGTCTCAGGCCTCGTTTCCAGAACGTCTTCATTAAATCTGCTGAAACCAGGACGGGACAGACTGAGGAAAGCCAGGGAAGCTGCAGCCCAGGAGAGGATGCTGACCTCAGGGAGTCTCAGAATCCCTCTGGCTGGGAAAACCCTCCAGGCCTTGGCTCCAGATGTGCCCAGGTGCCACCTCCAGTGACCCCTCCTATGGTAAATCAAAGGTGACTCTGACAAAGGGGACAGAGAACGATGAGGAGGACTCCATGGATATCAGGGGGCTAATTAATGACTTCATTACAGGAGGACAGCTCAGGGGTGCTGTTGGAGACCCGAAGCTGGCTTGGTATGAGGTGCTGGGTGAAATCTGGGGGAGGGAGAGGTGTGCTAGCAGCCTGGGAGGGGAAAATCAACTGTTTGGTGCTGGTTTTTCCTAACAGGCTTCAGGCAGCACAGGTAAGGGGGGCTCTCCTGGGAATTCCTGCCCTGCTCTCAGCAGTGGTGCGGGCAGGAATCAGAGCTATTTCAGCCCAAGCAAATAACAGCTCCTGAGATCTTTGTAAAGCACAAAATCTCCCTCAGCAGCCACATAAACACGAGCCAGAAGCAGGGAAAGCCAAGGTGGTCGGTGCTTCCATGTTCCCACAGACCAACCCATCCATCCTGTCTAACAGGCAGGAGAAACAGCCTTGGACGTCTAAAACACTTGGATTTATTGACTGACAGCCTCCTAAGCAGCCCCAAGTTTAATTTGGAAGCTGTCAGGGAGCAGGGCTGAGTCCCTCAGCATCCATCAGACACAAACTGGCAGGTTGGCACAAGGGACAGGTTTCTGTAGAACTTTCCTTTTTGGCTGCAGGTCACAAACTCTGCGTCCCAAATGTCCCTCCTGGGTGTGGGCAGAGCCTTCCCCTGCCCTGTGCTCACATCCAGCTCCTGTGGGAGGGGATCCCTGGCAGGGTTGGGTGGAATGGGGAACCCAAACCCAGCCCCTCTCCAGCCCTGGGCCCCTGCTGCTGTCACAAGGGGCAGGAGGGGGCTCTGGTGGCCCCTCTGCGGCCCCTCAAAGCCAGCACAGAGCTCTCAGCTTTCTGTGCTTGGGATGACTCCTGAAGTATTAGAAAATCTCTTTTTTTTCCCAGCCCTGTGACCAAAGAAGGAGCTGACATTCCTCAGTTCTGGTTCTCAAGGTTGTTCATTTTCTCTTCTCTGTTCCATCCTCTCTCTGACCTGCTGAGATCTGTCCAGAGGTTGGGGTGTGGCTCAGTCCCTGCCCTTGGCGTGGTGTTGGATTTTGACACTAAAAACTGCCTGTATTTATTTACAATAATTTCCCAATACCCATCACCTGTGTCAGACAGTCTGTCTGTACTCTAAACCAATCCTGAAGTGCCACCATCCCAGCAGAGGATGGAGGACAAGGAGGACAGGACACACCCAGACTCCTCCATCTTGCCTCCTGAACCCCCATTCTAAATCCCCAAAATTCTACTTTTCCAGAATTCTACTTTTTCCACACCCTCAGGCTGGTGTTAGCTTTAGATACTAAAAACTGCCTGTATTTTATTTACAATAATTTTCCAATACCCATCCCCTATGTCAGACAGTCTGGCTCTGCTCTAAACCAATCCTGAAGTGTCACCATCACAGCAGAGGATGGAGGACAAGGAGGACAAGAAGAAGAAAAAGGACTGGACACACCCAGATTCCTCCATCTTGCCTCCTGAACCCCCATTCTAAAATCCCCAAAATTCCACTTTTTCACCCTGTGACAAATTCACTGTCATTCTACTCAAACCCCTGTGGCTTGGAACTCCTCACACAAAGTTGGGAATTGTTTCCATGGGCTAAAATCCAAGGCACAGAGCAATGTCCTGGGTCCTACACAGTGCCATCAAAGGGCTTCCTTCAAAACAAGCAATCCCATTTGTATTTCAGCTTTGGCTCTTTCCCATCCCTTCTCCCGAACCTTTTGGGCTCGTTAAGGAGGCCTGGGAGGGGTTTCTGGCTTTCTTTTCTCAGGCAAGGACATTTGATAGATACCAAAACACTCCAGCTGCAGCAGCAATCAGGAGTGTTAATGAGCAAACACTTCCAGGATCATGGAGTCCAAGGCTCACTGGGATTTTGGGAAAGGCAGGAGGGACACTGGGATTTGGGAATGCCAGGAGGGGCTGTCCAAGGCTCACTGGGATTTGGGAATGGCAGGAGGGACATTGGGATTTTGGGAATGGCTCACTGGGATTTTGGGAATGGCTCACTAGGATTTTGGGAATGGCAGGAAGGGCTGTCCAAGGCTCTCTGGGATTTTGGGAATGGCACACTGGGATTTTGGGAATGGCTCACTGGGATTTGGGAATGCCAGGAGGGGCTGTCCAAGGCTCACTGGGATTTTGGGAATGGCACACTGGGATTTGGGAATGGCAGGAGGGGCTGTCCAAGGCTCACTGGGATTTGGGAATGGCAGGAGGGACATTGGGATTTGGGAATGGCACACTGGGATTTTGGGAATGGCTCACTGGGATTTTGGGAATGACTCACTGGGATTTTGGGAATGGCACACTGGGATTTGGGAATGGCAGGAAGGGCTGTCCAAGGCTCTCTGGGATTTTGGGAATGGCAGGAGGGGCTGTCCAAGGCTCACTGGGATTTGGGAATGGCACACTGGGATTTTGGGAATGGCACACTGGGATTTTGGGAACACCAGGAGGGGCTGTCCAAGGCTCACTGGGATTTGGGAATGGCAGGAAGGACACTGGGATTTGGGAATGGCAGGACGGGCTGTCCAAGGCTCACTGGGATTTTGGGAATGTCTCTCTGGGATTTTGGGAATGGCACACTGGGATTTGGGAATGGCACACTGGGATTTTGGGAATGGCACACTGGGATTTGGGAACGCCAGGAGGGGCTGTCCAAGGCTCACTGGGATTTGGGAATGGCAGGAGGGACATTGGGATTTGGGAATGGCACACTGGGATTTTGGGAATGGCTCACTGGGATTTTGGGAATGACTCACTGGGATTTTGGGAATGGCACACTGGGATTTGGGAATGGCAGGAAGGGCTGTCCAAGGCTCTCTGGGATTTTGGGAATGGCAGGAGGGGCTGTCCAAGGCTCACTGGGATTTGGGAATGGCACACTGGGATTTTGGGAATGGCACACTGGGATTTTGGGAACACCAGGAGGGGCTGTCCAAGGCTCACTGGGATTTGGGAATGGCAGGAAGGACACTGGGATTTGGGAATGGCAGGACGGGCTGTCCAAGGCTCACTGGGATTTTGGGAATGTCTCTCTGGGATTTTGGGAATGGCACACTGGGATTTGGGAATGGCACACTGGGATTTTGGGAATGGCACACTGGGATTTGGGAACGCCAGGAGGGGCTGTCCAAGGCTCACTGGGATTTTGGGAATGTCTCTCTGGGATTTGAGAATGGCACACTGGGATTTGGGAACGCCAGGAGGGGCTGTCCCAGCTCTGACCCTGCCTGTTGCCCTTGGCCAGGCTCTGGAGCAGCTGACCTCAGGAAAGGAGGAGATTCCTCCTCAGAAAGCTGCAGGGAGTGCTTGCATAGAGCAGCTTTTACCTGCTACAAGCAATCCCATAAATCCTCTCCTGGAAATAATAAGACCCAGTAGGATAGCAGTGCAAGGCTTGCAGCTCCTGCCCAGGAGCTGTTTTCCATGTGAAAACACACAAAGCCCATCAAAGCCTCCATTCCAGCTTTTATGGGAAGGTTCAGTGTCGTTTAACAAAGGATAACAACAGCAAATCCATGGGGGGGTGGAGGGGGAGAGAGGCAAGTTTGCTGTGTAATATAAATTACCTGGTTGTTGAGGTAATTACCTAAATTACCTGTGCAATATAAATTACCTGGAGTGAATGATGCCTTTTAGCCTAATGAATCGCCTTGGTTTGCAGAGAATGTGGGATCTTTATTGAGCTGTGTCCCATCGGTCACTGTCAGGCTGGGGTGGAGCTGGGAGCTGCTCCCTGCTCAGGAAACCTCTCCTGTCCCGCTCGGGGTTTGTTCTGTCCCTCAGGGCACATTTCCCTCCTGCTGGGGGCTGCTGTGGGCTGGGTGAGGGAATCAAACAGGTGCTTGCATCCTGCCATCACCAATTAATCCATTCGTTAAATGAGTGTAGGGATAAGGCGATGCATATCTGTATTTCTATCTATTTTAGTATGTAGAATTGTTATATATTGAAATTGATTGTATGTTGGAAAATTGATTATTAATATTGAAGTTGATTCTTTATATTGAAATTGTTATATTTTTCATTCCACTCCAAGAGCTCATCCCACCTTTGTCTCTGGGCACATCCTTACAGTAAGAAAATGATTCATCTGACACACAGGAGACCAGAAGAAAACAGGTAAATCATTTTGCAAAGAACATCCCACGTTCTCTGTATCTATTTTTTATATATTTCACATAAAACAACAGGTCTAAACACCCCAGTTTGCTGTGGAGCTCATTGAATGTCACCGATTCCTTTTTCCAAACCACATTTTAAAGAATTGGCGCCAGCAGGGGCCCCTCAGCCCCGCTGCCAGGGAGCTGGGTTCAGCTGCAGGTGGTTCCTCCATTGACCTCATTTCTATAAAAAGGCCAGAAAAGAAGCAAAGGGAGCAGGAGGGAGCCCAGCTGGGAAGGTGAGTGGGGGGCTCCCTGCTCCTGCAGGGGTTTCTCTCTGATCTGGGGGCAGTTTGGACCCGGGGAGTGCTGCAGGTCAGTTCATGGGCTCGGAGAAACCCTCCCAGTGCAAGCTGTGCCTGCTGCCCAGCTTGCCACCAGCCCAGAGCCATGCCCAGTTTGCCCAGTTTAGGACACAACGGGTGCTCCATGCTGCCCGTGTCTGGTGGGGCAGGGGAAGGAGCCCCAGCCCATCCTTTCCTGGGGATTGTCTCTGCTGGCTGTGCTCAGCATGGAACAAACGCTGCACACGTGTTGATATTTAAAGGTGCTGTAAAATTATGTTTGCTTTGAAGGCAGAGCATATTAGCAAAGGAAAACACCTCCTGCTCCTTAGGCAGTTTCATCTTTATTGACTTCGGTTTTTAAGTGAGCTGACAGCACGGGGAGTGACAGGGACAATTTGGGAGCTGGTGGGGATCCAGATAATGCCTGGATTTGGAACGATTTGGGTAACCCAGCTGCTTTTTTTGTTTTTCAGGAGCTGTGCCAGGTAAGGTTTGCTGCAGAGGGCTGGGGGCTGTGTCAGGGTGACACACGGCGCTGGCAGGCAGGTACAGAGCCCTTGGGCATCCTCAACATTACTCCTCTGAGGTGACAGAAACATTGCTTGATTTGGCAGAAAAAGCCTATCAGAGCTGTGGGAGGTGAAGTGATATTCCTGCAGGCAGGCTTTAAAAGCCTGAGGTACTTCCCCATTGTCCACTTGCTTCCCCTGTAAAACACCATTTATTTATTCTCATTCCACTTATTCCAAGTGCAGCTTCCCCAGCTCATGGGTGTAGGTGTCAAACTGCATCCTCCATGGGCACAGGTAAATCTCTTTTACTGCCCCTTCCCTGCTGCTGGCACTCGTGCTGGGATTCCAGACACATTCCATGAGGTTTTGTGCTGCTCTGCCAGCACAGAGCAGGGGGAGTTCCAGCTCCTGCTTCCCTTCACAACGAATTCATCCTGAGCCAGGACAGCTCGGGCTGGAACAGGAGCCCTGTAATTATCAATAATGCCCTTTCAGATAAGCCCAAAGCCACTTGGCTTTTCTGTCTCGTTGTAAGGCAGTTTTCTGGGGGAGCAGATGAAGCAGTGCCCAAAGGGAAGGGATTTCTCAGATGGGATAAGTGAGATAACTTCCTGGGCCTGACGTTTCCCTATTATTTGTGACTCCTTGGGTGATTTCTTGGAGTGTTAAAGGGAATAAAAGCTGGCATCAGTCATCAGAGTGGAAGTGAAGTGGGGCAAGGCAGCTCTGTACTTCTGTACACCCATACAGCCAGGACAGCGTGCAGACTTCAAGATTTATATTTCCAGAGAGTATCCTGCTGGAAATGTGTGTTGAAAAGACAAATCAGAGCTTTTACAGCCTCTGTTTGCTCTAGAGCAAGCTGTCAGCTTGCAGGCAGGCAAACCTGGAGCTGCTCCTCCAAAACCTCCCAGCCCTGCAGCCTCCAGGTGCCACAGGGAGGGAGAACAGCCCAGGCAGGGAATAACTGGGGGTTTTCACCTCCTCCCTCCTGGAAAGGTGTGATGGTGCTCACAGGGGCCCAGGATGGGGGAAGAGACCAGGATCTGACTCCATGTTTCACAAGGCTGATTTATTATTTTATGATATATATTACATTAAAACTATACTAAAGGAATAGAAGAAAGGATTTCATCAGAAGGCTGGCTAAGAATAGAACAGGAAAGAATGATAACTAAGGTTTGTGTCTGGGACAGAGAGTCCGAGCCAGCTGGGCTGTGATTGGCCATGAATTAGAAACAACCCCATGAGCCCAATCCCAGCTGCACCTGTTGCATCCCACAGCAGCAGATAACCATTGGGTACATTTTGTTCCTGAGGCCTCTCAGCTTCTCAGGAGGAACAATCCCAAGGAAAGGATTTTCCAGAAAAGAACACAGCTACAGAAAGGGGTCTGGAGAGCCAGCCCTGAGCTCCTGCCAGGGCCTGGCAGGGATCACCCCCAGGGTCATGGGATGCTCTGGGTGGGAAAGGGCCTTAAATCCCACCTAGTGCCACCTGTGCCATGGCAGGGACAGCTCCCCTGCCCCCGTGTCCAGCCTGGCCCTTCCAGCTGCCCCTGGGCTGGGGAGCTGCCCCTGCTGCCCCTGGGCTTCAGTGTCCTGCAGACCAATGGGGGCTTTAAGGACGCTGCCTATGGAAAATCCTTTAAACAGGGTCCTTGTTCTTCCTTCCCCAGTTCTGCTGATGGGCATTAATGGGGCTGGGCCTTTCTCTGTCTCTCATTTTAAAGCCCAGCTGGGACAATGAAAAGTCTGACACCCAGTTGTGGCTCATGGGTCACAGCTTCTCCTCATCATCTCCCAGTGCCTTTCATGTCCCACCTTCCTGTGCCTTCTGCAGGGCAGAGACACCTGGAAATGGATGTGGGGGAACCCCAGGCTGGGATCCCTGGTGGGCTGGAGGTGCTGGGCAGGGCAGGGGTCCTGGGGAGCTCAGGGGATGGAGCTGTCCCCCCCTGCTCTGCCTGAATCTGCTGCTTGCAAGCTGCCCATGGGTTATGTTTAATTTTATTCATCTGTTGTATGGAATGTGTTTTATTGCCATGTATGATAATAGAATGTATTTGGTTGTATTTAATGGGAATGTTTGGCTGCGAGCTGGAGCTCTCCTGAACACTCTGTCATTGCTCTGCCCTTCCCAAGGGAATCCTAAGGATGATAAAACTTGGGAAAATGTAACCTAAAACATTATAAAGATGACAAATGTTCCCGTTGATTGTGATGAAACTTTAAGGGGTTTTTATCAGAAAATCCTGGTGGTGTAATTTTAATTTTTCATAAACTCTACCCTGGGTGCAGCTTCCTAAACCAGCATGTTCCAACCCCACTGTGGTCTCTTTGTGTTCTGCAAGCTGTTGTGGGCAACAAATAATATTAAAATTAATATTACGCTTCTTTTGTTTCCCCTCTCCTGAGGGAGAGAACACATTTCTTGTCTCCTCCTGTATCAGAAGCTGTAATGTGAAATATTTCAGTGTGTGTGATGAATGGATTTCAGGTCCCAGCCCAGGATCTGCCTTGGCACCATCTGTGCATGGATTTCTTTGCAGGTTGAGGTTTCTGGGGAGCAGGATGCCAGGGAAGGGCTGGGTCTCCATCCCTGCAAGGGCTCAGGGCTGGGCTTGGTGCAGCTCTGGCCTCAGTGACCCTGGGATTCCAGAGAACAGGGACAGGAGCAGAGGGAACGGCCTCAGGCTGGGCCAGGGCAGCTCAGGGTGGGCACAGCAGGAATTTCCCCATGGAAAGGGGGCTCAGGAAGTGCCCAGGGAGGGTTGCAGTGCCCATCCCTGCAGGTGGCACCCAGGGCTCTGTGCTGGGGACAGGGTGGGGATGGGACAGTGACAGGGTGGGCTCAGGAAGGGCTTTTCCAACCCCAGGGATTCCATAAGAAAATGCAAACAATGTCCTGGGACAGAAATCCAACCTTTTCCAAGGGATGGGCAGGAATGCAGCGTCCCTGGCCTCACCCACTCCCCAGCCCTGCTGGGTGTCTGCTGCAATGTGTCTCTGGCTTTAATTGCTGGCAGTAATTAACCGTGCAGGCAGCTGTCGTTAATTATCCCCTGTAATGAGGCAGCCTGTCCTGCGGGCTCCTGCCAGCAGGATCTGCACATCTGGAGCTCCCTGCTCACCTCTGCACCCCTGCAGCAGCTGCTGGAGCCCGGCCCAGGTGAGCCCGGCCCAGGTGAGCCAGGCCCAGGTGAGCCATCCCCACCTGCCCCAGGTGAGCAGCCCCACCTGGCCCAGCCCTGCAGGAACCCCCAGAGCTGCCTGGCAAGGGTGAAATGTTTGGGAATCCTTTCTGGAGCTGCACAGGAGCTTTGGGGAGCACGGGCAGAGCTCTGCCAGGGAGGGTTCAGGGCTGCAAAGGGATGGAAGGAATGGCCCAGCCCTCAGTGCTGAGCGTGTGTTACTTCCCCTAAAAAGTTTTGGCGTGGTTATTTTTAACCTTTGGAAGGTTTTGAACGATTTATTCTTCCAACACAGCTGATCTCTCCTTCTTGCAAGTTTATCCCGTGGAATTCTGTTTGGCATTTGTTGTGAAACACCAAATAACAAAGTTCTATTACCTATAAATTGCCTTTGTAGGCCCAGAGATCATTTGTTCAAAGGAATGTGATTGAGGGGGATCCATTCTCATCCCTTCCCAGAGCCATTGTGGGAGTTAATGCTCTGTATCGGCGTGGCACCCCCAATCCCCAAACCAGCAATATCTGAAAATGATGAGTGTGTGTGTGTTTAACAGGTGCATCTAAACCTGCAAAAAAGAGAGCAAAATCCATCAAACCCACCAACCCTTCTGCTTTGTGAAGATGCTAAACAGAAGTCACTTTATCAAATCAAAACAAATGGCATTTTCATAAGAGAGAGTAATAGGGAATTATTTTATTTGCTGCAGGAAATGATTGCCAGTCTCCTGCAGGAGGCTGGGAGCGATGTGCACTTGTAGAACACAGAGCAGGCAGAGATACAATCGCATTATGGGGCTTGTTGGAGCATTTGTTCCAATAAAAGCAGCGTGGGGCTCCATCCATCACAGCTCCCAGCGCTGACACGGGCTCCTCTGTCACCTTTAGGCACAGCAAATAATGCTGGAAAGAGCTGCTGCCTCCAGAGCTGGGCTTTGCTCTTCATTAGATCAGCTCTGAATCCCCTCTGAGGGCTCTGGGCTGCTCTGGGGGCTCAGGGCCATTTCTTGCCTTCAGTTCCATGCTGGGAATGGATCCTGAGCACGGCTGGGGAAAACCTGGGGTGCAGGAACGCCTCAGTCACCCTCCGGGGGCTCTGGGGGGACACCTGGGCCCTGGAACTCCTTCCATGGCTTGGGAATTGTGCCCCTGTGCCCAGGTGAGCCCCACCTGCAGAGCCCAGCCTAGGAGGGCCCTGGAGCTGCTGGGGAGTCCAGAGGAGGCACCAAATGCTCAGAGGATGGAGCAGCTCTGCTGGGACACCTGGGGGGGCTCACCTGGACAGGAGCAGCTCCAGGGAGAGCTCAGAGCCCCTGGCAGGGCCTGAAGGGGCTCCAGGAGAGCTGCAGAGGGACTGGGGACAAGGATGGAGGGACAGGAGCCAGGGAAGGGCTGCCAGTGCCAGAGGGCAGGGCTGGATGGGAGATTGGGAATTGGGAATTGTTCCCTGGCAGGGTGGGCAGCCCTGGCACAGGTGCCCAGAGCAGCTGGGGCTGCCCCTGCATCCCTGGCAGTGCCCAAGGCCAGGCTGGACACTGGGGCTGGGAGCCCCTGGGACAGTGGGAGGTGTCCCTGCCTGTCTCTGTGAGAGCTGGCTCTGGGTGAAGTGGCATCATTGCTTGGATTCACCATTTTTGGGGGCTGGAATAGGGAAAAAACCTGAAATCCTCTCTCTTCTATTGGTAAGGTTAAGATTATTGATAAAATAATATTAAGATATTGATAAGATTGCTGTGGGAATGTTGTCTTAGAGCAATGTGGGGTTTGTGTTATTTGTGCCAAGAGGGGGCTGTGAAATCTCATTTCACAGAATGTGCTGGGCAGGAAGGGACCCACAGGGACCACCCAGTGCCGCCCCTGCCCTGCCCAGCAATGCCCCCTGTGCCTGGGAGCAGGTGCCAAGCCTGTCTGGAGGAGTTCCAGGCTGGGCAAAGGGAGGCTCAGGTCAGTGAGGGAGCCCGGGGAGATCCCTGGGGTTGGAGGGGCTGCAGGGCCCTGGCCTTGCCCTGTGTGGCTGGGAAACGCTCCTGGAGGCCGGGCTGTGATCCCAGCCCCAGCTCTAAAGGAAGGCCTGACTTTGCACAGGGCTCTCTGAGCATTTCCACAGCGGGGATTTGCACTCTCACGTTTGTCAGGGTGGTGCTGGCAGCCACACACGTGACAGAGATCCCCACATTAAAGCTCTTCCCAGTTCAATTTTTAATTGTGCTTTATGGGTAAAAGGAGTCTCTACATCAGTGCAGTCTAATAGCATTGATTTCAGCATGGAGTTATCAATTATTATTCAGAATTCTCTGTTATCTCGTTGCAGCTCTGCAGGTTGAGCTGATAATTCAATGTTCCATGTGATAGCCTTTAACTACCATCACTGTCAGAGCCAGCTCCTGGGTGAAATCCCAGCCTTTTCCTGGTGTGTCCCTGGGTAAACAAGGCATTTGTTGCTTTGACAGGGAGGTGATGCACTGAGAACTCTCTCACTTGTGACGTGCTTGCAGAATCAGCTGCTCCAGAAACAACAACTCAGAGCAGTTCTGGGCTGCAGGAGGGATGGCTGCTGTGATCCCACGGCAGGGAAATGGGAACAGCAGGAAAACTCCACCAGGGCTTGCAAGGTTACACCTGAGCAGTGGGGAAGTGCTGAAGGGGCAGAACTGGGTCTGTGGAACTGGAAATGCCCTGGATCCCTGGCAGTGCCCAGGGCCAGGCTGGACACTGGGGCTGGGGGCACCTGGGACAGTGGGAGGTGTCCCTGCCATGGCAGGGGTGGCACTGGGGGGTTTGGGGTCCCTCCAACCCAAACCAGGCTGGGATTCTGGGGTCAATGCAGCTCCCTCCTGGTTCTGCTGCACAGGAGGAGGAGCTGTGTGACAGCCAGGTGACAGTGACACGTGTGACAGCCAGGTGACACAGTGACACACAGCCAGGGGACACAGTGACACACAGCCAGGTGACACAGTGACACACAGCCAGGTAACACAGTAACACACAGCCAGGTGACAGTGACCTGTGTGACAGCCAGGTGACACAGTGACACACAGCTAGCTGACAGTGACACAGCCAGGTGACACAGTGGCACACAGCCAGGTGACACAGTGACATGTGTGACAGCCAGGTGACACAGTGGCACACAGCCAGGGGACAGTGACACACAGCCAGGTGACACAGTGACATGTGTGACAGCCAGGTGACACAGTGGCACACAGCCAGGGGACAGTGACACACAGCCAGGTGACACAGTGACATGTGTGACAGCCAGGTGACACAGTGGCACACAGCCAGGTGACACAGTGACACACAGCCAGGTGACACAGTGACACAGCCAGGTGACAGTGACCTGTGTGACAGCCAGGTGACACAGTGGCACACAGCCAGGGGACAGTGACACACAGCCAGGTGACACAGTGACATGTGTGACAGCCAGGTGACACAGTGGCACACAGCCAGGGGACAGTGACACACAGCCAGGTGACACAGTGACATGTGTGACAGCCAGGTGACACAGTGGCACACAGCCAGGTGACAGTGGCACACAGCCAGCTGACAGTGACACAGCCAGGTGACAGTGACACAGCTCCTGCTGGTGACAGCAGCCCGGGGTGACCTGTGCCAGGTCCCCAAGCCCCTCAGAGCAGGAGGAGCTGGCAGCAGGTGCTGTCACCAGGAGCAGCATTCCCTGAGCAGCCTCCAGCAGCTGATCCGTGTGCTCCCACAGCTCCTGCACCTCTGGGGGTGAGGGCAGCCAGAATTCCTTCCTGGAGGGCCCATGGGGCTGTGCTGGGAGGGCTCAGGGCAGGCACAGAATCCCAGCCTGGTTTGGGTGGGAAGGGACCCCAAATCCCCCCCAGTGCCAGCCCTGCCATGGCAGGGACACCTCCCACTGTCCCAGGTGCTCCCAGCCCCAGGGTCCAGCCTGGCCCTGGGCAGTGCCAGGGAAAGATGCAATTCTGTTTGTGCATAAGGAAATTCAGGAAGGCCAGTTCCCAAATGAATGAATCGTGTGCTGGGAGGGCAGGGAGTATTTCCTCTTTCCAGCATGAATTATTCCTTTCATTTCCCCCCTCCTTTCAGTCTGTTGTAACCATAACTTTATTTAAAAGCCGCTTTTCTTTCCATTGTGACTGCAATAATTTCTTAAAGAACATATTTTAATAGCTTGCCTATATGCTCAGGATTTCTGTTTGCTCCCATAATTGCTCCTTAATTATTTTCCAATTGCTGAAACAACAGTTTTCACAGTTTATTAAAAAGCCTTTTTGAAAGCGCTCCCCCAAGGCATTGTCAGGGTTTATGGCTGTCACTAACAGCCAGAGCAAGTGAATAATCAGCACCAGGCAGGGAGCATCAGCAGTGCCAGGGCAGCTCCTGCCTTTTTGGGGCTACCTAAAACCAGAGACAGACAGAATTAAGGGATCAAAAGCAGTTGTGTTTATTGCAGGGCCCTCAGGTGCATTTAGGGCAGACAAAGCCCCCCAGGGTCTACACCTAAAATGGAGCACAGGTCACAGATTTTCATAGTTTTATAAGTTGGGTCCATTTGTATACTGGGGGTTAATCCTCCAATTACAGCTTCAGCTAATGAAGTCATTTAACTCAAGTTTTCTCCCCCCAAAACTCACTTTTGTTTGCCCTTCAGGGGCCTGAGGCAGTGAGGTGTCCTTGGTTCCCAGCCTGGAGGGGAATTGTTGTGTCTGCCCAAAATGGGGAAGCAGCAGCTCCCACTGTGTGTGGAGGTTAGAATTATACACTAAAGAACTGCAGGGTTACAAACAGATGCAAATATAAAAGGTAAAATCCCAAGGCATCCAAGCAGGGGTGGAATGGGGTGGGGTCCATCCAGCCTGGCCTTGGGCACTGCCAGGGATCCAGGGTGGGCACCCTGTGCCAGGGCCTGCCCACCCTGCCAGGGAGGAATTCCTGCCCAAAATCCCATTTATCCCTGCCCCTGGCAGTGGGAAGCCAATCCCCTGTGCTCAGATAGAACTTTGATGTCCTCTTATGACTTTGCAAAGTTCTGATACAGACAATCCTAATGAGGGTCTCTAATTAGATTAATTTCCTCCCTGCTCCAGCCCCATGCAGCTTTAAACAAATTACCTGAGAGCAGCGAAACCGAACTCCCTGTCCCCAGATCCCAGGGATTCAGCAGCACTTCCACTGCTTGCTCTTCATTTTTCACTCTTGGGAAGAGTTACGTGTCTTTTTGTCAGCTGGAGATGCAGGGATGCTTCACAGCCCCTCATGCCAGCCCCTCGCAGGGAAATGGCCAAATGCAGCCCCTAAAGAGGGGGTTTTAGGGAAAGAGGTGCAGGCTGTGTGTCTGGGATTGCAGCTGTTCAAGGGTCACATCCTGGCAATGTGGTCACAGGGGTTTTCAGGAGGAAGAAGAGACGAGAATGTTGACTCCATGATCAGAAGGCTTGATTTATTATTTTATGATATATGTTACATTAAGACTATACTAAAAAGAAATAGAAAGGAAAAGGTTTCTTCAGAAGCTAGCTAAGCTAAGAATAGACAAGAATGAATAACAAAGATCTGTGTCTCAGACAGAGCAAGAGCCAGCTCTGCCATGAGTGGTCAGGAAATCCCAACATCCACAGGAGCCCAATCACGGCTCTACCTGTTGCATTCCACAGCAGCAGATAACCATTGCTTACTTTGGTTACTGAAACTGCAGCTTCTCACAGGGAAAAATCCCGAGAAAGGATTGTTCATGAAAGATGTCTGCGAGAAAGGATTGTTCATGAAAGATGTCTGTGACATGGGAATTCCATCAGCTGAGGCTGATGGGGAGCTCCAGCTCTGCCCCTCACCCCAGGTCCCTTTTATTGCCTCCAGACACTCTGGCACTCACTGCTAGAAACCATGAATTCCTGAATTCCTCTCTCCAGGGGAACTTTGGGAACCTGGGTGCCCCTTGACCTCCTTTAGAAATTCAGAATATTCACCTTCAAAACTATCTCACTTTCTAAAATCCACCATTTAAAGCACCTCCCTTTTCCAAAGGGGCATTTTTTGAGGCTGTGCTGCTGCCTGGGGGACACTGGCCTCTGTTTGAGCATTTCAATCTGCATTAATGTCATTTTCCCCATGGTGGGGTGCAGCCACAGCCCAGGCTGGGGGAGGCTGTCAGGGCTGTGGCTGGTGCTGGTTTCTGGGATGATTTCTGCCTCTCTGGGACAATGGGCACTTTGCATGGAGCATTTGTGGGAGTGCAGAGCCACCGCTCACCGTGGGCAGCTGGAAGGGCCCCAGCTTGGACTGGGTTTGGTGAGCTTTGCCCCAGGAGCAGCAGGGCCAGTCCTGCCCCACCTGGGAGCAGCAGTATAGGAGCCTAAATGAGAGATGTGGGACTCCAGGGGCTCTCCAAAATGCAGTTTATTGTATGCAAAATGCAGTTTCTTGTGTACAAAATGCAGTTTCTTGTGTACAAAATGCAGTTTATTCCATCCAAGAGGTTCCAGCGGTCCAGGCTGTGGGTGACAGAGCTGTGCCTACAGCTCTCAGCTCCAGCTGCAGGCAGGCCTGGACACCCTTTGGTTTAGGTTACAGTGCATTATTTACTTTTCTTTTGGTTATAATGCATTATTTACTTTTCTTTGCTGAGCATCTCAATACAGTAGAACCAATCTATCCCTTAACTTTTATCTCTAGCCAATCATAACTCCTGTAATTCCCATATTCATGTCACTGTTCTGCAGTCACTCACAGTCAGTACATCACAGGTTAAGCCAGAAGTTGTTTTTCAGTTTTCTTGCAGTGGAAAATTCTGAGACCTTTTTTCTACTTTCAGCTTTGCTGCCTTGTTTGCCTGTGCTCTCTTCCTGCTTGGTGAAAACATCTTCTTGTCTGGGGTGGGTTTATCCTTTGCTCTAAGCCATGAAAACCCCTTCTAACTCACACACCCTTTGCCTCCTTGGTTATCCAGTGACACTGGCTCAGCAATTCTTTTCTTCCATATCAAAACTCGCTTCCATCTCTATTCCTTCATCAGACTCTACATTTAAAAATCTTTCTGCTAAGTTTACACATCTGTGGGACTTTCTTGTCAAACTTCCATCCTTCCCAACGCAGGAGCTTCCCCAGGCCCCACAGCCAGGGTTACCAGAACCATTTCCCAGTCGCTCTCTGTCTCTGTCTCAGCTTTGTGCCCATCTGATGTTGTTAACACAGCACAGAATGGACCCAAATGTCACCGTCACATTTTCTCAAAAATCCCTTCGCCAGGATTTCTTCTCCTGGCAAGCTGAGAAGCCTCAGAGAAAAATGAAAACAATAATTACCTGATCTGCTTCTCCTGTGTTTGCTGCTGTGGAACGTGGCTGGGGATTGTTTATCCCACAGGTGAATTGTTTGATTGGCTTCATGTGAATTGTTTTTACTTAATAACCAATCACCATCCAGTTGTGTTGGGACTCTGAAGAGTCAGTCACAAGTTTTTAATTAGTATCTTGTTAAACCTTTTGTCTCTATTCCTTCTCTATTCTTTAGTATGGTTTTAGTATAGCATGATATGATATAATATAATATGATATAATATGATATGATATGATATAATATGATATAATATAATATGATATAATATAATATAATATAATAATATATAATATAATAATATATAATATAATAATATATAATGTAATATAAAAATTAGCCTTCTAATAACATGGAGTCAGATTCTCAATTCCTCCTTGGTCCTGGGGACCCAGCAAATACCCAAACCAAGGGCAGAACTGAGACCAAGGGCTGTGAATGTGTTTTTATCCCCATGCTGGGGCTGTAAATGTGTTTTTATCCCATGCTGGGCAGGCAGCAGGGAGGCTGCTCAGGGTGGGAAGTTAATCTGTGTTTTCTGTCCAGAGATGATGCTCAGGAGGGATTTGCTCAGCTCTGATAAAGGAATCGCTCACTGGACATGTCAGGGCTTGGTGATCTCTCAGGTCCCTTCCAACCCAAGTGTTCTGTGATTCCAAAAACTCCTCAACTCTAAAAAGACCTCCAGGGGTGGGGATCCCCCCTTCCCTGAGCAGCTGTGCCAGGGCTGGGCAGTCATTTCCATTCAATAATTGTTTAAATCTCCAATCTGACCCTCCCTTGGTGCCCAACGGGGCAGTTCCCTCTCATGCTGTCCCCTGGGAGCAGAGCCTGATCCCCCAGTTCTGTCAGGTAGGAAAAGGCTGTTTTACCCCCCAGATAAATGGAAAATTTATTACAATTAAACACAAAGGGAAGGGCAGGGAAGCAGAGGCCTCAGCCTGGAGGGCTCCTGCACCTCAACAGGAGAATTCTGGAGTGAGCCCAGGGGTAAATCTGCTCAAGTTAAGAGAGGGGGGAACCCATCTCTGAAGAGGGAAAGTAAATTTTGGCAGCTTGGGTGTGGCTCCAGCACCCAACAAGTCCTGCCCTGCCCCAGGGAAGGCAAAGGCAGAGAGAAAAGTGCTCTGGTTGGCAGCAGGCACCCAAAATATTCCACTCTACAGCCCTGGTCCTGGACAGGCTGTGGCTGAGCTGCTGCCTGGGAAATGCTGATTTAGGGACAGCAGAAGGGTCTGAGGGTGCACTGGAGTCTCCTTTCTGCTTTGATGCACCACAGATAAAAGCTGTTCCCCACCCTTGGCCACCTCTGCATGAAATTCTGCCCAGGGGAGTTCATTTGTGCCGTTCCTGCTGCTGGCTCAGCACCTGGGTTACCTCTGGGGCATTCCATCCCAGCCTGTGCTCTGCTTCCCCTGCTGAATAAATTACAAATGCTAATTTCTGCTCTCTAGAAGGGAGGATTGAGGCAGCAGAGCAGACAGGGATGCCAAAACATTCACTGAATGAGCTGCAGCAGTGAAACAGAGCCTGTGGGTTTCCCACTGAGCTCAGAGCAGGATCCCAGCCCTGACTCTGAGATCAAGCCCTTCATTTACCCACAATCCAATTTAGTGCAAACACATCATAGCCAACGTCTGCATTCTGCAACCCACTGCTGAATAACCCTTGAAAATGTCATTTTCTCTCCTTCCTGTGTGTGCTTGCACACAGCTCTTGCTCAATCTCAGTAATGACCCCAATTCCACACAGAGGACCCAAGGCAGAGCTGTCCCTGGGCTGCTCTGCCTCCCTGCACAGCTGCCCCACTCATGAGGTTCTCACTCATTTCCACCCCATTTCCAGGCAGCCTCTCATGAAGGAGCAGGGGAAAAGCCACCTTCAGCCACCACACCAGTATTTACAGAGAGCTCCTCCTTAATGGGGCAGTGTGAGCCCGGGCAATAAAGGGAATTTCCCTGGCAATGCTCAGAGCTCCTGGGGGGGTTTGCTCCAGCTGAGCTCTGTGGGAAGGGCAGGAGCAGCTTCAGCATCTCCCAGCTGCCCTGGGCAGCCCGAGAGCCCTTTTGGGGAGGGAATTCCCCCAAATATTCAACCTAAACCTTGAAACACCACGGGGAACTTCAATAATATCACTTGATACCACAGTCTGTAGAACTTTCTTGTAATTCCCACCTGTTCTGAATTATGTTTCGAGTGGTTTGTGAAATCTCCTGTATTTAATATACAGAAATAGAAATTCTGTATTTTATTCTACTTTTGAAAAATAACTTCTCTAGAGTCACATTCAGTTCTGCAGCCATTGCAGAGGAGATTTTACTGCCTGAAGCAATCGATTATTCTGTATTAAAGAGCAGATATTTGCATTAGGCGGGTGGTGATCACCTGAGATGATCAGGGGACGGAGCAGCTCTGCTGGGACACCTGGGGGGGATCACCTGGAGAGGAGAAGGTTGGGGTGAGCTCAGTGGGGCATCACCTGAAGGGGCCACAGGAGAGCTGGAGAGGGACTGGGGACAAGGCATGGAGGGACAGCACACAGGGAATGGCACTGGATGGGCTTGAAGGTCCCTTCCAACCAAAGTGGATTGTTTCTCAAAGGTAAAAACCGAGTTTATTCCCTTCCTGTCCTTGGTTTGTTCCCTTCCAGCTTGGATCACCTGGGACAGGGATGTGCTCCTGAGAAACCAACCCTGCCCAGTTGCAGCCCTTGGGCTGCAGGGGCAACTCCTGTAAATCTCATTTGTGTCTCCAGATGGAAATCAGCCTTCCAGGCTGCTCACTGTGACCATTTCCAGTGGTTTTCTGCTTTGGTTTCAGGTGGAAGAGTCCCTTTTACAGGAGGGCTGTAAAAGAAGGAAGGCTTGTGCCCTGCTTTGCTTTTCCCGCAGTGCCATGATGATGATGATGATGATGCTTAGTGGGCACATTTGGGGAGTGCTCAAATCACAGCCCGCGCTTCGCTGGGCTTTTCTCGCGGAAAGCAAAGTTGTCATGGAAACAGAGCAGCCGGAGCTTTAATCCCGCTGAGGGACCCGCAGGGGCGGGAGCAGAGCGGCTCTGCCGGGTCACGGAGACCCGGCCCTGCTGCCTCCCCTGGCCCAGAGCCTCAGGGCAGCATCCCCAGCATCCCTGCTGGGAGCAGAGGGCATCCCGGGAGAGCTGAGAGGAGCAGGCACCATCCGCTCCCAACTCCTGCATCGTCCACCCAAATTCCATCATCATCCACTCCCAATTCCATCATCATCCACTCCTGATTCCTGCATCGTCCACCCAAATTCCATCATCATCCACTCCCAATTCCATCATCATCCACTCCTGATTCCTGCATCATCCACCCAAATTCCATCATCATCCACTCCCAACTCCTGCATCGTCCACCCAAATTCCATCATCATCCACTCCCAATTCCATCATCATCCACTCACAACTCCTGCATCGTCCACCCAAATTCCATCATCATCATCATCATCCACTCCTGATTCCTGCATCATCCACCCAAATTCCATCATCATCCACTCCTGATTCCTGCATCATCCACCCAAATTCCATCATCATCCACTCACAATTCCTGAATTATCCACTCCCAATTCCTGCATCATCCACTCCTGACTCCTGCATTGTCCACTCACAATTCCTGCATTGTCCACCCAAATTCCATCATTGTCCACTCATGATTCCTGCATCATCCACTCCTGACCCCTGAATTATCCACTCCCAATTCCTGCATTATCCACTCACAATTCCTGCATCATCCACTACTGACTCCCACATTATCCACCCAAATTCCAGCATTATCCACCAAAATTCCATCATCATCCACTCAAAATTCCTGCATCATCCTCTCCCAATTCCTGCATGATCCACTCACAATTCCCTCATTATCCCCCAAATTCCATCATTATCCCCCCAAATCCTATCATTATCCTCCCAAATTCCATCACTATCCCCCCGCCTGGCTCCTGAAGTTGCTCAGCTGGGGTGTGTGACTGGCATGAAGAGCAGAGCCATGACATTCTCCTGACAAGTCCCATCAACATTAATTGGCTTCATTTCTCCTTCAGTGTCTGGGTCGTTAATGAGATTTGTGATCTAATTTTTCATCTCTTTGTCATATCAGCTGGGAATAATCTTCCTAACAAACATTTATGGACATAATATCCACACATCCATCTGACGTGTCCTTTGCAACCCAGTCTTCTCCAGAAAGGACTTCTACTTTGACAGATGAGTTTAATAAAGAAAATCCTGGAGCTGAGCATTCCAGAACTCGAGAATTCAATAAAAACTTCCCCCAAAGCAGAGTGTTCCTTCTGAAGTGAGAGAGGGAGAGGGAACATCTTCATATTTAGCTGCCATCAACTCATTTCAGTCCATGGATGGGAAAGGGTCTAACAAATGTTATTCCCATTTTACCATGAGGCTACAAAGCTACACAGGAGCAAAAGGATTTGGCAAGTCTTGCTCTCAGGTCTCTTCCTAAATTTTCTTCCAGTTCCTTGAGAAATTTAAGAAGTGAAGTTGAAGGCCAGGTTGGAGCACTCTGGGACAGGGGAAGGTGTCCCTGCCTGTGCAGGGCTGGGTGGGCTTTAAGGTCCTTCCAACCCAAACCATTCCAGGATTAAACTATAATTAATTCCAGCCCCATGCTCCACCCCTAGGCACAGACTTCACCAAGCACTGAAGAATTTCTCGTAGGCACAGAGGGAAAACCCACAGAGGGAACATGAGGGGGGGTTTGTTTTGAGGTTTGCCCACTTCTCTGGGTCACAGCAAATCCCAGCTCTGGGTGCACACACTGCTCCAAGGCCGGTGTGGTTTGTTTCCAGGGAGTTCCTCACAGAAACCCCTTCCTGAGAGCACAGGAATATCCTGTGAGGGCTTTATTTCCTTCTCATTGATCTTTCTTTATGGCAGAACAAACCTTACAATTCATGAGCAATGTTTTCCCCTCTCTATCCCTCCCAGTCTTCAGAGCTCAGCAGCATCCCTTGATCCAGAGCTCCGGGGGAATTGAAATCTTCTGCCAACCTTCTGGAACTCTCCAGGCCTTGCCTTTAGCTGCAGCTGGGGGAGTCTCCCAGGGCATGGGCAGAGTGGGGTTTCAGGGGTGCCCTGTCCATCCCACGGGTATTTCCCCAGCTCCCTCTGCTTCCCTGCCCCATCCAGCACTTCCCAGCCATCCTTCCTTGTCGGGGTCTCTGCTGCTCACAGTGACCCAAGAAGAGTTAGAAAATCTCTTTTCCCAGCCTGGTGCTCGAAGAAGGAGTCAGAGCTCTTCATTTCTCACTCTCAAGGTTGTTTATTGTTCCTTATCTATAAAATTCTTTCTCCTGTCCAGCCGAGGTCCATTCAGCAGGACAGACAGAGGCACTCTGCCCCCCCCAGGCTGGTGTTATTTTTTTATCCTAAAAACTACCTGTACAATATTTACAATTACTTCCCAATACCTATCACCTATGTTAGACATTCTACCCCAAACCAATCCAAAAGTGCCACCATCACAGCAGAAGATGGAGGCCAAGAAGAAGAAGGAGAAAGGCTGGACATGCCCAGATCCCTCCATCTTGCCCCCTGAACCCCCATTCTAAAAACCTCAAAAATCTATTTATTTCACCCTGTGATAAATTCACCATCATTTTACTTTAAACTGTTGTGGCTTGCAGATCTTCATATAAGATTGGTAACTTGCTCCAGGGGTCATAATCAAACCCACAGGGGCATTCTGGGCTCTGAGCCAGGGTCTCTGAGCCCCCTGACAGGGGTCCTGGCCACCCAGGACAGCCAGAGGGGTGTGCTGGGTTCCCACACTTCCTGAGCCCTCTGGTGCCATCCTGGCCCAGGCTTCCCTCAGTCCAGGGCTGTGTGAGGAGAGCATCAGTGAGCAGGGGAGCTGGGCTGGCTCAGGGGTAAAAATCCCTGGTTTAACTTGTGCTAGGGGTTTGTGTTTGCAGAGCAGTCAGTGCTGAGAGGGGGACTTGCTGTTTCCTTAGGGATATTTTATGGAGGGACAGAGGGAAGTGGCTCCATGTCCTGCCCTGGCCAGCCTGGCTGTGCCTGAGCCCATGAGCACAGTGTGTCACCCACCAGCAAAGCCCAATGCCGCTGTCATATTTTCTGAAAAATCCCCTTGCCCAGGATTCGTCTCCTGGGAAGCTGGGAAGCCTCAGGGAAAAAAGGAAAACAATAATGATCTGATTTGCTTCTCCTGTGTTTTGCTGCTTTGGAATGTGGTTGGAGCTTGTTTCTCCAACAGGTGAATTGTTTTCACTCATTGGCCAATGATGGCCAAGCTGTGCCAGACTCTGAGGAGTCACAGGTTTTTCATTATTATCTTTTACCCTTCTGTCTGTATCCTTTCTCTATTCTTTAGTATAGTTTAGTATAGCATTCTTTAATATAATATAGATCATAAAATAATAAATCAGCCTTCTAAGAACATGGAGTCAGATTCATCATTCCTCCCAAAGACAGAGGACCCAGAAAATACCACAGCCCATCACCCACATCAGCCAGGAGCTGCTTCTCTCTCCGAGCCATTTACAGTAATCAAAAAACCTCTCTGCTTCCCAAATTGCCTCTAACGAGATGGATACACGTTTCCATGGGAGAGGCAATTCCCCAAATGCACGGGGTTTAAAATAATTTCTTATTTTAGGCTGTCAAGCTACTGTTAACCTTATAATCGTTTTCTCTAGGAAATCATTCCAGGATTTACATACTCTTCTGTCTCTGCCGCTGCACCCTCTGTATAAATCACACATAATTACTTGGAGAAGGAGATCTGACCTGTCTGTTTAGTCTTTCTTCTCAATTAGCCATGCAATTACAGCAAATGGAGTGGAGCAGCACTTCCCTGAGCTGCTGTGCCAGGGGGCTGCAGCACTCCCACCTCCCCCAGAGCCCCCAGAGCCCCCCAGAGCCCCCCAGAGCCCCCAGCCCCCGGGTGGGGACACTGCTCCAGCTCTGGGGGCTGTGCTGGGAGTGCCCAGGGCTGCCAGCCCACAGTAATGCAGGAGGGACTTTGATAAAGGTAATTCTGGCTTTTAACCACCCAGATTCCTCTCTGGAGGGGACACTCTGGTGGCTCTGCTCAGAGGGGACCAAGCAGAGGTGCCCTGGGGGTGGCAGGCTGAAGATGAGATGAGATGAGCCAGGACTGCAGGGCCACAGGGAGCAGTAATGGGATTTTCCAATCACAGTAGAATCCAGACTGGTTTGGTGGGAAGGGACCTTAAAGCCCATCCAGGGAACCCTCCCCTGTCCCAGGGAGGTCCAAGCCCCATCCAGCCCAGCCCTGGGCACTGCCAGGGATCCAGGGCAGCCACAGCTGCTCTGGGAATTCCATCCCCACCCTCCCAGGGAACAATTCCTAATTCCCAATATCCCACCCAGCCCTTCAGCTGAAGGCCATAATTGAAGGTTTCTCTCCTGAACTTCCCACAGCCGTGTGTGCTTTGGTTTCTGTGTGTCACCTGCCTGCTCTGAATTCCCTTTTCCAGCACACCCAGTTATCAGGCTGCTGATTAATTGCTGACAAGAAAATGAGAACTTTATGTCTGTTATCAAGGAAATGATGGGCATGGGTTGAGAGCTGCAGTCACATTTTCCAGAACATATTTCCAGTATATATTTCAAAGACCTATAGAATATACGTGGGAATTGTTCCTCCTTCAATCCCATTTCTAATATGAGTAAAACTGTCAAGTCTCATTAGCTGCAGGTTAATTCAGCCTTTCACAGGTGATTAAAATACAGACACTGTGGAGCAGATGTCACCTTTTCCTTGGATTCTAATAAAAGGGGAGAAAAAGCAGCAGCACTGAAATGCACATTTCAGAGATTTCCAACACTTTCAGACCCCTCAGCAGTGGGGAAGGAGAGTTTCAGTGTTTGGAGTTTGGAGCATTTCAGATCTGGAGTTTGGGGGATTTCAGACCTGGAGTTTGGGGCATTCCAGACCTGGAGTTTGGGGCATTCCAGACCTGGAGTTTGGAGCATTCCAGACCTGGAGTTTGGGGCATTCCAAACCTGGAGTTTGGGGCATTTCAGACCTGGAGTTTGGGGCATTTCAGACCTGGAGTTTGGGGCATTTCAGACCTGGAGTTTGGAGCATTTCAGACCTGGAGTTTGGGGGATTTCAGACCTGGAGTTTGGGGGATTTCAGACCTTGTTTTGGAGGGATTTCAGAGCAGGTGTTGGGGGATTTCAGACCTGGAGTTTGGGGCATTTCAGATCTGGAGTTTGGAGCATTTCAGATCTGGAGTTTGGGGGATTTCAGACCTGGAGTTTGGGGGATTTCAGACCTGGAGTTTGGGGGATTTCAGACCTTGTTTTGGAGGGATTTCAGAGCAGGTGTTGGGGGATTTCAGACCTTGTTTTGGGGGATTTCAGACCTGGTGTTAGGGCGATCTCAGACCTGGTGTTGGGGGATTTCAGACCTGGAATTGGTGGATTCCAGACCTGATATTTGGGGGATTTCAGACCTGGAGTTTGGGGCATTTCAGACCTTGTTTTGGGGGGATTTCAGACCTAGTATTTAGGGGATTTCAGACCTTGTTTTGGGGCATTTCAGAGCAGATGTTGAGGGGGATTTCAGACCTTGTTTTGGGGGATTTCAGACCTGGAACTGGGGGGATTTCAGACCTGGTGTGGGGCATTTCCTGGGAGGCACCACCCCAGGACCTCCCTCCAGCTGGGTTCTGTGCTTTCCTGTGGGCTGACCTTTACTTTATGTCCTGTAGCATTCCCCAAATTCCCAGCCAAGCTGGGAGCAGGGCCAGGCTGTGTTTCCTGAGCTTTACAAGCAGCCATGCAGCCCCAGAGGCTGGCAGTAATTTGGAGTGAGATTTGTTGTGAGATCCATGTAAAACCCTTCACGCTCCCAAGTTCTCCCCACCCTGCACTCAGATTTACAGCCAAGTGCAGCCAGGGGTGACTCTGCCCTGGGGAAAAGGTTCCCCTGCAAACAACCTGGCCTTTTAATGGGAGAAATTTATAATCTTCTCACAGATTACTAAATTGTGTTGATAATAATAAATTAGAGAGTACCTTAAAGCCCTTCAGGAATTTATTCTCCCGATTTCAAGTGAAATAAAGAACAATCAAGCACTTAAGTATCTCTAAACCCCATATTTATTCCCTAAGATAGGACATGGCCTAAACAAAGTAGACTACTCATGTCCTTGCAGCATTGGCTGTAGATTGCAACTAATTTAAATTAAATTTAAACTTGTATCTTATAATTAAAATTTAAATATTTTCAGTATGTTTTTCAAGGCACTGAGCTCCAGAGCAGTTATTGATGATTGGCAATGTTATAACAGTTTCTAGTGGGGATGCTACCAAGAAAATGCTGATGTCTTCTTGTGGCACTGACTACCAAAAAAGGTTTATTTATGACTCAAAACCCAGCATTTATTTTTTGTCTCTTGCATGCCTTGCTGGAAGTGTAAATATCAGCCTTGCTTTGCTCTGGTAATAAAGACAAATTAGGTACATGCAAAGAGCAGCCACAGAAATGAGAGAACACCACAGACAGAAAATTACAGCATGAGCAATGGTGTTTGCCTGGTTTTGTGCATTTGTTACACCAGTGACAGAAGGTTGTGGCCAAGCACTCAGAGCCTTGCTCTGCTGGGATCACAGGCAAGGAGCTGCAGCTGTGCTGGGATTTCCCTCTGGAGGGGTTGGTCCTGTCCTGGCCTGGGGAGTAGAGGTGGGAACTGCCCCTGCCTGCCCTGGGAGGGAGTGGGAGACCTGCAGAGGAAAAGGCTACAGAGCTCAGAGCCCCTGGCAGGGCCTGCAGGGGCTCCAGGAGAGCTGGAGAGGGGCTGGGGACAAGGATGGAGGGACAGGAGCCAGGGAATGGCTGCCAGTGCCAGAGGGCAGGGCTGGATGGGAGATTGGGAATTGGGAATTGTTCCCTGGCAGGGTGGGCAGCCCTGGCACAGGTGCCCAGAGCAGCTGGGGCTGCCCCTGGATCCCTGGCAGTGCCCAAGGCCAGGCTGGACACTGGGGCTGGGAGCCCCTGGGACAGTGGGAGGTGTCCCTGCCATGGCTGGGGTGATCTTTAAGCTCCTTTCCAACCCAGATCATTCCATGATTCGTTTGAAACTCTGCTTCCTCTTCCTTCCATAATCTCCCCGAGCCTTGTTGCGATGTTTTCTGTGCTCTGCATTTGTATTTTATTTCCAGCAGTGCTGGAAACGGGGCAGAGCTGTGCAGAGGAGGGCTCTGGGTGGGCTGGGAAGGGCTGCAGCCTGCCCTGCTCTGGGCTGGGTGGGAGGACATCAGCAGTTCCACCCATGCCTGAGCTTCCTTCAGATCTGTGCACAGAGACGCTGAAGAGACCAAAACAGCAGGAACAGAATAAAATGTGGCTGAGCTGGGGGCAGAGCCCTGGGCTGGAGGGGCTGGGGCCAGGCTCCTGCTCCTGCAGCAGGAGCGGGCTCGGGCTGGCTGCAGGCACACAGGGGAAATGCTGATCAGTCAGAGACAGCTGCTCAGGGGCTGGGCAGGATCTGGGGGAGTAAAGGGTGTTCCAGTCCTGCAGCTGGAAAATCCTAAAGGTTTTCAGAGAGGAGGAACTGAGCATGGCACGTCGCCCTGAGTTTTTAAGTTTTTCCAAGCCTTCTGATGCTGACATTCTTGTAAGGAACTTTCTCACACACTTTCTGTAAATAACTCATTGTTTTGCATTCCATTATGGAGGAGGAGAAATTTGACGGTTTGTGCAGTGTCATTGGAGAGGTGGCACTGTTACCCTCCAACCCACTGTCACTTTTGGAAATCTATAAATGCTGGGGTCAGAAATTTAAAAATTCTCTTTTTGCCTTGAAAGAGCTGCGTGTCCACATTGTGTTATTCGTGTCCTAGAGGGACAGGTAGAGGCTGAGGGTGGAGCAGAGCTTGGAGGGCTCTGGAGCATGGTGAAGGCTGAGAGATGGTTCATAAACAGCAGCAGGAGCTCTGGAGGGAGATGCAAACTGAGCATAAATAATTCACAGCTCAGGAGAGACTAAAGGAGACCAGCACTGGGATCTCCCATCCAAACCCTGCTTTTGCTTTTTGCTCCTTCTCAGTGGCACAGGGGTGGCTCAGCTGTTGAGGCAGATGTGTCCCAGGGCTGTGGCACAGTGAGACCCCTTTGCCCTGTCCCCAAAGAACAGCAGATCAAACCCTTGGGCTGGGGACAGAGCAGGGTCCCTGCAGGATGGGCTGAGGACAGAGCATATAATAATAATAATAATAATAATAATAATAATAATAATAATAATAATAATAATAATAATAATAATAATAATAATAATTCTCATTATTAATATATTATAATTATATTATGATATAATAATTAAAT
The DNA here is from genome assembly GCF_037042795.1 of Molothrus aeneus. Lineage (NCBI taxonomy): Eukaryota > Metazoa > Chordata > Aves > Passeriformes > Icteridae > Molothrus > Molothrus aeneus. Next base: position 35,198,221 of record NC_089653.1, on the reverse strand, counting down.
AATAAATAATAATAGAAATTAATAATTATTATTAATCATATTATTATATACTATATATAATTATAGTATATTATAATTATATTATTATATAATAAATTAGTAATAAATAATAATAATAATAATAATATATAATGTAATATATAATTATACTATAATTATATTATGATATAATAACAAAATAATAATTAGATAATAAAATAAATTATTATTGTTATTGTTGTTATTGTTATTATTATTTTTAATATATTAGACATTAATGTATTCATTCCCCGCAGGGTGGGCTGGGGACAGAGCAGGGTCCCTGCAGGGTGGCTGGATCCTCACCCTGTGGGGATGGGGCTGTGCCCTCTGTACCCCCTGACCCTCTGAGCTGATACCCTGCAGGGCTGCAGTGCAGCAGGCAGGACTCCGCTGCTTCAGGCACAAAAGCCAATTCTTTACTCACAGAACTCACTTTTATACAGCTTTCACAGACTTTGTGTTTGGCTCCAGCTGGCCAGCAGATTTCTTTCCACTCACCTCACTGGTTAGAAGGTGTTAAGACTTTTTCTGTTCACAGATATTTACATTTTTTCTTTGTGGATTCTCATGGGACAGATCTTCTGTTATTACAGATGAACTAACTTTTCACTCCAAGAATAGGCTGTTCTGCAAAGGGATTCTCATTGTCAAGATTCCTTCACGTGGGGGCTTAGCTGGCTGCTCAGCTGCACTTAGAAGGAGTAACAGGCTTAGACCAACTCTGTTTTTATAAAGCTTTTCTTTTCTGAGAGTCTTCCCTGGAGCAGCCCTGCTGGCAGAGCAGCCAGGGGATGTCTCTGGCAGATATCCCAGGGCTGTATCCGGCATCCTCTGGGCTTTGGGATGAGGCTCCTCTCCTCTCTGGCTCCCCTTCCTCCCCCAAAGCACACACAGGCTTTAGGAGAGCCAGGATTAAAGCTGGCAGACGTCAAATTGCCGTGGCACTGAGAGGAGCATTTCTCAGCTCATAAATTGGTTTATGACTTTTCATGTAGCAGTCGGAGTAAAATAAATTTACGGACTCAAGAACAGCTTTTTAATGGAAGAGCAATGGAGCTGAGGCAGAAGTTCTTGGCACAGAGGGTTTGAGGATAATCAGGACCTGCTGGACAGGGCTCTAACACTGGCCAGGCAATGAGCAGGACTTGGGGCTAAACATCCAATCTGTGACTTTTTAATGGCTTTTGATTGGTTTCATTGATTTTCATCATGTTACTTGAGTAATTATCAGAACATACCTGCCTGTAAGAAACATGCCACGAGAATTCAAGTGGGAAAACCTTCCAGGTAAGTATTAAAAGGCAAGGACTGGATTATCTTGGGTCTGCAGGAGCTGCTTCACATTTAATGGAGCCTTTGCCATGGCAGGGGCAGTCCCTGGAGGTGACAGCACATGGGGAAGTGAGGGAACTGGAACCAGAATGGGACTGAAACTGGAACCAGAACAGGACTGAAACTGGGACCAGAATGGGACTGAAACTGGGACCAGCATGGGACTGAAACTGGAACCAGAATGGGACTGAAACTGGGACCAGCAGGGGGCTGAAACTGGAACCAGAATGGGACTGAAACTGGGACCAGAACAGGACTGAAACTGGAACCAGAATGGGTCTGAAACTGGGACCAGCATGGGACTGAAACTGGGACCAGAATGGGACTGAAACTGGGACCAGAATGGGACTGAAACTGGGACCAGAACGGGACTGAAACTGGAACCAGCATGGGACTGAAACTTGTGTTCATTGTGTTCATTGTGTTAATGGCATTAATTGTTCACCCAGAGCAGCTGTGGCTGCCCCTGGCTCCCTGGCAGTGTCCCAGGCCAGGCTGGAGCAGCCTGGGAGGGTGGGAGGTGTCCCTGCCATGGCACTGGGTGGGCTCTGAGGTCCCTTCCAGCCCAAAGCATTCCATGATTCCAGGAGAGTGAGGATCCCTAGCAGGCCTGGCTGGGACAGGGCCCTGCCTGGCACCCCAGGAGCTGGGAATGGAGGCTGCAGGGAGCAGCTCCCCAGAACAGTGCCCTGCTTGCCAAGGCAGCTCCCGCTCTCCTGCTCTGGAGCAGCTGTGCCACACCACTGCAGGTGTGAGCAGCAGTGGGATTTCTGCAGCTCCTAACCCCAAAGACATGTGCTTTGGTGATGGAGGATCTGTCCATACAAATGTGGCTCCTGATAATTAAATGTGCCCTTCCATCAAGCTGGGAAAGACACGGAGCAAAGATTTAGGGGCAGCAGAGGGAATCTAAAATTAGATCTGCACCATAAGCTGCATTACTTAGGGAAAGCAGAATTTATTTGCTCCAGTTGTGGAGTCACTAATATTCCCTGAGAGAGACTTTCTGCTGCAATACATTGAGAAGATGGATCATGTTTTAAGCCTTCCAGGGTGTTTGGTGCAAGGCGCTTTGTTAGGGAATGGCAGACGTCTCAAAATAGGGAAATCACCCCATGCTGGAGTTATTCATGGTGAATACAGAATCACAGAAGGATGGAGGCTGGAAAAGCCAAGCACCACCACTGCTTTTCTCTCTGGATATCTCTTCCCTTGCCTACACCAGGAATTTCCCCCTTCCCTGTGTACAGGTGAGCCCCAGAGAACTCCCCTGGGTGTGAGTGCCTCGGGTGACACACAGCAGCCTGAAAAACACCAATCACTTGCTTTTAAAATTTTACACGTTTAATGGTAATAACATGGTTGTAAAAATAGCAATATAATTAGAGTAATAATAATTTGGACAATTGGGATTAGGACAATATGAGACAATAGAGACAAAGAGTTACAGAGAGTCTGGGTACCTTTTCTGGGCAAAATAAGCCCGAAAAAGGCCCCACGTTAACAGAGGATTAACCCTTAAAAGCAACAGCCTGTTGCATATTCATACACCTCATCCATGATGCAGAAATTCCATTCAAACACAGGATTCTGGCTGGGCAGTGTCAGCTGCTTCCTCTGAATCCTGACAGCGCCTTTGAGGTGGGCAGAAGTTGATTTCTCCTGATAATGGAGCAATAAATTCCCTTTCTCTGAAAGATTCAGGTGTCCTGTGGCTGCTGTCTCACTGTGAGTCCTTTCTTTAAAAAAGTATCCTACACAGCACAGTTTCTATTTTAACATTGTGTTATAACCTGAAACTATATTGAACACAGTACTTAAGAGAATTAATACAGCATCACTTTCTAACACAACACATCTAATATTCATTTGAATATTTGTGAAAAGCCAATCATAAAGTACATGCGTTTTTCACAGAGATTTTACACCCTTTTACAGCAGACCCACCCAGCAGCAGCCTTGGCTCTCCTCAGTGCAAACAGAGATTGGAGAAGAGGGAAAAAGGGCCCTGACTCCATGGCACTTTCTGGAACTCCAGTCCTGTTCCACAGCTAATTAATGAAAAGTGATTAGTATTTACTGTGCCAGCCACAGGGACAGCCAATCTGTGATCCTACTGACAGACCCCAGCACATGGACCTTTCCCTCCCCACAGGGCTTTCCCTTTAGCATCTCCCGTTTTTCCAGGGAATTTCAAGCAGAGGATGAGGCTGAGCTCGTCTGAGCTTCACTGGAGCTGCTGAGAGAGAGAATAAGGCTGTGAGAGCAAGAGAAATCTCTGGGAATTAATTGGTTTTTCCCCTAAAGTGACTTGGATCAATCCAGCTTTTCCAGCTGCTGGGGAGTTCACAGGAACAAGCAGCAAATCCCTGCTCTTCAGCTGGGGTTTAGTGCAGGTTTCCTCTCCCATCCACGAGATTTTCCTCCTCACTCACTCCACACTCATGTTCTAACACATGTAATATATTAAAAATTAATGCATTAATTCCAATTTTCTCCCAAGCTTCCCCTGAATCAGGCAAAGTTTAGCTCTTGGGGCAACAAAATTACTTGTAAGAAATAATAGACTTGGGGGATTCCTTTAAAAATGGTTTAGTTGTATCAGTGGATGCCATGACTTGACTAACTTAAATAGTTTCCCTATTTTTTTTTTAATTTAAATGTGCCTATAAGACTTTTAAATGCACACAATCATTTCATTTAATCCCTGGAAGGTATTTCCCCCTCGGAGGACTTTGTTTCCCGGTTCAAAGCAGGAGCTAAAATCTTTGATGGAGAGTTTGAACAAACAGAAACCTTGCACCTCATCCTGATAAAAGCTGTGCTCAGTAACCAAACAATTAATTGCCTCAGACAGAATGGAAGAAACAATTCCAATTCTCCATATTTCAACCAGCAGCAATTTTTGGGAGCATTTCCCCATGAGGGATTAAATAAAGTTAAAACCCTTTTCTGGATTACCCCCTTGGGAATTGGTGGTTCGAGCTCAGCCTTGGAGCAAACAGAGGGAATCCTGCAGGGATTAAAGCTCAGTTTAACCAGAAATCCAGAACAAGAGGGGCTTTGGCCACAGGTACAAGCCAGGCTGTGCTTTACACAATAAATTTGGTGTTCTCTGCTCAGCTGAGGCTTTGCCAGAGAGAAGGGAAGGGGGAAAGTACAGAAAGGAAGGAAATAAAAACAAGCAGGGAAAGGCACAAGGGAAATTGTTCATATTTCCCATATTTCACACTCAGCTCAGTAACTTAGATTAAAAAAAAATCAATATGTACATGGAGAATAATTATTTTATCCACCTCCTCCCTGCTGTTATCCCTGCACAAGGCAGAAATCACCTGTTCCTGGGAAAACATGTTTTAATCTTGTCTCTTTTATTTGAATCCTCCCCCAATTCCTGCGAGCTCTGCTCTGTGCAAACATTAAATAACAATAATGGGGAGCACATTTGGAGAGCCCATGGAAAGCTGCCCGTGCAGAAATCCTGCATTTCCCATCCTGCCAGTGGATGGAGGACCAAGAGCTGCCAAATTCACACTGGCACGGAGACCACAGCCCAGCTCATTGAGAAAATCCCTGAGCTGCTTCGAGACCATTTGTGAACAAAAGAGTCAAAAGGAGCACCCAGCTCCTGCATCACTTCAGTCTGTAGATTGTTCAGCTACTTCAATGTAATGTTCTCATACCCGAAGATCCGCCAGTTTTCATAGGAAATTTTGTTTTCCCACGTGTTTTCCTATTTTCCCCAGTCTGTGATGCGGATTTCAAAGTGACAGTACCCCAGCACAGGGAATTCAGGGGTTGGTGCTGTTAAATTCCCTCTCACCAATGGAATCAGGGCTCTCCTGTGGCTGCATTTCCTAAAAAAATACATTTAAAAATATATTTTTTCATTTAAAAAAAATTGAAAAAGAATCCTTAAGGTTGGAAGAGACCTCCAAGAGCAACATCTCCAACCTCTGACTGAATTCCTCTGTGCCCATCGAACCTTATCCCAAAGTGCCAAAATCAATGGATCAGGGAAAAAAAATTGTACCAGATTTCATTCTAAACTCTGCAAAACTAAAGGTGTGTGACCTGGGGGATGTCAATATTCATATTTCTGCAGTAATTTCTTTTTAAACATTTCATTTTGAACATCTTTCAGAAGCAAAGGCTGTTCCATAACGATGCTTCTTAGGGGGCTTTCCTTACCTTTGCAATAAATCAGTTAAAAATTGCCCCAGGAAATGCTCTAATCCAATATCAAAATTGTGTCCTAAAGATCTGAGGGGCTTCTTAGCATGGATTGTCTGTCTGTCACTGTGACATTGGTGATGAACCATTATGATGAATGGAAAAAAAAGATATTTGCTTTACAAATAAACCTTAGGTTTGCTGGTAAATGAAACTGGACATTGAAAGAGGAAAGAAACAATGGGGAAAACCCCCTAAATTCCCTAAGAATTAAAAATGAAAAGGGAGGGTTATACATTAGAGGGGAATCTTTGGGATCAGGTGTTTTGGGAAGTCTGAACCTCTCAAGTACCTCAGAAATGGGGAAAAACCCCTAAATTCCATAAGAATTAAAAATGAAAAGGGAGGGTTACACATTAGAGGGAAATCTTTGGGATCAGGTGTGTTGGGGAGTCTGAACCCCTCAAGTACCTCAGAAGTGGGGAAACAGAGAAGGGAAATTTGGCTGGGAAATTGGGATAAAAAGGAGGCTGCATCCTCCAAAAATGGGAGAGACCCCAGGGGATGCCCCATGGCCTCTCCCTTGATTGGAATAAAACCAGAAAATGGCTCCTCCGTCTCCTTTTTGGACACAAACCTCTGGTGTTTGTGCATTGATTTTCCTGACAGGAGCATCAGGGCAGGAATTTGCTGGGCAGCCACAAAGGTGGGATGGGCTGGGAGGGCGCGGGTGAAGAGACCCCGCACCAGGGGGACAGCAGGGACAGCAGGGACAGCAGGGAGGACAAATCAACCCCTCCTGCTCTGGGCTTGCTCTCAGCAGCTGCCTGCTCTGAAGCAGACAATGGAGCTCCACTGGCATCATGAATATGCATCTGCAGAGATTGAATGCGATTGTCCAAATTGCTGCTCAATTATCAATGCCATTATCAGCCAGACGAAACAGGGCATTGTTATTCTGGGCGATCCTCTTGGAAATGAATGGGGTGAACAAAAGGGAAGGGAAAACCGTCCTAACCTTCACAAAGGAGCTCCCAGCCCATCTCCTCCGTGCAAGGTGAAGTTTGCTGTCCCCCAGCCCTCTGGGCTTTGTTTGCCTCACAAACATCTCCCTTTTCTCTGCATTTCCACACTGCAGATGCTCATGGGCTGCTGGGATCCATTGTTAACCTGTGAAAGCTCGTGTGCCTCAGAACCAGGACACCTGGCCTGGAATGGTGTCCCCAAGGAGGACACCTGGCCCTGGAATGGTGTCTCCAAGGACACCTGGCCTGGAATGGTGTCCCCAAGGACACCTGGCCTGGAATGGTGTCTCCAAGGACACCTGGCCCTGGAATGGTGTCTCCAAGGAGGACACCTGGCTCTGGAATGGTGTCTCCAAGGACACCTGGCCTGGAATGGTGTCTCCAAGGAGGACACCTGGCCTGGAATTGTGTCCCCAAGGACACCTGGCCTGGAATGGTGTCTCCAAGGAGGACATCTGGCCTGGAATGGTGTCTCCAAGGAGGACACCTGGCTCTGGAATGGTGTCTCCAAGGACACCTGGCCTGGAATGGTGTCTCCAAGGACACCTGGCCCTGGAATGGTGTCTCCAAGGAGGACATCTGGCCTGGAATGGTGTCTCCAAGGAGGACACCTGGCTCTGGAATGGTGTCTCCAAGGACACCTGGCCTGGAATGGTGTCTCCAAGGACACCTGGCCCTGGAATGGTGTCTCCAAGGAGGACATCTGGCCTGGAATGGTGCCTGCAAGGACACCTGGCCTGGAATGGTGTCTCCAAAGCCACCTGGCTCTGGAATGGTGTCTCCAAGGACACCTGGCCTGGAATGGTGTCTCCAAGGACACCTGGCCTGGAATGGTGTCTCCAAAGCCACCTGGCTCTGGAATGGTGTCTCCAAGGACACCTGGCCTGGAATGGTGTCTCCAAGGACACCTGGCCCTGGAATGGTGCCTGCAAGGACACCTGGCCTGGAATGGTGTCTCCAAGGAGGACACCTGGCCTGGAATGGTGGCTCCAAGGACACCTGGCTCTGGAATGGTGTCTCCAAGGACACCTGGCCTGGAATGGTGTCTCCAAGCACACCTGGCTGGCCCTGGTGTCACCTCCAACATCCCCGTGCTCTGGTGAAGCAGAAATGCTTAATATTATTGCTATATTAATAAATATAAAAATTATATTTATCGTTATAAATATTATATAATTGTATATAATATAATATTTTATAGTATATTATATTATATATAATGTATACTATATAGTAATGTATTCTTATATAATATAATATTATATAATGATATGTTATTATAATAACAATATATAATATATGACTAGATAATAATTATATAATTATGTAGTTATATAATTATACAATAATATATTATATTATTGTATATTATATTATATTATATTATATTATAGTATAGTATCTAATAGTATAGTATCTAATAGTATATTATAGTATATTATATTATAGTATAGTATCTAATAGTATATTATAGTATATTATATTATAGTATATTATATTATAGTATATATAGTATATGCAAACATAAAACATTGCATTGAAGTCAGCTGAACAATCTACTATTATATATATAATTAGATAATAATTATATAATTATAATTATATAATTATGTAACAATTAATTTACAATTATACAGCCCTAGGGGGTTTGTGCCATCCCTGGGACAGTGCAGGTGAACAGGCACAACAGCCCAAATCCTCCTCAGCTCCTGCTGAAATTCCCATTAGCTCCTCTTACCATCAGAGCAGCTGTAACTGAGTTTATTCCCACGATTGGCCTGAAGCAAGAGACCAGGCTGCCATCAGCTGCAGCAGCTTTTTAATGTATTTATTTAGTTCTATGATATGGAAGAAACAATAACCAAAACAAAAAGGGAGATAAAGCCCTCCCAACATTAGGCATGGCAAGCTTATCAGGCAGTTCATTAACAAATTCATCTCGCTGATTAAAGCCAATAATGGGCCTTCAACAGAAACGCAGAGATAACAGGGAAAAGGAATTGGTGCCAGCATGTCCCTGTGCACAAGGAATTTATGGAAAATGAGGGGTGCAGGGCTGGATCCATGGCAGGGCTGGGATCTTCCCCTGCTGGGGCAGCTGCTGGGCCAGGGTAGGGCTAAAAGACAGCTCAGAATTCAGAATCAGCTGCAACTGCCCAGAGCAGACCCTTCCAGGAGCCCTGGAAGTGCCCAAGGCAGGCCGGGAGCAGCCTGGGATCCCTCCCAGCTCAGTTCATTCCATGATTCTCTCCAAGCACAACTTGTGTTTAACAGGGAGCAGAACCTGAGGCACTGGATGTGCTGTGGGTCCTGTCAGCTGAACCTGGCATGTGCCAGGGGGGAAAAGCCTGCCTGGGAAGGACCTGAAGGCTCCTCCATTCCCATTCCCATCCCTATCCCATCCCCATCCCATCCCTATCCCCATTCCCATCCCATTCCCATCCCTATCCCCATTCCCATCCCCATCCCATTCCCATCCCTATCCCATCCCCAACCCCATCCCCATCCCATTCCCATCCCTATCCCATTCCCATTCCCATCATTCCCATCCCTATCCCATCCCATCCCTATCCCATTCCCATTCCCAGTCCCATCCCCATCATTCCCATCCCATTCCCATCCCCATCATTCCCATCCCCAATCCCATTCCCATCCCTATCCCTATCCCATCCCCATTCCCATCCCCATCCCATTCCCATTCCCATTCCCATCTCCCCCTGTCCCAGGCTGCTCCAAGCCTCAGCCAGCAGGACCTGGGTGTTTCCCAAGAGGACAAGGCCCCTTTGTGCTGCAGGCTGAGGGCTCGGAGCTGGATGGGATGTGCGGGAGCCCTGGCTCTGTGCAGGGACTGGGAGCACCCTGTCCAGGAGAGGGGATCAGGCACCGCTCCTGGAGCCAGAGAGCTCGGGGCAGCTGAGCCCAGACACCAAATAAAGCATTTCCCTGCTTTGTTTCTCATTAAGGAATCATTCCTGCCCCCCCTGCAGATGAGTTCTGTGAGCGGGTAGAACGCCTTATTGAATTAAAGCCAGAAAAAATTGTATTTTTAATTTAGAAGTTTTGATTCTGCTCTCTCTAAATAAAAAAAGCCTATTTCTCAGCCCATCCAATGTTTCCTCAGGTAATCCCAGTGTACACAACAGGCCCACAGCAGCTCCCAGGGCTTTGATGAGGAGCTGCTTTTCCATCGACAGATATCTCAGCTCACTGAGCGGAATATTGCAGTCTGTGGGGCTGTGATGGAAGGAGCAACCATAAAGCCATACCAGAAACAGATTAAGGTTCTGCAGGTAAATGACAAAGCTGTGGAAAATTAACAGTGCTGCTGTGGATTGTCACATTTCCAGCCTTCCTCTCGGCTCGTTCTCATTCATCAGGACACAAACACACTTTGGGAAGCACTGCAGTGTCTCATTTGGCTCTGAGAATGGTCATCCAAACACCTCTAAGGGTTATAGCCTGCCTGTCAGAGCTGAGCAATAGAAAATTGCTTTATTGTGCTTTATTGTTTGTTTTCTGAGCCTGGATTCTGTGATCTATAAATAATACACGTTGCTGTTATTATCTGTGTCTGTAATTTCCATCAATCCCCGGCTCACTGCTCTGCAGAGCTGCACGAATCCCAGGGAGAGCGATGGGAGCCGTCCCCTGGTCTGGGGGAAGCTGGGAAGGAGCAGGCACAGGAGGGATTGAGGACATCATCTCCTGTGCTGGCTGATGAGAGGGCTGATAAGGACCCCGAGGTGTCACCTGGGCTGGGACAGGGGACAGGGACAGGAGCCCAGGCTGTGCCCCAGCCCCAGTGACCGCCCCAGCCCAACCTCAGAGCTGAACCAAACCTGCCCCAGATCCCAGCCCAAATCCCCAACCCAGGCTGAGCCAAACCTGCCCCAGATCCCAGCCCAAATCCCCAACCCAGGCTGAGCCAAACCTGCCCCAGATCCCAGCCCAAATCCCCAACCCAGGCTGAGCCAAACCTGCCCCAGATCCCATCCCAAATCCCCAACCCAGGCTGAACCAAACCTGCCCCATATCCCAGCCCAAATCCCCAACCCAGGCTGAGCCAAACCTGCCCCAGATCCCATCCCAAATCCCAGCCCAACCTGAGCCAACCTGCCCCAGATCCCATCCCAAATCCCAGCCCAACCCCAGAGCCAAACCTGCTCCAGATCCCATCCCAAATTCAGCCCCTCAGGGGCCCCATCCCAAATTCCCCCTCAGAGCCAAACCTTTCCCAGATCCCATCCCCAGTGACCTCCCCCAGGTCCCATCCCACCTCCCCAGCCCAGCCAGAAGCTGGCCCAGTGTCACAGCCAGGTTTGTCACCTGTGAAAGAGCCACAGAAAGGACATTTCCTGCTGTCCCTGCAGGAAAGCAGCCCCAGAGTCAGCAGAGGCAGGAGCTGAGCTGATTCCCTGGAGAAACCTCCCCAGGAGCCCTCCACACCTCTCTGATGGGGACAGATGGGAGCAGACTCTGGAGTCACTCTGCCACTGCAGTGTGTGAGCCCCACCGCTTCATTCTTCCCTCTCCTTCTTTTTTTGTCTATTTTTTTCCCCAGACCACAAATCAATGGGTTATTTATTTGTTATTTCATATTTATCCAGGAAAGAAAGAAGTATTTGGCCCCTAAAGCAAATCAGGGCTAGAATAGCAGCCTGGGAAAGGTCAGCTCCCTCTGCTTTGTTAATTGAATCTGTCCCAGCACCACAATCCCAGCACTCCAAGGGCAGCGAAGGGCAGGAATATCAAAATAATGGCAGCAAATGTCTTTGGGGAGCTGCAATTGATACCTGGTAAGGACAGGCCAAGCACGGCCTCTGCTTCCAATCTCCTCCCCAGGAACCATCAGCCCTGGGAAGTTTTATCATTTTCTCAAGGTAAATGGTTCCAGGAGGTTTTAATCCTCCAGGGTTGGCCCCAGGGGTGTAAATTCTCCTTAATGCTCCAATTATTTACAGCTCCCAACACAGAGATGCTAGGGCAGCTTCAGAGGTTTGATTAAAATGGGTTTGTGGGTAAAACATCCCAAATTCCTGGGTGTCCTGTTCTGCCCCAGCATCCCTGAGGGGAAAAGGGGAGAGAACCCAGTCCAACATTGCTCACCCCAAAATTAAAACTCTGGGAGAAAACCCAGTCCAACATTGCTCACCCCAAAATTAAAGCTCTGGGGAAAACCCATTCCAACATTGCTCACCCCACAATTACAGCTCTGGGGTAAAACCCAGTCCAACATTGCTCACCCCACAATTACGGCTCTGGGGTGAAACCCATTCCAACATTGCTCACCCCACAATTACGGCTCTGGGGTAAAACCCAGTCCAACATTGCTCACCCCACAATTACGGCTCTGGGGTAAAACCCAGTCCAACATTGCTCACCCTAAAATTAAAACTCTGAGGGAAACCCAGTCCAAGATTGCTCACCCCACAATTACAGCTCTGGGGTGAAACCCATTCCAACATTGCTCACCCCAAATTACAGCTCTGGGATAAAACCCAGTCCAACATTGCTCACCCCAAAATTAAAGCTCTGGGGAAAGCCCAGTCCAACATTGCTCACCCCACAATTACAGCTCTGGGGTGAAACCCAGTCCAACATTGCTCACCCCAAAATTACAGCTCTGGGGAAAGCCCAGTCCAACATTGCTCACCCCAAAATTAAAGCTCTGGGTGAAACCCATTCCAACATTGCTCACCCTAAAATTAAAACTCTGAGGGAAACCCAGTCCAACATTGCTCACCCCAAAATTAAAGCTCTGGGGAAAGCCCAGTCCAACATTGCTCACCTCACAATTACGGCTCTGGGGTAAAACCCAGTCCAACATTGCTCACCCCAAAATTAAAGCTCTGGGTGAAACCCATTCCAACATTGCTCACCCTAAAATTAAAACTCTGAGGGAAACCCAGTCCAACATTGCTCACCCCAAATTACAGCTCTGGGGAAAGCCCAGTGCTGCAGTTTGTGCAGCTGGAAGGGCCAGGTGAGACCCAGCGGCACTGCCAGGGTGCCAGGCAGCGTTTCAGCCAGCACTTGGTGCCCAGGTTTGGCTGTCCAAAGACCCCCAGGAAAGATCTCTGCAAAAGAGAATCATCCTTTAATTGGGAAATCAACTGAACAATCAGAAATTAGCTGAAAGGTTATTTAGTTTGGGAATCAGCTGAAGAATTCTGTAACTCAGAAATTAACTGAAATGTTGTTTAATTTGGAAATCAACAGAACAATTCTGTAACTCAAAAATTAACTGAAAAGTTATTTAGTTTGGAAATCAACAGAACAATTCTATAACTCAAAAATTAACCGAAATGTTTAGTTTGGGAATCAACTGAAGAATTCTGTAACTCAGAAATTAACTGAAATGTTGTTTAATTTGGAAATCAACTGAATAATTCTGTAACTCGGAAATTAACTGAAAAGTTATTTAGTTTGGAAATGAACTGAACAATTCTGTAACTCGGAAATTAAGTGTCCTGCAGCCAGGAGAGCTGTGTCTCCTGCTAAACCTGCAATTCTGACAAACACAACCCAAAAGCAGTGTGAGTTATTTGGGGCTGTTGTTGACAGAAGAATTTGATGATTTGGAGGTTATCAAGGAAGTTTTCATCTTAATTTAATCGGGCACTTTATTACTGTGAGGGGCTCAGAAATGCAGCCATCTCATAAATAATCTGAGCTGGTTAAATGAAATGCAGTGACACAAACCCTTGGCTCATTCTGATCACCTGGTGGAGGACAGCTCCCAGAGCAGGAGAACTCTTGTGCAGCAAACATTAATCCTGAAAAATGGAAACCGAAATATTTTCCTTTGTTTTTTATTCAGGAAAGGCCGTGAATGGCTGATTTCCTGCACAACAACTGAATGTTTGTTTTAGAGAAATGAGCAGAGTTTTTAGATAAGAAACTGCACAAATACATCCTGGGTCAGAAGGCTCAGAGCACCCAATCCACCACATCCCCTGGCTCCTCCAAAGTCCCCAGTCAGCTCACCTGATCACCCAATTTAAAACAATTAAATTTGTTTCCAATTTAATTTCCATTTAATGGCAATCAGAGTATAAACGTTTTAAAAATATGAAAATATATATATAATATAATTTTATATATATATATATATTAGCAAGAACATGGTCTATTGTAGACTTCACTTAATTCCCAATACTCACTGGACTGCCCATGCCCTGCTGTAAGATGGTTCTACCCATTTAATAAGAGTTAATGTTAATTTCATTTATTCAATCCTGCTGCTCGGCTGTAATGGAATTGCAGCTAGAAAAGAATAACACCTTTCCTTACCTGTGTTCTGCACCTCCATGTAAAATGGCAAAGACACATCCAGAATATTCTTATTGAAGATTCAGGAGAATCTGGGCCTGGCTCTGGAATAGACAATGATGAAAAATGAATTAAATGAAGAAAAACCCTTCTCTGGAGTTTTGATGAGGCAAAAGCAACTTTCCACTAGGTTTCCTTTCCTTGGTCATTCTCCACCAGCTGGATTCAGAAGTGTCTGGGGCCTTTTCCTGTTTTTTCTGTAACATTTCCCTCTGGGAGCAGCCCTGATGTTCTGTTCCCCGTGGTTTCCCTCTTAGACACCCCCAGATGGATTGGAGGGGAGCACTCCAAGCTGGCATTGACAGGAGCTGAAGTTCTGTGAGAATCAGCCCCAAACTCTGCTGTAAGAGTGGATTTTGTGCCGGGCTGGGGCTCGTGGAGGGCAGAGCTGTGGGTGAGCTCCTGCTCTCTCCCAGATCAGCCAAGCAAAGCCCAGAGCTCTCATTGCTTTATTGCATTATTGCTGCTTTATTCCGACAGCTTTATTGGGCCACATCCATAACAGCTGGGGCTGGGAGCGAGGGGGGAAGGCAGGAAGGAGAAATGAAAATCAAACAAATGGGGAGAGCTGGGGAGTGGGAGGGCTGGGGGAGCTGTTCCTGGTGCTTGGAGATGGTGAAAAACACAGACACTCCCCTGTGAAAATGTAAAAAGTTCAATAAAGGACAATGGCAGACAAGGAGCACAGAGCAAAGGCCATTACCGGGTATTGTATTTGTGTTTCTATTACCAGGTATTGCATTTTTGGGGTGCCCCAATGAAGGAAGGAAGGAATGATGAATTTGACTTTATGTTCTCAGAAGGTTAATTTATTAGTTTATGGTGCTATGTTATATAAAAGAATGCTAAACTAAACTATACTAAAGAATACAGAAAGGATACTTACAGAAGGTTAAAAAGATAATAATGAAAACTCATTACTCTCTCCAGAGTCTCAACACAGCTTGGCACTGATTGGCCATTAAGTTAAAACAATTCATAGCAGAAACCAACGAGACAATCACCTGTTGGTAAACAATCTCTAAACACATTTCAGAGGAGTAAAACACAGGAGAAGCAGATCAGATAATTATTGTTTTCCTTTTTCTCTGAGGTTTCTCAGCTTCCCGGGAGCAAAACCCTGGGTGAAGGGATTTTTCAGAAAAGATGAACCTAACAACCAGGTGCATCTTTGCACTCACCCTGTTCTCCTCCTCTCCTTCAATCCCTTGGGATTCCATCAGCCTGCTGCACATTCCCAGCCCCTCCTGCACTGGGAACTTCTCCCCAGAGCTGCTCAGCCCGGCTCCTCCTCGGGGCCACCTTTTCAGAGCCTGCCCATTCCTGGGCGGTGCTTTCAGCCCATTCTCATGCCCTGCAGCTCTGCCTGCAGCCCTGAGTGCTGCTGCTGGGCACATCTGCCCAGCTGTGCTCATCCTGTGTGCAGTGGCTGCTATCCCAGCCCAGCAGGCATTTCAACACAAGCACACTGTGCTGTGCTGAAGCATTTCAACACAATTTTAACGCCAGCGCACTGCCAGCAGCTGCTGCACTGAGCTTCATGGGCAGCAGGAATAACAACTGGGTCTTTATAGCAAAGTGACTGCAACAGCACACGTAGAGAATCCAATTTAATATTTGCAAAGAGCCAATATTGTAATGTGGCTCTGTAACAGACGTGCAAAAAAATAGAAAAACACGATGTATACCTCAAAAAGATCTAATTGTTAAGTGAAACCTATATGCAAATATCACTGTTTATTGAATGTTATTACCATTATCTATGTATGGCTGTATATTAAATGTATAATGTATGTGTTTGTAGAGTTCGAATATATATTAGTTTTAGTAGTAAGCTAACAATATAGAGATAAGGAGTAGAATATTTTCTCCCAGACCAGTTGAGAAGAGAAGCTTTCCTAAAAGAGCCCCTTTAAAAGTTCTCTCCCAAATTTGCCCTGAACCAGGAGACTCCCCCATTTCCCTGGGAGCAGCAGAGTTAGTTATTGCCAGAGCAGCGAGGCCAGGCATGAAATCCCCTCTGCAGAGCCTCCAGAGGGAGGGACCTGCCCCACGAGGAGCAGCAACCCCGCACCGAGCACAGGATGGGCTCTGCAGCACACAAACACCAGCGGAGCCTCTTTATTGCAGATACCTGCAGGAGGAAGCTCATCTCCCCCAGGCTGGCCCTGGGCTGGGAAATGAGGCGTTCACTCTGCCTGCTTTGGTGGGCACGGTTTCCTCCTGCCATTTCCGAGTTTATTTCTGGAGCAGATGAGCCCAGACTCATCTGATGGAGATAAAGCATCGTGCTGTTTGCAAGGTGAGCCAAGCCAGGCCCTCTGAACAAAAGAACTGAAATTAATTCCTGCCTGGTTTGGGTTGGAGGGACCCCAAATGCCATCCATTGCACCTCTGCCCTGGCAGGGACACCTCCCACTGTCCCAGGTGCTCCCAGCCCCAGTGTCCAGCCTGGCCTTGGGCACTGCCAGGGATCCAGGGACAGCCCCACCTTCCTTGCTGACAGTTTCCTTCTAAAAGGACGGGAGAGAAATGCCGGGTTTGTACCTATGTGCGTGTTGTGACGGCTTAAAATTGTTCCTCATTTTGAGAACATGAAATAGTTCTCGTAAGGGCAAGCCTGAATTCAAAGGTGCCTCAGCCCCCAGGAAGGAGGAGTTTGGTGCACAAAGAAGGGCACAATTCCCTTTAGAAATGACAATGTTCCCTCTGGGGGATTGGTTCTCTCCGAGTTGCCGAGGTTCTGCTGAGTGTTTCTCCTCTGATAACCAAGTGACACAAGAGCAAACAAATCCACCCGGCTCCAGCAGAATTATGATGATTTCCTCGCTTTTAGATAAAGATCTTTTCCTTAACGCTGCTTTAATGGAGCCCGGAGGTCCCACCTCCCCTGCCAGTCCAATTCCTCTGTTGGGACAGAACAATGGTCCCCGGAGCCGGCCCTGTCAGGGCTAATGAGCAGCGCTAATGACCCCCTGATCAATCGCTAATGCTGCTCCATTGTCGCCCTGACAGCTCCCCAGCAGTTGTTTCAATGCCAGCCTTTCACAGGGCTGCTGAAATATCCCTCCCTGCCCGGGAAGATTCATTGCACCTCCTTCTCCCCATCCATCACACACCCCTGCTCCCGGCAGAAGGAGCACTGCTTGTTTGGAGGACAATTAATAATTAGGGAGGGCTGGAAAGGCCTCGGGAAGGGAGTTTAGCAGCTGAGAGCTTCAGTTCACGAACATTTCCTGCTGCAGCCCAGCTGGACGCAGATACCTGAGCCAAAACCCGGAGTGTGATGTTTCCAGAGGATCCCAGAGCCGCTGGGGCTGGAAAAGCCCTGCAGGATCGAGTCCCAGCTGTGCCCGGTGCCCACCTTGTCCCCAGCCCAGAGCTCTGAGTGCCGCTTCCAGGAATTCCCTGGACGCCTCCAGGGATGGTGTCCCAGGGTGATGTTCTGATGCTGTATCCCCATTCCTGTGCTCTGTTCATGCTGGATATCATGTTCTGTGCCTCCCAGACTGGCTCTGCAGAGCAAAGGTTTTGGTTTGGTTTTGCTCTCAGCCGCTCCCTCACGGCTGGAGGGACACACAGACAGGGCAGTGCCTGGTGCTGCTTTTGCTTTTCCCTTTGCTCTTGCTTCTGCTTTGTTCCTGCTTTGCTCTTGCTTTTTGCTCCTGCTCATTAGCTAGTTTAGCTGAGCAGTCCAAATTTTCCCTGGACTGTTTCTCCTTTCCCTTTTTTGGACCAACTGGAACCTGCTCCGGGCTGGGACCTGGGAAACACCGAGAGTTTGCACCTTGTGGCTGCAGCAGCTGCCCCAGCACAGGAGGGACTGAGAACAGAGCAACCACCCCAGAGAGACTTTCTGAATTTGTCATCATTTCAGAGCGGTGACAGAGTGGTGTCACCTGGTATTGTTCATTCTGTGTGCTGGGGGTGCTGTGCCTGGAAAATAAACAGGTTCTTTCCACTTCTCTCCAAGGAATCCTTCCTGACCCAGTTGGGCAGAGGGGCTGTGTGGGTTTGCTTTCTGGAGGGGCCCCCTTTGGAGGTTTTCTCCCAAATTTGCCCTAAATGGGACACATGGGCACTCCAACCCTCCCTGGCACCCCTGCCAGAGCCTGCCAACCACTCAGCAATTCCCCCAGCTGGACAAGGGCTCAGAACAGCTCAGACTTGCCTGGCCACTGACTTTTCCCATTGAAAAGCTCCCATTATCAGCCAAAGTGGGCACAGGGCTCCCAGGGCAGCTGGACAGGAGCTGGTGACCCTCAGCCCATGGAGCCAGCCTGGCCAGAGCCCTGCAGAGCTCCCTGCCCTGGGCACAGCCACAGCCCAGCCTGGCACCAGCACAGACACAGCCAGGGCCGGCATCCTGCCCACACCATGGACAGGGACACTGAACTGAACTGAAATGACTGAACAGAACTGAACAGAGCTGCAGGAATTGGACAGAGCTGATGGAACTGAACTGAACAGAGCTGCAGGAGCTGAACAGAGCTGCAGGAATTGAATATAAGTGAAGGAACTGAACAGAGCTGCAGGAACTGAACAGAGCTGAAAGAAATGAACAGAACAGAATAGAGCTGAAGGAGCTGAACAGAACTGCAGGAATTGGATAGAACTGATGGAACTGAACAGAACTGCAGGAATTGAATAGAGTTGATGGAACTGAACTGAGCTGCAGGAACTGAACTGAGCTGAAGGAACTGAACTGAGCTGAAGGAATTGAGCAGAACTGAAGGAACTGAACAGAACTGCAGGAACTGAACAGAACTGCAGGAATTACGCAGCACTGAAAGTAAAGGACTTGGAGAAAACCCCAAACATATTCCCTGTCTCCAGGCTCTCTGTGAAGACTTGCAAGGCCTGGAGTTCTTCAGATGCAGCTGATTAAGAAACCAAATTTTTTGCTTTGTCCAAGAAAGAACAGAGCACACAGCAGACACTGATCCTCTCGTTAGAGCTGTAGTGCTAATTAAACTAATTACACACATGAGGCTGGCAAATTGCTGGAGCCTCACAGTCAAAAGAGCCTCACATAATTCAAAAGGGCAATGATTTTTTAAGCATAAAATTGTTGGGAAAAGATATGTAAATGAAATGGAACAATCCATTAGTAAAAAATTATTGCCTTCCTTGCCTTAATACCAGGCTTGCTTTTATGTCAGGCTGATCATTTCTCAATTGTGCGCAAAGTGCTGTACTAGAAACACTCAAGTTCATAAATATCTCCTTTCCAACCCATTATCCTTCCCTTAAATCTGAGATCCTGATAACGACTTCCTGTTTGATAAGAGCAACTCAGCATTTGGTGAGTGGGAGATTTCTGTATGAGATGGGCCTGGGCAGCAGGACAATGAAAATGAGATTTCACCAAAAAGAGAAATCCTGGAAGCAGGGAATCAGAGACTTCCAGATGGGTTGGGTTGGGAGGGACACCAAAGCCCACCCAGTGCCACGGCAGGGACACCTTCCCCTGTCCCAGGCTGCTCCAGCCTGCCCTTGTGTGGCCATGATATTTTATGGAAAATCCTTTCCTGAGGATTTCTCCTCCCGAGAAGCTGAGAGGCCTCAGGAACAAAATGTACCCAATGGTTATCTGCTGCTGTGGGATGCAACAGGTGCAGCTGGGATTGGGCTCATGGGGTTGTTTCTAATTCATGGCCAATCACAGTCAGCTGGCTCGGACTGTCTGAGAGTCACAAACTTTTGTTATCATTCCATTCTCTTCCTTTGCTAGCCAGCTTTCTGATGAAATCCTTTCTTCTATTCTTTTAGGATAGTTTTAATGTAATATATATCATAAAATAATAAATCAGCCTTGTGAAACATGGAGTCAGATCCTCATCTCTTCCCTCATCCTGAGACCCCTGTGAGCACCGTCACAGCCTTGGGCACTGCCAGGGATCCAGGGGCAGCCAGAGATGCTCTGGGAATTCCATCTCCACCCTCCCCACCCTGCCAGGGAACAATTCCCAATTCCCAATCTCCCATCCAGCCCTGCCCTCTGGCACTGGGAGCCATTCCCTGTGTCCCTCCATCCCTTGTCCCCAGTCCCTCTCCATTGTTCTCCCAGGCACTGGAAGGGCAGAGTGAGTCCCCCTAAGGCTCCTTTCTCCAGGCTGAACTATCCCAAAGACTTCAGGAATTGCTGTATTTGCACATGGAAAAGTGAGCAATGCCCCCATTGCTCCCATCCCGCCTCCCTGAGCCCATCCCTGCCCCCTGTGCTGCTGGCACTGCCAACAAAGCCATTTGTACTGAGCTCCACCACAAAATCTCCTCCTGGCTGGGAGTTTTCCCCAGTTCCCATTCTCCCCAGGGCTGGTGATGGATTACATGGTGTGCCCAGGAATTATTCTCCTCCAGAGCAGCTCCATCAACTGCAAAACGCCATTCACCTGTTTCCCCAGCTCTATTAGCTCAAGCAAACCCTTCTTCCCCTGCAATTGATGCCAGCATTTCATATTCCTTAATGGAATGTGTGAGCTCCATGTAGAACACAGAGCCACATCTGCTTTTGCAAATAGTGGAGTTTCACACAGAATATTTTATATCCAGAGCTGTAGATCACTCCCATTTCTATTGCACTGAGGAAATTTCCATTTTTCCCCTGTTTACAAGCTGTTTTCTGCTCAGAACAACATCTGTAAAGGAACCTGAGTGAAAAATAAGCACGGGGAGTTTGGAAAAGCTGGAGAGGCATTTTCTAAACATTCCCATTTTTGGGTGTAGGTTTCAATTAGGAAGCAAGTCTTTACTCAGAGGGTGCAGGACAGATTGCCCAGAGCAGCTGGGGCTGCCCCTGGATCCCTGGCAGTGCCCAAGGCCAGGCTGGACACTGGGGCTGGGAGCACCTGGGACAGTGGGAGGTGTCCCTGCCATGGCAGGGCTGGCATTGGGGGGGATTTGGGGTCCCTTCCCACCCAAACCATTCCATGTGCCACCTTCTGGACTCCTACAGGGGTGCTGCAACCCCTCCTGCACTCCAGATGTTGCCAGATGTGCTCTGCTTGCCTGGAATCCCCCGTGCTGCAGGAGAATGGAATGGAATGGAATGGAGTGGAGTGGAGTGGAGTGGAATGGAATGGAATGGAATGGAATGGAGTGGAATGGAATGGAGTGGAATGGAATGGAACAGAACGGAGTGGAATGGAATGGAACGGAATGGAGTGGAATGGAATGGAGTGGAATGGAATGGAATGGAACGGAATGGAATGGAGTGGAGTGGAATGGAGTGGAGTGGAATGGAGTGGAGTCCCCTCATTCCCATGCAAGCAGGCAGCTCCTGGCCTGAGCATTCCCACAGGAATTCTCCCCTGGGGGGCACAGCCAGATTCTGGGAGCTGGGAGGAGAAGGGGAAATGCTGGAGGAGCTGGTGCAGCCCTGCCTGGGGTGGAGGAGCCCCCTGGGCTCGCTACAGTGATCCCTCCGAGGCCCAGGCTGATCCTCCCTTCTCCCAGGACACGGGAGCTGCAGCACAGCCTGGGTGGCACCCGGGGTCTGCAAGGGGAAAGGAGCAGGACTTCTCCTGGGAGGGATTTTTCTCCTCCAGCCTGAGGCACAGAGGCAGGGCAGGCAGCTGGAGATGGAATCTCACCCTGCCCCAGGGTGACCGTGGTTAAAGGGGGTTTGCAGCTATAACTGGAGCAGAAATTGCCCCTCTCTCTCTCTCTCTCTCTGTCTCTCCATTTCTCCTTGACACCCAAAAGCACATCAATATTTCTGTTCAGACAGCCCAGACCCCACTGCTGGGATGCCACCATCACTCTTCTCCCCCCCTTTAATTATTTTCTCCTGTATATAACAATTTGTTTTCCCCCACTGATAAATATCATCAATTTAAGCAATGTTACTCTAATATAAGCCATGAATATATTTAGCATATAGAAAGTGTGCTCTCCCTTTGTCACTGGAACAGAAATACAGCTTGATTTATAACCTTGTTCTGCCCCACAATCAATTCATTTTTCCTGTGAAAAAGCTGCAGGTGTGGAACAGAGAGGAGCTGGGCTGCCAGGCTGCTCCCAGCCCCAGTGTCCAGCCTGGCCTTGGGCACTGCCAGGGATGCAGGGGCAGCCCCAGCTGCTCTGGGCACCTGTGCCAGGGCTGCCCACCCTGCCAGGGAACAATTCCCAATTCCCAATCTCCCATCCAGCCCTGCCCTCTGGCACTGGCAGCCATTCCCTGGCTCCTGTCCCTCCATCCTTGTCCCCAGTCCCTCTGCAGCTCTCCTGGAGCCCCTTCAGGCCCTGCCAGGGGCTCTGAGCTCTCCCTGGAGCTGCTCCTGTCCAGGTGAGCCCCCCAGGTGTCCCAGCCTGGCTCCAGAGGGGCTCCAGCCCTGCAGCAGCTCCATGGCTGCTCTGGCAGTGGCAGATCTGATTTCCAGCCTCTGTGCTGGGTGGAAATCCTTTGAAATCAGTGTCTTACAACCCCTCCTGTCCCATCTCTATAAAATGAGCCATGGCTGTAACAATCACTTCCTGCCCTCCGGCCTAATTAGGAATTACAGCCAAGCACTGCCTGCTTGCACCTTTCAATATTTGCTCCAGCCCCTCCAGTCCCTGCATTGATGTCCTCTGAGTAGGAAACCCTTCCCTGTGAGACACAAACACTCAGAGTTTTGCACAGTGAGTTTTCCCTGCAGCCTGCACAGAGCCCCCAGACCCAGGGCAGAGCCTGGAGCTGCCCTGGGGTGATGGACAGGGCAGGAGCCGCGTCCTGGGGGTTCCTGAACATCACCCTCCTTTATCCCAGCAGCAAAATGTGTGTTCTGCCTCTCCCAACAGCAGCACAGAGGCATTTCCTGATGGATTTCCTGCTAGCCTGGCACTGGGGCTGATCAGAAACACAACAGCAATTCCCATTGCTCCTGAAACACCTGGGAACCCAGCCCTGCTGGGCACGGCTCCCATGGTGTTGCAGGGTGAGGCCATTTCCTGTTTCACCCATCCCAGCCCCCCAGGGGTGCCAACCTCTCCCTTCCCCTCCCCCTGTCCCCGGGCTCAAAAGGAGACGGGACCATGCGGTGGGGATTCTGTTGGAGCTGTTACCAGATTCAGAGGTCTGTCATCCTGGAATAAACTCTGGACTAAAACTCTACGATAGAATCCTCTCCTTTCTCTTCACCGTTGCTTGAACCTTTTCCACCAGAGGTAAACTGAGTTCCTACTGTGCCTGGATTTGTTCCCAGTGCCCAGCTGCAGCACCCAGACGGCCAAAGGTGTCTCTGAGGTGAAACACCACAGCTGCCACCTTTGGTCCAGCAGCAAGGGTCAGACGGGGCCAGGCACGTCCCACCTGGAAATATTGGGATTAATATTCCACATATTGGCGCCCAACGTGCGGCTGCACGAACCTGCAGCCCCAGAAGGAATCTCAGAACCTTGGAAAAGCTTTGAGGCAGCTTAGCGTCCACACCATGGCCTGGCACACTGGCAATGCCAGGAAGGTCCTTTCCCTTTCCCTTTCCTTTCCCCTATCCATGGGGACAGTGCTCGGTGCTGCTGGGGGTGACAGGGAGCCATTAAAGCCACTCTGGGGGTTATCACTCTCTACACCCCCCTGAAAGGTGCCTGTGCTCAGCTGGGGCTGGGCTCTTTCTCCAGGCAGCACTGATAGAACAGAGCACACAGCCTCAAGCTGCACCAAGGGAAATACAGGTTGGATATTGGAAGAAGTGTTTTTCACAGAAAGGGTGAGAAAGTTCTGGAATGGCTGCCCAGGGAGGTGCTGGAGTCCCCATCCCTGGGTGTGTTTAACAAAGCCTGGATGTGGCACTGGGTGCCAGGGTTTGGTTGGGGTGCTGGGGCTGGGCTGGACTCGATGATCCTGGAGGTTTCTTCCAACCTGGTGATTCTGTGAATTCTGTGATGCAGAGAGAACAGAGCCAGGCAGCTGAGATGTCCCTTCCCCTGTCCCCTCCCACCCCTGCAGCTCAGCCTGAGCCCTCAATTGCCCCAAATTGCTGCATTTTCCTCTCAGAGGTGTTCTGTAAGGAGCTGGGGGACAGCATCAGGACAGGGCTGCTGTGCATGTCTGACACAGTAGTCATTATTGCCATTATTGTCACTATTATCATTATTGTTGCTGCAGAGCTCTTCCCACAGTGTCCTCAGGTGGCTCCTGCTGCCTGACCCCGTGGTGTCCCTAGAGCTGGGAGCTGATCCTCCCCTAGGACAGAGGAAATTCCAAAACTGAGGCTGGAAAATCCCTCCCAGCCCAAGCTGTGCCCATCCCCACCGTGTCCCCAGCTCTGAGTGCCACCCCCAGGTGCCACCTGCAGGGATGGGCACTGCAACCCTCCCTGGGCACTTCCTGAGCCCCCTTTCCATGGGGAAACTCCTGCTGTGCCCACCCTGGCTGTCCCCTGGTGCCACCTGAGGCCATGCCCTGCTGTCCTACCCCAGCCCCACAGTTTTAGCCGTGCCCAGTGGGAATTTAGTGCATGGGGGATCCAAGCTCTGCCTCCAGCCCGGGCTCAGCTCAGTCTGCTGAGCTCCAGGCTCAGCTCTAACCACAGAAATGCAATTTTCTGTCACCACTTCTCGGGAAACAACCTCCAAAGGTGCTGGTGTGTCCTTTCCCAGCTCTCCCTTCCCTCCAGGGCCAGGCTGGGGTGCCCGGGAGGACGAGGCAGTGTCTGCTGCCATCCATCAGCAGCCCCAGCCCATCCATCAGGGCCAGGGAGGCTGGCCCAGCTCCAGGCTGGGCTGGGATATTGCTTTGGGATGGATGAGCCCTGCGCCTGTCTTCAGCTGTCTTGCAGGGGAGTTATTGTGCCATAATCCTCTGTAATTACAGCTCAGGGGATCTTTTCCACTCAGTGCCCAGGATGGAGATGGAGGGGCAGGAGGGAAGGGTGCAGGGACAAGCAGGGCTTTGACCTTCAAGGGCTTCCCTTTACAATCCATGAGTTCCTCCCAGCCCAGCCCTTCTGGAGGGCCCTGGTCTGCAGGAGACACCCGGCAGCAAATCCCTGCCCTGCTGCAGAGCCAGGGATCAGTGAAAAGTTGACGGGCTGTCCTGCACTGTCCTGAGCTGTCCTGGGCTGTCCTGCGCTGTCCTGCGCTGTCCTGAGCTGTCCTGAACTGTCCCGGGCTGTCCCGGGCTGTCCTGACCTGTCCTGAGCTGTCCCGGGCTGTCCTGCGCTGTCCCGGGCTGTCCTGTGCTGTCCTGGGCTGTCCCGGGCTGTCCCGGGCTGTCCCGGGCTGTCCTGCACTGTCCTGAGCTGTCCCGGGCTGTCCTGCGCTGTCCTGCTCTGTCCTGAGCTGTCCTGGGCTGTCCCGGGCTGTCCTGCGCTGTCCTGACCTGTCCTGCGCTGTCCTGAGCTGTCCCGGGCTGTCCCGGGCTGTCCTGCGCTGTCCTGCGCTGTCCTGGGCTGTCCTGACCTGTCCTGCGCTGTCCCGGGCTGTCCTGACCTGTCCTGCGCTGTCCCGACCTGTCCTGTGCTGTCCCGGGCTGTCCTGCGCTGTCCTGCGCTGTCCCGGGCTGTCCTGCGCTGTCCTGCGCTGTCCTGCGCTGTCCCGCGCTGTCCTGACCTGTCCTGCACTGTCCCGACCTGTCCTGTGCTGTCCCGGGCTGTCCTGCGCTGTCCTGCGCTGTCCCGGGCTGTCCTGCGCTGTCCTGCGCTGTCCCGGGCTGTCCTGCGCTGTCCTGCGCTGTCCCGGGCTGTCCTGCGCTGTCCTGAGCTGTCCCGGGCTGTCCTGCGCTGTCCTGCGCTGTCCCGGGCTGTCCTGCGCTGTCCCGGGCTGTCCTGCGCTGTCCTGCGCTGTCCCGGGCTGTCCTGCGCTGTCCTGAGCTGTCCCGGGCTGTCCTGCGCTGTCCTGAGCTGTCCCGGGCTGTCCTGGGCTGTCCTGGGCTGTCCTGCTCTGTCCTGAGCTGTCCTGCACTGTCCTGACCTGTCCTGCGCTGTCCTGAGCTGCTCCCTGTGACCCACGGCTCTGTCCCGGGGGTGCAGCAGCCCCTCCATGGCGGATCCTGCTCTGCCAGCCCCATCAGGAAAAGCCCAGCAGGAGCTGCAGGAGGGAGGGAGGGCTCATCCCGCTCCCAGCCCTGCCTGGGCAGCCCCTGGGTTTTCCTGTCCCACCGATGTCCCTGGACCTGATCCCTGTGTTGATGCTTCCCTGCACGGTGTCTGACGCTTTGGAACGGTGGAAGCTCTGCAGGGAGCAGTGGGGCTCCACCATAAATAAATAAATAGATAAATAGGTAAATAAATAAATAAATAAATAAATAAACAAATAAATAGTACAAATAAAAAAGTATAAGTAAAAAGTATAAGTAAAAAGTATAAAAAAGTATAAATAAAAAGTATAAAAAAGAATAAATAAAAACGTATAAATAAAAAGTCTAAATAAAAAGCAGGTGCAGCCCTTGGTGGTGGAAGCTGTCCCAGGAACCTGGAGCAGGAGAGAACCCAGCTGGAATCAAAGCTTTCAGCTTTGGCTGGAACAGGAGAGCTGGGGGAAAACATCCCAAAAACTCTCAAATGAACAGGGCTGAGAAGGAGGAGGGAGATCCCTGTAAAAATCCCAAAGACAAAGATCAGCAAGTCCCGAACTGGGCCCGAAGGGCGCTCTGGGGAAAGGTCACTGCGTCCTTGGATCCAAGGTGACGGCGTCAGGGAGGCTGGAAAAGGCCTCCAGGACCATCCTGAACGTTCATCACAGGAACTCAGGCTGCTCCAGGGGCATCTGAAACAGAGTCCTGAGGCTGCTCCCGAAATACAAACACTAAAATGTCAGTCCTAAAACTAGCTAGTCCTAAACTAACCCTGGTCAGCCCAAAAATGAGTCCAGAATTAGTCCCAAATCACATAATCCATCATCCCCTAGTACAACAGGCAGAAATTTTAAATGTGAAACATTAAAAATAATTATTTTAATGTTAAATAAAATTATAACATTAAAATGCATTTATATATTTATATATAATTGTATCCTTATATAATATTATATATTAATATATTTAAAATATTATATATATTAGTAATATATATTAATTTATATATTACTATATATAATATATATAATATATAGTAATATATATTACTATATATTATATAGTAATATATAATTATATATTATCATATATTATTATAATTATATAATATTATATATAATATATAAAATATAATTATATAATATAATTATATAATAATTTATATTATTATGTTATACAAATATAATAACAAAATTTGTATAAAATATTATACAAATAATAATATTGAATATTATCTATTTATATAATGTATATTAATATATATTTATATATTTATATATTGATATACATTTATATATACATAATAAAATACATAATTATTAAAATAATTATTTTAATGTAAGACTTCTTACTTGTGTAGCTTTACAGAATACCCAGGAAGATCCCACTGGGGAAGAGCAGGAGAGAGCAGCAGGGGTCCTGAGCTCAGCCCCTTCCTGCCCCAGAGGAGCATTTTATTTGCACAAACTCTGATTTCCTCTTTGCTCAGTCGCACAGAAGCTTCCAGGTGAGCCCCTGGGTGCTGGCATGGATCAAACCTGACCTCTGGAGCCTCCAGGTGGGGCAGGAATTCTGCAGATGGGCTCAGCTCTGGGGTCCTGTTGCTGCTGGGAAGGAGGTGAAGCCCAGCGTCATTATCTGCTGCTAATTCTGGGGCTCATTAAGAGTTTTCAGAGCGTGGTTTCATTCCTTCCTCCCTCAGCACAAGGAATCCCATAAACCCCAGCCTGGCCTTGTTCTAAAGGGTTTTTTTTGGGGGAATCTGGGCTGTGATTTATGGCTCCCACATAGAGCAGTGGAAGGCAGACCTGCCCAGCCCTGCTGAACATCCCCTCCATGCTTCTGTGCCCACAATTTCTTTGCCTACATGGCCATGAAAATCTGAGAGTGGCTGTGATAACCTTGGAGCAGTAAAACCAGAGATAATGGCATTTAAAGAGGGATTTCAGCACCACAAGCTCCAACAACAGCATCCCCTGGTTTTCCACTTGCAGCCCCGAGTTCTGAGCAGCCCAGCAGGGGTGGGATGGGATGGGGCACAGCACCAAAATCCCCAAATCCAGAGTTCTGGCAAAGCACTGAGCAGCCAGGAAAGGGCTGAGGGGGCATCCTGGGACAGCTCAGGGTGCCTGGAAAGGGCTCAGGGTGTCTGCATGGAAACCCTGCATGGAAACCCTGCATGGAAACCCTGCATGGAAATTCTAAATGGAAACTCTGCATGGAAATTCTAAATGGAAACTCTAAATGGAAATTCTAAATGGAGCAGTGGGGATCCACCATGGGCACAAATAAAAAGCATAAATAAAAAGCAGGTGCAGCCCCTTGGCCATGGAAGCTCTCCCAGCAACTCGGAGCAGGAGAGAACCCGGATGGAATCAAAGCTTTCAGCTTTGGCTGGGGCAGGAAAGCGGGGGGAAAACATCCCATGAACTCTCAAATGAACAGGGCTGAGAAGGAGCGGGGGAAAGGGCACCTGGAGAGGGGCTCAGGGTGCCCAAAAGGGACTCAGGGTGTCTGGAGAGGGGCTCAGCGTGCCGGAAAGGGCTCAGAGTACCTGGAAAGGGGCTCAGGGTGCCCAAAAGGGGCTCAGGGTGCCTGGAAAGGGCTCAGGGTGTCTGGAAAGGGCTCGGGGTGTCTGGAAAGGGGCTCAGAATGCCTGGAAAGGGCTCGGGGTGCCTGGAAAGGGCTCAGGGTGCCCAAAAGGGGCCTGGAAAGGGGCTCAGTGTGCCCAAAAGGGGCTCAGGGTGCCTGGAAAGGGGCTCAAGGCGCCTGGAAAGGGGCTCAGGGTGCCCAAAAGGGGCTCAGGATGCAGGAACAGCCCAGGGCGCCTTCCCAAAGCAGCTGCTGTGCCCTCAACCACCCCTGGGACGTGCAGCAAGGGCCTGGGGGAGGGAGGGAGGGAGGGAGGGAGGGAGGGAGGAGGGCTCAGGGCTAATTAAACACGGCTCTTTAGCTCACCCCAGTGAGCTGCAGCCCATCCCAGGGGGCTGCCCCCGGGCAGGGGTCGGTGCAATGGGAAATTCCTGGCATTTGCATGAATCTCACCTGGCCCAGGTGGCTCCAGGAGGGGGCAGTGGCCGCTGGGGGAGCTCCTGGGGGCTCCTCAGGACGTGTCTGCCCTCCAGGGCAAAGCTGCCCCTCCGGTAATTAACAGTAATTAGCTGTTCTTAATTAACAGAGGTGATCCCCAGGGAGCTGGGGTGAGATGCCCTGCACTGAGCGCTGTGGGAAATCAGGGAATATTCTCCAGGTTATTCCCCTTTTCCCTCCTCTCTGTGCTCCCCTGGCTGCTCCTGGGGCTTTGCAGAGCCAGAACATCCTGGGGGAGAATATTGCATTGAATATTCCATTGAATATTCCATGGAAGCCCAGCCTGAGCTCCCCAATTCCCAGCTGTCCAACCTCCCAGCCCAGCTCAAATCCCCACAAAAGGCTCCAGGGAACCTTTTTTTTTCCCAATAAAAGCCTCTCAAAGAGCTCCCTTTCAGAGACCTTTAAGGATTGTTCCAGCAGTGGTAATAAGCATTATAAATGATTTCTGGATTTTTTTTTTCCCCTTTAGAATATATATCAGAGAAATGAGTTTTAATGGCCTTTATTAAAATGTTCTCATAGCCAGCAGTGCATTTTCAGTGGTGGGGACTCTATAAAAAAGCAAATGTTTATGATGTACACCAGCAGCATTTTGCATAATAGCCAATCTTTTTTCATTTTAATTTATCTACCACGATTTATCCTCTTTTTTCTTTCCCAGCCTTTTTTCCCCTTAACCTGCAGAAAAACTTCCTCCCCTCAGCAATCCCCTTTGCCTTGCCCTTAAATCAGTGGGTTTGATTCCTGGTGTCCCATGGTGGAGCAGGACACTGGTGCTCATCATGGTTTCCAGTCTGCAGATAAACAGAATTACCCCAAAAAACAAAGGCATGTGGAGAGGACACGTGCAAGCTGCTGGGTTTGAAGCTGGAGACGGGCAAAAAAAAACCCAGAAGGATCCTGGGATCACAGGAAAATCTGCACAAAAAGCTCTGAGCTGAGCCCTGACCCGGAGGAGGCTGCAGAAGTGGGAGATAAGACACATTTTCTGGTTTGATTCTTCAAGGAAAACCAGACTTTTATGTTGTGTGTAACAATCTTCAATCAGTCCTTTCCCAGCAGCTCTGGCTCCCCAGGGACCGCAGGGTGGCCAAGGGGACAAACTCTGCTCCAGGGAACGTCAGAGCTGGGGCTGCACAGGGAACCAGGGATGGGTTGGAATGGAGGGACCCCAAATCCCCCCCAGTGCCACCCCTGCCATGGCAGGGACACCTCCCACTGTCCCAGGGGCTCCCAGCCCCAGTGTCCAGCCTGGCCTTGGGCACTGCCAGGGATCCAGGGGCAGCCCCAGCTGCTCTGGGCACTGTCACGGACATCTTTTATGGAAGATCCTTGGGATCTTTTATCCTGAGAAGCTGAGAGGCCTCAGGAACAAAATGTACCCAATGGTTATCTGCTGCTGTGGGATGCAACAGGTGCAGCTGGGATTGGGCTCATGGGGTTGTTTCTAATTCATGGCCAATCACAGCCCAGCTGGCTCAGACTCTCTGTCAGAGCCACAAACCTTTGTGATCATTCCTTCCTGTTCTATTCTTAGCTTAGCCAGCCTTCTGATGAAACCTTTTCTTCTATTCTTTTAGTATAGTTTTAATATAATATATATCATAAAATAATAAATCAGCCTTGTGAAACATGGAGTCAGATCCTGGTCTCTCCCCTCATCCCCAGGCCCCTGTGAGCACCATCACACAGACCCTTCTCCAATCCTCATTCCAGCTCTCTGATAAACCTTGGTGTCATTTTGAGGAAATCTCACACTGAGATTTCCTCACAGGTGAGTCCCACCTGCTCTGTTCCAAAGTTCAGCCAGTTGGGGAGGCAGCCCTGCCCAGGGCAGGCATGATATCAACAATGTTATCATCACCTGCATTTGTTTCGCCTGGAGAAATGAGATCTCCTGAGAGGAAACCTCCATAAAACTGGTCCCTGGTGCTGGGGGTGAGAGCCCAGCGGGCAGCTCAGAGACTTTGGGCTGTGCTGAGCACACCAGGCCGGCAGGAGCCCGTGCTCAGCGCTGAGAGCACAGTGTGTGACCCTGCTGTCACTGCAGGGGCTCAGCTGCTGTGTTTGAGCTGCTTGGTGAGCACACAGCAGCTGAGGGGATGGCTGCCAGCGAGAGGGGAGCCGGCTTTGGTCCATCCCTCTGCGCTGGAAAACCCAGCTTTTCAAACAATAAAATCATAGTCGTGGAATCTTTGGGTTGGCAATGACCACCTGGGCATCAAAGGGCATCGGACCTGTGCTGCTCTGATCCTGATTTAAATTAATTGGATCGATTTTCATTAGGAAGGAAATTGGCTCTGCATGGGGGAGATGGGCAGGGAGGATCAGGTGTTGTGAGCTGGCCAACAAAACCCAAATATTGCAATAGGAGGGACATTGATGAAGGATTTGGTAGAGAATTATTGGATTAAATTCCTGTCCTGGCCCTGATCCTGCTCAAGGCTCAGGAGCAGGTGAAGAAAAGCCTGGTGCTTGTTTCTGCTGAGCTGTCAGCACGTCTTATTTAATGACTGCTGGAGGAGATCAAGTGAAAAGAGCTTTCTCTCACACTTATCTGTCACCATCAAGCTTTTATTTCCTTTGTCAGCTGTGATTTTGAAGTAGCAGGAGCTGTGGACACGATTTTTGATTTATTTATGGCTCAGAATTATTATTTTTTTATCAAAATGCAGCTGCTTTCCCAGAGTTATTCATTTTCTGGCTGCACTGTGGTACCTCAGATCTCACACACAGAGAAGGGAAGGTGCTAACTAATTACAAAAGATGAGTGTGTGGTTTGCCTTGCCAGCTTTGATTAAAAGCTCTTTTTATCTACAGGATCAGAGAGTCCTGGAATGGTTTGGGACATAAAGGGACCTTAAATCCCACCCGGTGCCAGCCCTGCCATGGCAGGGACACCTTCCCCTGTCCCAGGTGCTCCAAGCTCCCAGCCTGGCCTCACATCCCAAATGGAAGAGCCTGAAGAAATCCTTATGCACCAGCAGCCTTTCCAGGGAAATGGCTGTTATCCCAAAAGTTATCCCAAAAGATACCCCAAAAGATATCCCAAAGGTTATCCCAAAAGATATCCCAAAAGATACCCCAAAAATTATCCCAAAGGTTATCCCAAATGTTATCCCAAAAGTTTTATCCCAAAGTTAATCCCCCCCAGCAGCCCCTGGATGAGGGAGCACCAGTGCAGGGAACATCCCGTGGGCTTCTCCTGATGTTTTTCCATCCAGCTCCTCAGCTTTTCCGTGCCAGAGCCAAGGCTCACTCCCCGCAGCTGAACCCCTCTGGAAAAGCTGCTGCAGTGAATTTTCTTAGCCTATTTCCTCAGAAATACCTTTCGAAATCCTCCACAACCTTCCACCCACACTCAGGAGCAGTTTCTTTTTTCCCCAGACCTGTAGCAATTCAATTCTTAACATCCCCACACTTCCCTGACCTTATGGAAGCCAAACTCAAGCTGTTGAATTTCACAATAATTAGAATAATTTTCTAATGAATAATTTTTAATGTTTCAATTTGAAGCCTGCTGTCACTGATCACAAGGAACTCATCCTGCTTTTGGGGATTGATGCAAACATTTGTGCTTCATACATTTGTACCAGATGTTTGTAATTTATATATTTGTAGCAGATATTTGTACTTTATATATTTGTAGCAGATATTTGTACTTTATATATTTATACCAGATATTTGTGCTTTATATATTTGTACCAGATGTTTGTAATTTATATATTTGCACCAGATATTTGTACTTCATATATTTATACCAGATATTTGTACTTTATATATTTATACCAGATATTTGTACTTTATATATTTGCACCAGATATTTGTACTTTATATATTTACACCAGATATTTGTACTTTATATATTTGCACCAGATATTTGTACTTTATATATTTGCACCAGATATTTGTACTTTATATATTTGTACCAGATGTTTGTAATTTATATATTTATAGCAGATATTTGTGCTTTATATATTTGTACCAGATGTTTGTAATTTATACATTTTACCAGATATTTGTACTTTTTTCAGTGGTTATCCATAAAAAAAGGGATAAAGGGTCATGGCTCTGAGTCTATCACAAAATTAATGTAAGAATGGGTTGATGATGATGTTAATCCCTATTAAAGGCTGGAAATGCAGCTGGGCTCAGATCTCACCACTCATCCCAGTTCAGACCTTTAGGAAGGAAAGCAAAGGCTGGGATGAAATGGAGCCGTTTGGGGAGAGCAGATCTGGGGAGATTCCCAATCCCTGGCAGTGCCCAGGAGCAGCCTGAGGCAGGGGAGGCGTGGGACTGGGTGGGATTTCAGCTCCTTTCCTGCCCATCCCACCCCGGGTTCCAGGATTCCCTGGCCCAGTGAAGCACATCCATAGCAATATTTCTCAGCACAAACACAGCAATGTTTTCCCTCCTGCCTGTTCCACCCCTGGTGCTGACAAACACCCCTTTGCCAAGGAAAACGTTGGATCAGGGAGTGCAGGTCAGAGCCAGGAATAAACCCTCAATAAACCCTCCCTTTGCCCTCATTCCCAGGGTGTCCCAGCCCAGCAGGGCCAGGTGGCTGCTCCTTCATGGCCCAGACACAGACATCCCCTAATGACTGTGAAAATAAATTCAATAAAACCACTCAGATCCCCCTGACACCCAGGAACGTCCTGGGAACCAAAAGGGTGGGGATAAAAGGGAGGTGAGGATTCCCTGCTGTGAAGGGGAGCACAGGGAGAAGGGAAGACAAAACCACCTTGTTAGGAAAATGAATGCACAAACACCAGAGGTTTGTATCCAAAAAGGAGACAGAGGAGTCCTGGAACTTTATTCCAATACAGGCAGAGGCCATGGGGCACCCCTGGGGTCTCTCCCATTTTTGGAGGATGCAGCCTCCTTTTTATCCCAGTTTCCCAGTCAAATTTCCCTTCTCTCTTTCCCCATTTCTGAGGTACTTGAGGGGTTCAGACTTCCCAAAATGCCCTGATACCAGAGATTCCCCTCTAATGTATAACCCTCCCTTTTCATTTTTAATTCTTATGGAATTTAGGGGTTTTTCCCCATTTCTGAGGTACTTGAGAGGTTCAGACTTCCCAAAATGTCCTGATACTAAAGATTTCCCTCTAATGTATAGCCTTCCCTTTTAATTTTTAATTCTTATGGAATTTAGGGTTGTTTTTTTCCCCTATTGTTTCTTTCATCTTTCAATGTCTAATTTCATTTCACCAGCAGAAAACATAAAGTTCATTTGTAAAGGCAAATCTCTTTCTCCATTCATCAATCAGTGGAACCCTTCCCATTGTTTCTTTTCTCTCCCAGTGCTGGTTTTATCTGCCAGCAGAGCCACAGCTGGTTTGTAAAAACAAATCTGCCATTCCTCTCAATATTTATGGCAAATCCAAAACCATCTTTGTGTGGGTGAGGAGCAAAATGCGCTCCAGGACCCCTCAGTGCCAAAACCTGACCTGAAATTCCAACTGTTCTGATTTCACCTCACCTCTGTGGGGCTTCTCCAGGTCCCTGATTGCAGAGGCACTCTCAGGACATCCATTCACAGTGCTGGGGGTGCTGGACCCTCTGCTCTCAGTTTGCCTGAGGAGATGCTCAAGGACTCGAGTTTGGGGAGAATCCTCAGGAAATCAACCTCGAATTGATTAACTCTCTGTTGGGAGACACCTGCCCTGGAAAAAGCAACTCATCCATGCTGGAAAAAAGTCTTCATTTCAACACAAACCTGATGGAAATGGTTGGTAAATCACTGGTAAATCATCAGAATCTTTAGTCTTGTTCTACAGCCACTCCTGGACATCATAAAAGCTGTTTAGAATTGTGGTGATTACCAAGTCTAAGCACTGAACTCGTGTTTGATGCTGGGTAATTGTGGTTTTTCATCCCAGCAATCCTTCCTTGGGCCTTTCCAAGCACTGCCCTGAATTTGCAGGAACAGAAAATCAATTCCACTCCTCCTGTGCTCGGCTCTCAATTAAGTCAGGTCCATGCTGGGAGCTCCACCAGAGCTCGTGGTCCGTGGAAAACCCACCCCGAGCAGCTGACCCTGGGCAGGCAGGGCTGGGCTGCATTCCGTGGAAACACCCTCGTTAAATCAGCCATTCCCTTTGATTTAGCACCTCCTGATCTCCTCTCTCCAGGGAGCAGCCATGCAAAAATCCCGGGGAAAACAAAATCCCTGCCTTTTCCTGGAGTTCCCTCCTGCTAAGGCTGGGATGCAGGGTGGCAGCGCCTGCCAGGGGATTTGGGGCTGTCTTAAAACAAGCAAAACCCCACAGAGAAACAAATACAACCCCAGTTAGGCCCAAGTACAACCTAAGTTGTGTCCAAATACAACCCAAATTAAACCAAAAATATGTTCAAATATAACCCAAATTGTGCCCAAACATAACCCAAATTGTGCCCAAATTGTACCCAAATATAACCCAAATATCACCCAATTTGTGCCCAAATATAACCCAAGTTGTGCCCAAATTGAACCCAAGTTGTGCCCAAATTGTGCCAAATACAACACAAATTGTGCCCAAATATAACACAAATTGTGCCCAAATATAACCCAAATTGTGCCCAAATATAATCCAAATTGTGGCCAACTACAACCCAAATTGTGCCCAAATACAACCCAAAGTGTGCCCAAATACAACCCCATTTGTACGCAAATAAACCCCAAACTGTGCCCAAGTACAAACCTAATTGTACCCAATAAACCCCAAATTGTACCCAATAAACCCAAATTGTACCCAATAAACCCAAACTGTTCCAGCTATAACACCAACTGTACTCCAGCAGGTTTTTGGTGCAGCTCAGCAGAAGCTCCTTCAGTGCTGAAGCTCCACCATCAGTCAGAGCCCTTTGAACAACAACAGATCCTCACAAAATTGGCAATTCCTGCCCTCCCAGCCCCTGGAGAGCAGCAGCAGAGCCACAGCCCCCATTCCACCTCTGAGCAGGCAGAAAACAAGAAATCTGTTCTTTTTCTGAGCCCTCTCCTACGAAAATAAGGGAACTATTCCAATTAAGAGCATCCAAGCGCCTGCCAGGGAACAAAGCTGGAGCTGGCAGCAATAAATTCACTGCCCAGCTTATCTTAGAGGAGCAGAGCAGCAGCACAGGGAATGCACATCCACCTGAAACTGGGAATGGTTCCCTCGTCTCCTGTGGCAGGGTCTGGCTGGGGTTTAGCCAAACCCCCTGGATTTGTCTGTGGGGATGGATGAAACCAGTCCTGGCAGACTGGGGGGTTCCAGAGGATGTGCTGGGAAATGGTCCAATCCTGCAGAACAGGCACAGCAGGAACAATCCTGAGAAATGAGCACTCAGGGAGGGCAGGGAGCACTCAGGTGTGATTGGGGAACACTCAGGTGTGATGGGAACACTCAGGTGTGATTGGGGAACGCTAAGGTGTGATGGGAACACAGGTGTGATTGGGGAACACTCAGGGAGGGACAGGGAACACTCAGGTGTGATGGGAACACTCAGGGAGGGACAGGGAACACTCAGGTGTGATTGGGAATACTCAGGTTTGGTTGGGAACATTCAGGTTTGATTGGGGAACACTCAGGGAGGGACAGGGAACACTCAGGTGTGATGGGAACATTCAGGTGTGATTGGGGAACACTCAGGTGTGATGGGAACACTCAGGGAGGGACAGGGAACACTCAGGTGTGATGGAAACATTCAGGTGTGATTGGGGAACACTCAGGTTTGGTTGAGAACACTCAGGTGTGATGGGAACACAGGTGTGATTGGGGAACACTCAGGTGTGATGGGAACGCTCAGGGAGGGACAGGGAACACTCAGGTGTGATTGGGGAACACTCAGGTTTGGTTGGGAACACTCGGGTGTGATGGGAACACTCAGGTGTGATTGGAAAACTCAGGTGTGATGGGAACACAGGTGTGATTGGGGAACACTCAGGGAGGGACAGAGAACACTCAGGTGTGATTGGGAATACTCAGGTTTGGTTGGGAACATTCAGGTGTGATTGGGGAACACTCAGGTGTGATAGGAACACACATTTTTGCATGGGAACACTCAGGTGTGATTGGGGAACACTCAGGTGTGATGGGAACACTCAGGTTTGCATGGGAACACTCAGGTTTGCATGGGAACACTCAGGTTTGCAATCTGGAGCCTTGCAGAATTCGCAGTTACAAAGCCCCAGGGACTCTCTGGAGCTCCGTGTGGATTTTATCCCATGTCTGACCAGATCTCAGCAGGTTTTACTCACCCATCCTCACAGGAATGCTCCTCTCTTCATTGGGAAGGGACCAGTATTACCTGCAGAAAGCCCCATTGTTGTTGCTGTGCTCCATCTCCAGCAGAAAGCTGCTGCTTTTCCCCAAGCTCTGGGCGCTCGTGTCTGGGATAATGCTCTTCCTGATAACAAATTAAGCTAAATTAGCATGTCTCTGCAGCACCAGCTGAAAGAGAAACATTAAATTAAAAAAGCAATTTTCTCCATGAGGTGATGATTTAGCAAGGATTTCATTGCACCCTGTGAGCCCCATCCTGCTGCTGGGTCAGGTTGTCGTAATAAATATTGGAGAATCAAGGTTTGCATCTGTGATCCTCCAACCTTTTTGTTGATCAGAGTTAGAAATAACGCCAGAAACATCTGGAGCTGGATGAAATCCATAAGGACCACCAAAGCCAGCAGTATTTGATATCAGCAGCATTCAGACCTCACCTCCTGCACGATTTTGGGGGTGATAAAAAGCATTTGATGACAGTGTTGGATCAATCCCCATCAAGTGATTTCCATCCTCTCATCCCTGGAAAGAGGTTTGGGACAGAGCTAAAAACTTCATTGGGAAAGTTGCATCTTCCATGTTTTGTAGCATTAGGGACAGGGGAAAGGATCTTCTGAGGGGAAAACAGAAAATTCTGGGAAGCTGCCCTGGAACTGGGCTGTGAAACCTGGGTGGAAGTGGCTCCTGGTTTGAAGGCTTCAAAGGGTTTCACGGTGACTGTGCTGCTGGTTGATGCTCTCAGATGTCTTTTCCAGCCTGAACCATTCTGGGATTCTACAAAAGCCCCTTGGGGTAGAAAACATTTCAAATTCCCTGTTTTTCTTCCATTTCCAGTTCCTTTGGGTGGGTTGGGAATGGAGAACCTCAGCCACGGCTCTCCTGCCCCTCAGGCTGCTGCTCTTCCCTCTCCCCACTGCTGAATTCCTGAATTCCTGAACTCCCAACCCCACATCACCTGCCTGGGGGTGCCTTGGCTGGATGGGTTCCTCACTTTTCCCTTCCCTGTCCCTCAGCTTGCGCTTCCCCCTGCATTTCTGGGAGCAAAATGTGAATATTGGAGTGGGAGGGGGAAGGAAGGGGCTGATTCAAATGCTGTGAAGGACTCAGAGGGAGGAACGCGTGGGAAAACAGAGCTGAAGTTCTATGTCACAGCCTGGGCAGTTCCCAGGGAACCCTCTTTACAGGGCAGAGCTGTAAAATCAGGGAATATTTGAGATTTTTCATTCTTGTCCTTGGTGTACCCACCTTAAATTGGAGTCATTTCCCCAGCCCTTTGCCCCCTGGCCAATTCAGGCTCCCCTGGTCTGAGCAGCAGCAGCAGAGCCCTGGCACTGCAGAGCAGGGAGTGAGACAGCACCGAGCTCCCAGCAGCTCCTGTGGGAGCTGATCCCAGGCTCCTGGAAAGATGCAGAGGAGTGGAATCCAAACAGTTCCCTCAGCACAACTGGCACCATGATGTTTTCTGAAAAATCCTTTTGCCAGGATTTTTTCTCCTGAGAAGCCTCAGAGGAAAAGA
This sequence comes from Molothrus aeneus, assembly GCF_037042795.1. Taxonomy (NCBI): domain Eukaryota; kingdom Metazoa; phylum Chordata; class Aves; order Passeriformes; family Icteridae; genus Molothrus; species Molothrus aeneus. The sequence continues at coordinate 35,159,479 of NC_089653.1, read as the reverse complement.
AAACCAATGGTTATCTGCTGCTGTGGGATGCAACAGGTGCATCTGGGATTGGTCCATGTGGTTGTTTCTAATTCATGGCCAATCACAGTCAGCTGGCTCAGACTCTGGTCAGTCACAAGATTTTATTATCATTCCTTTCTATGCCTTGCAAGCCTTCTGATGAAATCCTTTCTTCTATTCTTTTAGTATAGTTTTAATACATAATTTTCTTTTAATATCATTTATATCATAAAATAATAAATCAGCCTTCTGAAACATGGAGTCAGGATTCTCATCTCTTCCCTCGTCCCGGGACCCCTGAGATCAGCACCACACAGAACTCCCCTGCATGCCTGGGCTGGGCCAGGGGTGTCCCTGTGAGCCCACGGGAGGTGTCCCCAGTGTCCCACCCCAGGACCCTCAGAGCTGTTCCCTCTTTCACCATCTCACCCCTCCCAGCTCCTTCCCCTTCCCCTTCCACATCCCTTCCCAGCCTCCCTTTCCAGCCCTCTCTGCTGAAATCTCTGCCCTGGTTTTTCCCTTCCACAAATAAATGATGGCCCTCACCAGCTGCATTTTAAAAAGTAGAATTTTGTTATATACGACTCTGTATTTTTTATCCTTTTTAATTTGCAACTCAATTTTCTGCCCCCGCTCCATCCCCAAGTAGCTTCTTCTTGGTAAAATATTTCCTGTAGAAGTTGTTTTCGTTGTCTGGGCTCTCCCTGCAATATTTCTTATCAATTAGATAATAAATTATGTCTCTGACAGCGTTGCTGAACTGGAGTTCATGCTCACAGTGACTCCTGAAGAATCCAAAAGTTAATCCATCCTGGGCAGTTCCGTTTGCTCCCTTTAGCTGGAGAAGCAAGGCATTGATCAGCGCTGGGATTTCTGAGTGTATCCCAAGGGATGACGTGGGGAAGAGGGACAGGAGGAAAATCAGGGTCTCAACAGAGACTTCTTCAGAAAAATCTGAGATTTGCCTCAAGCATTATTGTCCTGAACCCCTCGTGGTGGCAGGGGAGGCTCACAGCCCTGCTGTCACCTGCTCCTCTCACATCTACCCCCAGAAAAGGGAAATACCCATTAAAATACTTCAGTGGGCACAGAAATCCCACAGCTGAGGGGGAAACCCTGCACAAAACCCTGCTGGGCAAACCAAGAGCTCCAGTGCCCACACAGGGCGAGTCAGGCTCCGGGGAGGGGCTCGGGGGGTCCCCCCTTCTGAAGGGCAAATGTTTCATCCAGACTTCAGCAGCACGGAAAACAGCCCAAGGAGGGGAGCCCTGTGCTGCCAGGGTCCATCCCCTGCTGCTCCCTTTGGTCCTGAGTGGGTCTCATGAAAGCTGGGAAAATGCACAGAGCTCCCACCCCAGGGTGGGTGTTCATCCACAAACCTCATCCACACACCCCAAACCACATCCACACACCCACAAACACATCCACACACCCCCAAACCACATCTACACACCCACAAACACATCCACACACCCACAAACACACCCACACACCCACTCTCATCCACAAACACACCCACACACCCCCAAACCACATCCACACACCCCCAAACCACATCCACACACCCAGAAACACATCCACTCATCCACAAACCTCATCCACACACCCCCAAACCACATCCACACACCCACAAACACATCCACACACCCCCAAACCACATCCACACACCCAGAAACACATCCACTCATCCACAAACCTCATCCACACACCCCCAAACCACATCCACACACCCAGAAACACATCCACTCATCCACAAACCTCATCCACACACCCCCAAACCACATCCACACACCCACAAACACATCCACACACCCCCAAACCACATCCACACACCCAGAAACCACATCCACACACCCACAAACCATATCTACACACCCACAAACACACCCACACACCCACTCTCATCCACAAACACATCCACACACCCCCAAACCTCATCCACACACCCCAAACCACATCCACACACCCACAAACCTCATCCACACACCCCCAAACCACATCCACACACCCACAAACCATATCTACACACCCACAAACACATCCACACACCCAAAAACACACCCACACACCCACTCTCATCCACAAACACATCCACACACCCCCAAACCTCATCCACACACCCCAAACCACATCCACACACCCCAAACCACATCCACACACCCACAAACCACATCCACTCATCCACAAACCTCATCCACACACCCCCAAACCACATCCACACACCCATAAACATATCCACTCATCCACAAACCACATTCACACACCCACAAACACATCCACACCCCCAAACCACATCCACTTATCCACAAACCTCATCCACACAGCACAAATACATCCACACACCCACAAGCACATCCACACACCTATTGTAAGTGCCAGTCCACCAACGAGGGGAGAGAATGATGAATCTGACTCCATGTTCGCAGAAGGCTAATGTATTACTTTATTATACTGTATTATATTAAAGAATGCTATAATATACTAAAGAACACAGAAAGGATACTTACACAATGCTAAAAAGAGAATAATGAAAACTCCTGACTCTCTCCAGAGTCCCGACACAGCTTGGCCCCGATTGGCCAAAGAGTGAAAACAACTCACAGCAGAATCCAATGGAACAATCACCTGTGGGTAAACAATCTCCAAACACATTCCACATGAGCACAACACAGGAGAAGCAAATGAGATAAGAATTGTTTTCCTTTTCTCTGAGGCTTCTCAGCTTCCCAGGAGAAAAACCCTGGGCGGAGGAAGAGAATGTGAATGTGACACACAGCCACAAACACATCTCAATACACAAACCAACACCTCAGGATATGCTGGGCTCTCCAAACATCCCCAATACCTCAGGATATTCTGGGCTCACCAAACATCCCCAGTACCTCAGGGTATTCTGGGCTCTCCAAACATCCCCAATACCTCAAGATATTCTGGGCTCTCCAAACTTCTCCAATACCTCAGGGTATTCTGGGCTCTCCAAACATCCCCAATACCTCAGGATATTTTGGCCCTCAGGATCTCCAGATCAGGGATCCTCAACCCCAGAGCTCATCAGGCAGCACCTGAATTGGCCCCAAACCATTTAAGAGCACAAGAATCTGTTTTGGCAGCCAAACTTCCAAGAACTGATGGCTCCAGGGAAAAAGCTTTCCTTGCACATCATTTCCAGCACTGCCAGTTCCCTGGGAATTCAGGAAGCTGCAAAAATGAGCAAATATTTGATTTTTAAATCATTCAGTTGCAGGGTTTTTTTGCAGTCTCTTCTTCTGAAAGCCATTAAAGGAAGCCTAAGGGACTGATATTTTTGGGGGAAAAAATACCTCCATAATCTGGGATTTCTGTCACTCACCAAGAAAAGCAGCATTGAGCTGAACCAAAACCCCAAACTGGGACAAGTAGCCCAAGCTGAGGAAGTGACTGGCAGAGAGAATAATTAGAATTATAGAATCACAGAATATCCTGAGCTGGAAAGGACCCCCAAGATCATCCAAGTCCCATTCCTGACCCAACCCAGACAAAAAAAAGGTAATAAACCCTGGAAACATCAACCTGGCAAGGCAATTACAGCTTCTGTGTCTCCCTCTAAAAGGCAGGAAAGAACTCCCTCCAAGGGGAATCATCTCCCTGTTTCAATGGAAGAGCTTCAGCAACTGCAGTGACAAGAAGAATATGAGGAGAGTTTTTATAAAGGCTCAGGAACAAAGCAATAAAAGGATCATTTGCTTAATTCCATCATTACCAGCAGCAGGTGTCCATGGATGGAATCAGAATATCAATTTGGGAGGCTTTTTTCCCATTAAAAGTGGGGGAGGAAGACAATAAACAGAGCACCTTTTCTGTGCTTTTATGGTTTTAAGCACCATGAGGGGTTTGTTTCCAGCACCAGGAGCAGCTGAGGGAGCCAGCCCTGCTCTCCCAGGAGATTTGGGAACCACCAGGATTCTGGACACCTCTGGTGAGCTTCCCTCAGCTCCCTGATGCATCAGGGTGATCCCTCAGGTTTGGCTTTTCTATTTTCCCATTCTGTGCTGCTTTAGTGTGTGGGTCTGGGCTCACATCAGGGGATGCTGAGCTCTGTGCACAGAGCAGGGAGACAAAACAATTCCTGCTCCAGCTGGGCACCAAGGACAAATGATCCAAATCTCAGCCCCAGAGCACAAACCCCGTGGGCTGGAGAGAGAAAAACAAGCAGGGTGGGACTGCAGGGGCTAAAGCTGGAATGGGACAATGAACTGCAAGATGCAAATGGAGCAGAACTGATCCCAGGGACAGAGCCCGTGCCCGGCCGTGCATTTTGGGGCCATTTTGGTTCATCTTGGGTGCAGCCCTGGCTGGGCTCTGGTGCTGCCCAAGGTGGATCCATGGATGGGATGCTTTGAATAAATCCCTGCTTTATTCTGTGACTCTGCCCAGATTAACTAAGTCAGCTCTCACAAGGCACCAATGTCTCTGTTTAGCTCCTAATTCCAGCTTCACGTTCCTTTCTTGGCTTGGGAGCTGCAAAGCCCAGCCCAGGAGGGACCTGGAGCTGCTGGAGAGAATCCAGGGGAGGCAGCAAATGCTCAGAGGATGGAGCAGCTCTGCTGGGACACCTGGAGAGGAGAAGGCACCTCTGGGAACAGCTTGGCTGGGACCCAGCTGAAAAAAGGGAAGGAAACCACTCTGATCCTTCAGCACAACTCCCAGCCTGGCATTTGTTCTGTTTTTACATTAAAGATGGAAAAAGCAATTCTGTGGGGTCAGCTGGGGTCAGAGCCATAATCTAACAACCATCACTTAATGAGCTCTAATGAGGGATCAGAGGGAGCTGGGGGACAGCCGGCAGGGAAAGGTGAAATCCTGGAGCTGCTGTTACAAGAATGTTTCAAACCCCAAAAACTCTTTGAGCAGCTCCTCTGCTGGCTCCTGGAAACGTGTTAAATTACTGCAGCCACTCTGAATGTGCCGGGGAAAAAAGCTAAGAGGTGAATTCATGAACTTGCAGCAAGCTTAATTGGTGAAATACTAATTACCTTCCAGCTCCTCAGCCTGGATCTGAGACACTGGAGCAGTTCCACTAATTAGGGCATGGATTGATAAGGAGAAGGGGCATTTCAATGGGAAAAAATAGGTGCTGGAAGAGAACATTTTAAATTCAATTATTATTTGATTAGGTGAGAAAATAAACACTAAAAAATGCCAGGCTTGGCTCTGCTCCCTGCACGACAGAATCCCTGGATTACTGAGGCTGGGAAAGCCCTCCCAGGCCAGGCTGTGCCCCATTGTCCCCAGCCCAGAGCTCTGAGTGCCACCTCCAGGGATGGGCACTGCCGCCCTCCCTGGCAGCCCCTGCCAGAGCTTGACAACCTTGTGCACCCAGCAATTCCCACAGCTGGACAAGGGCTCAGAACAGCTGGAGATTTGCCTGGCCACTGACCTCTTCCTGTCAGAATTCAGGACATCGCTCTGGCTGCCCTGGAGGGCTCAAGCCCCTGCCAGGGGGCTCAGAGACCCTGGCGCAGAGCCCAAGACCCCTGTGCCTTTGATCTTGACCCATGGAAAAAATTACCAAGCTTATATGAGGATTTACAAGCCATGAAAGTTTGAGTAGAATGACAGTTACTTTGTCGTGGGTTGAAAAATAGATTTTTGGGGTTTTCAGAATGGGGGCTCGGGGTCCCAAGATGGAGGAATCTGGGCGTGCCCTGACCTTCTTCCTTCTTCTTCCTAGCCTGCATGTTCTGGGTGATGCTGGACCTTTAGGTTGGTTTAGGGTAGAAGCTCACTGTCTAACATAGGTGATAGCTATTGGGAAGTTATTGTAAATATTGTACAGGTAGTTTTTAGTAGAAAAAGATAACACTGTAGTTATTAGTATAAAAATGTAGTTTTTAGTATAAAAAAATAACACTGCCTCTGAGGCGGGAAAAATGCCTGGAACTGTCCTGCTGAACAGACTCAGCTGGCCAGAGAAAGAATTTTATAGGTAAGAAACAATAAACAACCTTGAGAGGGAGAACAGAAGAGTCCTGACTCCTTCTTCGACTGCTGGGCTGGGAAAAGAGACTTGGATGTGTCTCAGAGTCACTGTGAGCAGCAGAGATTCTGGGACTTCCCACTGAAAACCTCCCATTATCCACCAAAGTGTGCAAAGGGCCCCAGAGCAGCTTGGAGCACCCTGGGGTCGTGGGACGTGTCCCTGTCCCTGCAGGGCTGGGGTGGAGGGGCTGCAGGACCCTTCCAGCCCAAACCATTCCCTGATCCATGGCAGGAGAGGCCAGGGACACGTCTCAGATTCCAGAGGCTCTGGCTTAGAGCCCAGCAGCCAATATTTTATATTTTACATTTTATAGTTTACATTTTATGTTTCACTTCTATATTTTACATTTTATATTTTACATTCTCTCCAGGTGTTGGCGACAGGGCTGTGGAGATTTCCCTCCACCTCTTGGAGAAAAAGAAGCTGCCAGGAAATATCCTGGAATTTCACTCTGAGGTGAGTCAGAGACCCCTGGAGAGCTCATCAAGTGTTGGGATCTTCCAAATAAACGGTTTTTCTCACAGATTTGGTACCATCAGCTCTCGGTTTCCTCCCCAGCTGCTCTCCCCTGGCATTTCCTACCCTTTTATTCCCGGGGTTTTCCTCCTCCCCGGCTGTTGATGCCTTGCAGCCCCTCTGCTGCTCCTCACAGCCCTATCTTAATTAAATCACCCCAAGCAGCAGATGGGGCTGATTTCCAGAACCTCGGTGTCTCCACCAGCGGGACAAGCCCCGGCTGATTTAAGGAGCCTCTTCCCCCTCTTCACAAAGAGACAAAAGCAAATCCCATTAATCCTTCATTATCTTCACTGCCGGTGTTTTGGAGCACAGAGCAATTTGCAGTGAATTCTGTCACCGCCCTGACCGCTGCTCCCCAACGCAGGCAGCCCCACTTGGACTTGGAGCTTTATTTTTTGGGGTTTGTTTCAGGTTAGGGTTCAGTATTTTGTAAAATTAAACATGCTACAAAATGCTTTTACTGGTATTTACTCTTTTATTAAAAATTAAAAATTATTCAGTGTTTTGTAAAATTAAAAATTCTACAAAATGCTTTTACTGGTATTTACTCTTTTATTAAAAATTAGAAATGATTCAGTATTTTGTAAAATTAAAAATTCTACAAAATGCTTTTACTGGTATTTACTCTTTTATTAAAAATTAGAAATGATTCAGTATTTTGTAAAATTAAAAATTCTACAAAATGCTCTTACTGGTATTTACTCTTTTATTAAAAATTAAAAATTATTCAGTCTTTTGTAGAAATGAAAATTCTATAAAATGCTTTTGCTGGTATTTACTCTTTTATTAATTATTTTTTCAAAAAATTATTCTTTTAACCCAAATTAAATCACTTTTCCCTACTCAATCCAGGGTAAAGCAACTAATGATTTTGGCAGCAGATTTTGTATCTTTGTACTCTTACACTGAAAATTCCTGCAGGACCAAGGGACGACATCCCCCCAGAGAGAATGAGACACATTCCCCAGATATTGGATATAAATACCAAGGTGTGCAGTTGTTTTCCAGGGAGGATCCTCAGGTTGTGGTGGTTTTTCTTCTCTTCTTTCCATGAAGCCTTGGAAATGGAGAAGCCCCTGGAAGTTGGCAGCGCTGGAGCTGGGAGCACCTGGAAGGGCCTGAGGTGGCAGGGAGGGACATCCCAGTGACAGTGGCACTGAGGAGTGAGAGGCAGAGGGCCAGGAGATGGAGGGAAATCTCCACAGCCCTATCACCAACACCTGGAGAGAATGTAAAATATCAAATGCAAAATACGGAAGTAAAATATAAAACGTAAAATGCAAAATACGCATTGCTGGGCTTTTAACAAGATTTAGATTTTTTTTCTAAAAGAAATCCTTAGATCCATAGGAACACAAAAGGTTTGGGTGGGAAGGGACCTAAAGATCATCCAGGACACCTCCCACTGTCCCAGGTGCTCCAGCCCCAGTGTCCAGCCTGGCCTTGGGCGCTGCCAGGGATGCAGGGGCAGCCCCAGCTGCTCTGGGAATTCCTTCCCAATGTCCCACCTGTGCCCACCCTCTGCCAGTGGGAAGGCACTCCCTGTGTCCTTTGGCTCCCTACACCCCACAACAATCCTGATGAACTCATGGGAGTGTCCTGGGCCAGGCCAGGCCAGCTGGGCTGCTCCTCGTGTGCCCAGCAGGGCTGGAGGATGTTCCTGCCCACCTCATCCCTCCAGCCCAGCCAGGAGCACCCCAGGCGATGGCTCTGCAGTTTGTTTGGGCTAAGGAGCTCTTAGAAATCATCCTCCTCGCTCTGGATAACCGGGGCTGTGGGTAGGGTGGGTCTCAGATGTCCCCTCCACCTCCAGAGGCTCCCCAGGACAGCCTGGAGTCACATCTGGTACAAAGTTATCAGGATGACATGTCACAGCATTGAGTGGCTCCCACAGGAGAGGGCTAAGTTCAATATCCCACTAATTACCTTACTCTCCATCAGGAAACGTGTCTGGTAATGAGATCCAGGACAGTTTCCAGTTATCCCAGTTATTTCCTCGTGTTCATCCCAGTTTTGCTCTCTCTCCGGAATGGCAGCAGCTCTAAAATTAAGCAGGGCCTTAAAGTTAATCTGATGGCACCTAGGCACAGCTTTGCCTGGGGTGTTTGCTGCTTCCCTACCCCCCAACTCCCCCTTTTCCAGGAAAGCTGCTCCCTGAGGGTGGAACCTCCCCCCTTTCCACAGCACATCCCAGCCCCGCGGCAGCGCTGGCACCTGGGAGGGTTTGTGAGAAATGAATCAAATCCCAGGCCGAGCACAGAGCCAGCCAGGCTGGGGCTGTGCCAGGCAGCAAACACCTGCAGGTGTCACTTGCAGCCTCATCACTGTCACACACAGCCAGGCACGGGCAGCACCAGGGATGTGCCACAGGTGATGGCAGCAGGAGGGAGCCCCTCACAGCCTGGGCACCCTGGGGGCCGGGGAATTGCAGTGGCTGCAGCTGCTGTGCAGGGCCAGCACCAGGAATGTGACACAGAAGGGACCCCAAACCCCCCCATTCCCACCCCTGCCATGGCAGGGACACCTCCCACTGTCCCAGGTGCTCCCAGCCCCAGTGTCCAGCCTGGCCTTGGGCACTGCCAGGGATCCAGGGGCAGCCCCAGCTGCTCTGGACACCTGTGCCAGGGCTGCCCACCCTGCCAGGGAACAATTCCCAATTCCCAATCTCCCATCCAGCCCTGCCCTCTGGCACTGGCAGCCATTCCCTGGCTCCTGTCCCTCCATCCTTGTCCCCAGTCCCTCTGCAGCTCTCCTGGAGCCCCTTCAGGCCCTGCCAGGGGCTCTGAGCTCTCCCTGGAGCTGCTCCTGTCCAGGTGAGCCCCCCCAGGTGTCCCAGCCTGGCTCCAGAGGGGCTCCAGCCCTTGGAGGGTCTCTGTGACCGCCTCTGGATTTGCTGCAGCTGCTCCAGGTGGCTTCTCCTGGGGCTCCTTCAGGTGCTGTGGGGCCGCACTGAGCTCACCCCAACCTTCCCCTGTCCAGGTGAGCCCCCCAGGTGTCCCAGCAGAGCTGCTCCATCCTCTGAGCATTTGGTGCCTCCTCTGGATGCCCCAGCAGCTCCAGGTCCCTCCTGGGCTGGGCTCTGCAGGTGGGGGCTCCAGAGATGCCCAGGATGAGACAGAGGCCGGGAGAGAACACAAAATCCATTTCCCATTGATTGGGATGTTGAACATGGTTATTCCACAAGGCAGCACAACAAAGCCGAGTCTTTTGTGCCAACACTTGAGAGTGTGGCATTGGATGGAGGGGGAAGGGCTGGGAGTGCTGAGGGCAGGAATACAGTGAATTATCTCCTGGGGCTGCCCGGCTTTTAATGAAGCAACACAGAGGAGAAACTCCAAGCCAATTAACGTTTCTCAGCTGTCACAGCAGCCTGACAGCAAAAATCATGGGATCAATGGGGATTGTTCACCCTGGAGAGAGGAGGAACTCCAAGGTGACCTCACTGAGGCCTTGCAGGCCTGAAGGAGCCACAGGAAACGGGGAGAGGGACTGGGGAAAAGGAGTGGAGGGACAGGAGACAGGGAATGGCTTGAAGCTGACAATGGGTGGATTTAGATGGGATGTTGGGAATTAGGAATTGTTCCCTGGCAGGGTGGGAGGGGCTGGGATGGAATTCCCAGAGCAGCTGGGGCTGCCCCTGGATCCCTGGCAGTGCCCAGGGCCAGGCTGGACACTGGGGCTGGGAGCACCTGGGGCAGTGGGAGGTGTCCCTGCCATGGCAGGGGTGGCACTGGGGGGGTTTGGGGTCCCTCCAACCCAAACCAGGCTGGAATTCTGGGATAAACCCTGTTTATTAAAGGCAGGCATCTGGAACTGCATTTACCTTGTGCTCTTCATGCTAAAGGACAATTATCCAGCTTTACCTCTCCCTCAGGATTTCCCCCAGTTTCTTTTTCCTCCATGTTTTTTTCTGGATGAAGCAGCAGCGAGTTCATAAAGAGAGGAAGGGATTTAAATGAAGTGATGGACGAGCTTGGTGTGCAGGGGGAGAGTTTGGGGATGCAGAGGAGCCTGGCTGAGCCTCTCCTGGATCCCTCCCCTGGGAGCTCCAGGAGGGTTTTCCATCACCTCCTAAGTGCCCCATGCCAAAGGTTATTTCACTCCTTGCAACCTCTAATAGAGATTTACTTGAAGCTGTAAAGCAGAAAAATGTTAGCCCGTGATTATGATTCCCTTTACGCTGAGTCTGACAGGAGCCTGTAAATCCAACATTTACATGGGAAAAAACTGCTGAAAACAGGAACCAATAAAATCCCAAACACCTCCAGAATCAAGGCAGCTCCACACCCAGGAATCCCAGGGGAATCTTAAGGAGAAAAGGGTGAATCTTTAAATTTACAAGGAGAAAGTGTTAGGATTAACACTGCACTTCCTAAGGACATTGTAAACTGCAGGCAGGGATTTGTGCAGGTAGTTTAAGCTCAGCTGTAGGATCAGTTCCAAGGTTAAAAAGTCTCACTATTCCTTGTGTGCCCAGCACAGACCTGCTCAGCTGCTGCCAGCAGAAATCCAGAAGAGCTTCCATGTCACTGTCACATTTTCTGGAAAAATCCCTTCACCAGGATTTCTTCTCCTGGGAAGCTGAGAAGCCTCAGAGAAAAATGAAAACAATAATTATCTGATTTGCTTCCCCCGTGTTTGGCTGCTTTGGAATGTGGCTTGGACATTGTTACCAACTGGTCATTGTTTGATTGGTTTCATGTGAATTGTTTTTACTTAATAACCAATCATGGTCCAGCTGTGTCAGGACTCTGGCAAGTCATGAGTTTTTAATTAGTGTCTTGTTAAGCCTTCTGTAAGTAGTGTAGTTTTAGTATAGAATAATATAATATAATATAATATAATATAATATAATATAATATAATATAATATAATATAATATAATATAATATAATATAATATAATATAATATAATATAATATAATATAATATAATATAATATAATATATAATAAATTAGCCTTCTAAGAACACATAGTCAGATTCTCAGTTCCTCCTAGGTCCTGGGCACCCAGCAAATCCCACACTTCCACACCCAGCAAAGGCAAGAACTGCAGCCAGGGAATTTCACCACCACTCTTCCCACAGAGCAAATTATTCCAAGGCCATGTTCATGGGTTAGCACAGGCTCTGCAATTTCCTTGGGCTGAGGGGGACAGGAACAAACCTGGACAAAAGGAGGAAATTCTCTGGCCTTTATGCAGAGGCTGAGAGGAGGTGCTGGATTCAGGGACTTTTCCCACTCCATGAGAAAATCCCAAATCCTCCTCTCAGTTGTCACCATAGGACACGAAACAACATGACATGGACTCACTGCTCTTTCAAGGCAGAAAAGGGACCTTTATTTTTGTGACCCCAACATTTCTAGATTTCCAAAAGTGACAGTGGATTGCAGGGTGACAGTGCCACCTCTCCAATGACACTGCACAAACCAACAGCCCATCAAATTTCTCCTCCTCCATAATGGAATGCAAAACAATGAGTTATTTACAGAAAGTGTGTGAGAAAGTTCCTTACAAGAATGTCAACATCAGAAGGTCTGGAAAAACTTAAAAAAACAGGGCGACATTCAGTGCCACTGAACTGAGCTGCACAGAGCAGACTTGAAACTGAACTGGGGAAAGTTTCCCAATGTCCTTTCCTGGTTTTCCAGCATGAAAGGGCATGAATGAATTGACGTGAATTACTCCTCAGTAATGAAAGGAGAAGGGGGTGCTGAGCTGGGCGTGGCTCTGTGATCCCAGCACCAACACCCACCCCTTGGGCTGAATGCCACGGCAACAGCAAACCTGTCGGAATTCAGGACATCCCTCTGGCTGTCCTGGATGGCCAAGACCCCTGCCAGGGGGCTCAGAGACCCTGGCACAGAGCCCAAGATGCCCCTGTGGGTTTGATTATGACCCATGGAAAAAATTACCAACCTTAGATGAAGATCTGTAATCCACAATAGTATAAGTAGAATAAGAATTAGTTTGTCATGAGGTAAAAAATAGATTTTTTGGGTTTTTTTAGAATGGGGGTTCAGGGGGCAAGATGGAGGGATCTGGGCATGTCCAGCCTTTCCCCTTCTTCTTCTTGGCCTCCATCTTCTGCTGTGATGGTGGCACTTACAGATTGGTTTGGGGTAGAATGTCTAACATAGGTGATAGCTATTGGAAAGTAATTGTAAACATTGTACACGTAGTTTTTAGGATAAAAAAATAACACCAGCCTGGGGGGGGCAGAGTGCCTCTGTCTGTCCTGCTGAATGGACCTCGGCTGGACAGGAGAAAGAATTTTATAGATAAGGAACAATAAACAACCTTGAGAGTGAGAAATGAAGAGCTCTGACTCCTTCTTCGAGTGCCAGGCTGGGAAAAGAGATTTTCTGACATATCTCGGGGTCACTGTGAGCAGCAGAGAGCCCGAGACAAGCCCTGCAGTGGGGTAGGTAGAAGGGCCTAAAGCCCTGCAGGGACAGGGACAAGGACAGGGCCACCCTGCCCTGCCCCAGGCTCTCCCTGCCCTGTGCAATATTCAATATGACACTGTGGGCCAGGGCTGCCTGTGGCTCAGAGATACCCAGACAGTCCTAAGCAGCCAAATGGGATCTTTGCTCTCCCAAAGAAGAGACATTTCCACTGCAATCTGCAATTCCTGCCCTTTTCACTCCTCTGCACATCTGCCATGAATCTTTTATGAGCACTTCATTAGGATTTCAGGGAGGCTTTCTCCAGCCAGGAGTGAAATATTCCAGCCTTGGTTTTATGGAGTGGTACAAAAATGGGAGTATTCAGTCCATGGTTTGAAGTTTAGAAATGGCATTTTTAATGGGGCTTTCCTTAGGTGAGTAAAGTTTACTCTCATGCTTTACTTAGACTTTATTTTCAGTTCAGAGCTGTTTTAATGCCTTGTTTGAAACACAATAAGATGATAAATATAACTCATGTTTTTCTCCTGCACGATGCTGTCAGGAGGATGTTCTTATTACTGGCCTATTCCTGGAATTATGGGCGCTTTTAAAAATGTTTCCTTCAATCCTCTATGAATATTTTCATGGAAATCTCTGGAAGTTTCTTGAAAAGTTTCAGTGCTATTTCAGTGCATTAAATGTAGAGAGAGAATTTTCAAGGTTCAGTAATTTTTTTTAAGGGAACTTCTATTAAATTTGGGATTTAATATTCCAGACCACAAAAAAGCCTCTGTTTGAGGCTTCCAGGGCCTGAAGGGGCTCCAGGAGAGCTGGAGAGAGGCTGGGGACAGGGGATGGAGGGACAGGACATAGGGAATGGCTTTAGGCTGGAAGTGGGGTGATTTAGATAGGATTTTGGGCAGGAATCGTTCCCTCTGAGTGTGAGGAGGGGCTGGGATGGGATTCCCAGAGCAGCTGGGGCTGCCCCTGCATCCCTGGCAGTGCCCAAGGCCAGGCTGGACACTGGGGCTGGGAGCACCTGGGACAGTGGGAGGTGTCCCTGCCATGGCAGGGGTGGAATGGGGGGGATTTGGGGTCCCTCTCACCCACAGCCATCCAAGGTTCTGTGCAGAATTCCCAGATTTCTGCCCAGCAGAGGGAGGGAAGTGCCTCTGACATTCCCTGGCACTGCACAAGCCCCAGTGACCTTCACAGGCAAAGCCTGGAAGGGACAAACTGGAAATTTTCATCAAATGTAAATTCGGTCCCTTTTGTTACACAATTGAATCTGCATAATTTGCTTGGTGCTCCAGCCCTTTCCTGCTTTCTGTATTAAAGGAACATTTTCCCTCTAATAAACGCCAGTGTAGGCTCAGTGCCTGTGAATTCTATGGAATTAGGCTGATTTTTTCCTCCCCTAATAAGCAGGAGAAGCAGCCTGATTTTTTATGACACACTCAGGTTTGGGTTTTAAATTTTAAACAACTGAACACAGAATTAAGTTTTGCATTTAGCTGAGCTCCAAATCCCATAACCAGCGGTGCTAAGTCTACAGAGCTTTGATGATATTGCTCCAAAGGACCCAAAGACAATTATTGGCAAAAAGTCATTTTAGCTTTAGTGTTCCCTGGTTACTCAAGGCTGGGTTAGAAAGGAGATTGGGATGGTTTGGTTTTTTGTGTTTTGGGTTTTTTTGTGTTTGTTTTTTTTTTTTAATTTTATTTTATTCTTTTTCTCCTACCTTGATGTGGAAGGGCCTGGAACTCTCTGCAGCCACACATGCTGGGAGATGAAGTTTGAGCAGGGAGAGGCTCCATCCATCCCCTGCTGCTGCTCCACCCCTGCAGAAAGGTTTGCTCCTGATGGAAACCACTGTAATCAGAGGGGGAACTCCCTGCTCTGAGCCCCTGGAGAGCCTCAGAATTCCAGGAGCTCGGAGCTTGGGAAGCACGGCAATGCCAGAGGCACAGGGATGCCCAGAGGGATGGGAACCTGCTCTGCAGCCAGGCTGGGACACCTGGGGGGCTCACCTGGAGAGGAGCAGCTCCAGGGAGAGCTCAGAGCCCCTGGCAGGGCCTGAAGGGGCTCCAGGAGAGCTGCAGAGGGACTGGGGACAAGGATGGAGGGACAGGAGCCAGGAAATGGCTGCCAGTGCCAGAGGGCAGGGCTGGATGGGAGATTGGGAATTGGGAATTGTTCCCTGGCAGGGTGGGCAGCCCTGGCACAGGTGCCCAGAGCAGCTGGGGCTGCCCCTGCCTCCCTGGCAGTGCCCAAGGCCAGGCTGGATCTTGGCTCCTTCACCAGTTACAGTGGGAGACTCCAAGAGCTCACACCTCTGAGCCACCAAACATCCCAAAGTGCCTCTCTCTGGCAGCTTTCCTTCAGGAACTCCACAGCCAGAAATATCCCAGAAATGTCCTAGAAATGCCCCAGAAATGCCCCACAAATATCCCAGAAATGCCCCAGAAATATCCCAGAAATGTCCTAGAAATGCCCCAGAAATGCCCCACAAATATCCCAGAAATGCCCCAGAAATATCCCAGAAATGTCCCAGAAATGCCCCAGAAATGCCCTGCCAAGGAGAGGCCGTGCAGGTGTAGCCAGCAGCCTGGAAAATAAAATGTAAATGAAATTCTCCTGCCCAGCAGTGCTGGCATGTGAGCAGCTCCAGGCACAGCTCCCCAGCCCTGTGCTCCCCATCCAGCCCCAAAGCAGCAGCACAGGGAGACCCCACCTGCAAAGGCAAAATAATCCAGAAAATGAAACAGCCCCAGGTTCTGGGGTGGGGAATGGCAGGAAATCCAAGGGGCTGGGCTGAGGGAACACTTTTCCTTTGAGCTGAAAGACAGAGGTTTTTCTTTAATATTATTACACCTGCTTGGAGGCGCTGTAATTACAATTGAAATTCAATTTAATGATGGCACAGAAATGCCTGTGTCAGCCTGATCCCTTGAATTTATCACTTCCATGGACACAAACCTGGGAGGCAAAGCTGACTCAGAAACCAAAACGCAGTTTTGGGTTCTGATGGGATCCCTTATGCTCCTCTGGGAGCCCTCACACCCCTCTGGGATCCCTGAGACCCCTCTGGGATTCACCACACCCTTTTGGGACCACTCACACCCTTTTGAGAACCCTCGTACCCTTTGGGGACTTCTCGTACCTTTCTGGGATCCCTCAGTCCCCTCTGGGATTCATCACGCCCTTTTGGGATCCCTCACAGCCTTTTGAGAACCCTCGTACCCTTTTGGGACTTCTCATACCCCTCTGGGATTCATCACACCCTTTTGGGATCCCTCACAGCCTTTTGAGATCCCTCATACCCTTTTGGGACTTCTCATACCCCTCTGGGACCCCTCATCTTCTTTTAGGATCTCTCAGACCCCTCTGGGACCCCTCATACCCTTTCGGGACCCCTCTGGGACCCCACACACCCTTTGGGGATCCCTCACACCCTTTTCGGACCCCTCTGGAACCCCTCATCCTCTTTTGGGATCTCTCACACCACTCTGGGATCCCTCACACCCTTTTAGGACCTCTCAGACCCCTCTGGGACCCCACACACCCTTTTGGGATCCCTCACAGCTGGCACTGCAGGAGGGCTGAGCCCCCATGGGATGGGGCTGTGCCACCCCCCTGACCCATGGTCAGCACTGTCACAGCCACATTTTCTGAAAAATCCTTTTGCCAGGATGTTCTTGCTCAGAGAGCTCTGGGCCGGGCATGGTGTGATGGTGCTCACAGGGGTCTGAGGATGAGGGGAGAGACCAGGATCTGACTCCATGTTTCAGAAGGCTCATTTATTATTTTATGATATATATTACATTAAAACTATACTAAAAGAATAGAAGAAAG
Organism: Molothrus aeneus; assembly: GCF_037042795.1. Taxonomy (NCBI): domain Eukaryota; kingdom Metazoa; phylum Chordata; class Aves; order Passeriformes; family Icteridae; genus Molothrus; species Molothrus aeneus. The sequence continues at coordinate 35,142,696 of NC_089653.1, read as the reverse complement.
GATTTCATCAGAAGGCTGGCTAAGAATAGAAAAGGAAATAAATAACAATGGCTTGTGACTGACCAGAGTCTGAGGCAGCTGGGCTGTGATTGGCCATGAATTAGAAACAAGCACATGAGCCCAATCCCAGCTGCACCTGTTGCATCCCACAGCAGCAGATAACCATTGGGTACATTTTGTTCCTGAGGCCTCTCAGCTTCTCAGGAGGAAAGATCCCAAGGAAAGGATTTTCCATAAAATGTGCCTGTGACAGCAAAGCTGCAGGGATGTTCTCCCTCTGTGAGCTCCCCCTGGCCAAAGCTCAGCAGTCCCAGGTAAAATCGGGGCTCTCCACACGCAGAGCTGATTCCCAGGACCAGAGGCAGGAGTGGGACTCCAGGAGCCCTTGAAGAGCAGTCACAGCCATGTCAAAGCCTTTGTCACTCAGCAGAGAGATTTAATACCCCGTGTCTCTTGCAAAAGCCATTCCCGCTCTGCTCTGGCTGAAGGCAGTCTCTGAGTGTCTGTCCAAAGGAGAGGGAGCTGATATTTTACACTTATTGCACTTGTCAGGGCACAATGGCTCACTCCCTGCTTTCTGGCAGACACAAACCCATTTAAAGGGAGCACCAGCCCCATCCTGCCCTGCCCTGCCCTGGCAGTGCCCTCCTGGAGGGTGCAGGCTGTGCCAAGGGGGTGAATGTGCCTTCTTCCTCCCTCCCACAGGAATGAATTCCTCACCAATCCTCCCAGACAGTGCTTGCAGAGAGCCCCCCAACCTCCTCCCGCCCTTCCCAGCCATCTGCTCTCTCCCTTGGGCTGGAACAGGAGGCACAGACCAGCCCACAGCTCCAGGAATGCAACCCACAGCTCTGAAACACAAACACAACCCACAGCTCTGAAACACAACCCACAGCTCTGAAACACAAACACAACCCACAGCTCTGAAACACAACCCACAGCTCTGAAACACAAACACAACCCACAGCTCTGAAACACAACCCACAGCTCTGAAACACAAACACAACCCACAGCTCTGAAACACAAACACAACCCACAGCTCTGAAACACAACCCACAGCTCTGAAACACAAACACAACCCACAGCTCTGAAACACAAACACAACCCACAGCTCTGAAACACAACCCACAGCTCTGAAACACAACCCACAGCTCTGAAACACAACCCACAGCTCCTGAAACACAACCCACAGCTCTGAAACACAAACACAACCCACAGCTCTGGGAACACAAACACAACCCACAGCTCTGAAACACAACCCACAGCTCTGAAACACAACCCACAGCTCTGAAACACAACCCACAGCTCCTGAAACACAAACACAACCCACAGCTCTGGGAACACAAACACAACCCACAGCTCTGAAACACAACCCACAGCTCTGAAACACAAACACAACCCACAGCTCTGAAACACAAACACAACCCACAGCTCCTGAAACACAACCCACAGCTCTGAAACACAACCCACAGCTCTGAAACACAAACACAACCCACAGCTCTGGGAACACAACCCACAGCTCTGGGAACACAAACCCACAGCTCTGGGAACACAAACACAACCCACAGCTCTGAAACACAACCCACAGCTCCTGAAACACAACCCACAGCTCTGAAACACAACCCACAGCTCCTGAAACACAACCCACAGCTCTGAAACACAAACACAACCCACAGCTCTGAAACACAACCCACAGCTCTGAAACACAAACACAACCCACAGCTCTGGAACACAAACACAACCCACAGCTCTGAAACACAACCCACAGCTCCTGAAACACAACCCACAGATCCTGAAACACAACCCACAGCTCTGAAACACAACCCACAGCTCTGGAACACAACCCACAGCTCTGGGAACACAAACACAACCCACAGCTCTGAAACACAACCCACAGCTCTGAAACACAAACACAACCCACAGCTCTGGAACACAACCCACAGCTCTGGGAACACAAACACAACCCACAGCTCTGAAACACAACCCACAGCTCTGAAACACAAACACAACCCACAGCTCTGAAACACAAACACAACCCACAGCTCTGGAACACAACCCACAGCTCTGGAACAAAACCCACAGCTCTGAAACACAACCCACAGCTCTGAAACACAACCCACAGCTCTGGGATCACAAACACACAGCTCTGGAAACACAAATTCACAGCCCTGGAAATACAATCCTCTTCTCCTTTCCCCTCTTTTCCTGCAGGGGCCAGGCTGGCCCTCACCCCCCTTTCATCCTGCCTGGCTTCCAGAGTCAAACTGTGCCCCAGCTGATGCACACAGTGTTTGGCATGAGTTCACAGCCTCTCTCTCCTCCAAGGCAGCACAGCCTTTGAGCTGTTTTCATGTTTTTTCTGCTGCTGTTTTATTTTTCTCAGAGCAAACCGCTCACCTTGAGCAGTTCATTTATTCTGCTTTCCAGGAAGGCTGGCTGGGCAAAGGATGAAGCATCACCCTCAGCAATAACAGCTCTTTGCTGGCTAACCCATCAGAATGAGTTCCTAAAGAGCCTTCCAGGAGAGCAATGAGCTCTTTGTTTGGCCACCACGGGCCTGGCAGGCTCTGACAGCTACAGAAGGAATTATTCAGGGTTTTTAGGACACGTGCTTTGCTGGAGCACTGCTCCTTTATAAAACAAACTGAGCTACCAGTGCAACCCCACCCTTCAAATAGCCAAAAACCCCCAACGATCTCAGAGCCATAGGAGCATCTTTGATGCCAACGGAAATGTGAAATATTGCTGGGGAAATGAAGAGGAGAACGTTTCACAAGGCTGTCCTCCTGCAGCTGCAAGTGCCCAGGGCAGTGTGCTCCTGCTGAAGCACTGTCAGCTGTCTCACACCTGACTGAGGTGAAAAGGTCCCTGGAACAGCCACCAGATCCCAGGCCAGGACTGGGAACCTGCAGAAGGAACCAGCAGGGAGTCACCCATAGCACACCCAGGCAGCACCCCGGGCACAGAGGACAGGAAATATCTCTATTTATGGCACCAGGAGTGCTCCACTGGGCTCTCCTCGATGGAATAAATGCCATTATTCTTTCCTGCAGCCCCAAACTCTGAGCTGTGAGAGGCTGAAGCCTCAGGAGGGTGGAACCAGGGCCATTGCCACTGAAGTGGGACATTGGCATCAGCTTTAGGGTCCAGGGAGGGAGAGCTTCCCTCCAAACACAACCCAGCAGAGCTTCAGCTTCGCTTCTCTCTGAAAATCAGCCCCAGCAACATTTCCAGGCAGCCCTGAGGTGGAAGGAGTGAAGGCCATTGGAATCTCATGGGGATGAGGAAATGTGTTTGATCACAGTGCTGTGGAGAGCTTAGGCTCACCAGAACGAACTGGGGAGATTTCCATAAAATCCCAAATGCTTTGGGTTGCAGGGACCCCAAATCCCACCCAGTGGCACCCCTGCCATGGCAGGGACGCCTTCAGGGACACTAAATCAGTGTGTGCCAAGCCCCAGTGTCCAACCTTGGGCATTGCCAGGGACCCAGGGCAGCCACAGCTGCTCTGGGAATTCCACCCCCACCCTCCCAGGGAACAATTCCTTCCCCAAAATCCTATCTAAATCTCCTCTCCTTCAGCTTCTGGATCATTCTGCATTTTTCTCTGTGCATTTTTCTTTGTGGTCAGCCTGTTTTGCTGGGAGTTCAAAAGGCTCAGAAGCACAAACCCACACAAAATAAACAAACCGAGCAAACAGAAAAACCCCAGCAAAGCCCTTTAGCTGTTTTCCCAGCAGCGTGTGAGCAGCAGATGCCACGTCCTCGTGCCATAATCCAGCTTTGCTAAGCCTTGTGGAACTTCCCTGATTGCCACTGGCCGAGTGCCTGCCCTGGGTGCTCAGGGAGCTCTCTCAGGGCTGGTGGCTCTCCACAAGCTGGTGTTTGCAGCAATCTAACCCAGTGCAACCCAGTCTAACCCAGTCCAACCCAGTCTAACCCAATCTAACACAATCTAACACAATCCAACCCATTCTAAGCCAATCTAACTCAATGCAACCCAATGCAACCCAATGCAACCCAATCCAACCCAGTCCAACCCAGTCCAACCCAATCCAACCCAATCTAACCCAGTCCAACCCAGTCCAACCCAGTCCAACCCAATCCAACCCAATCCAACCCAATCCAACCCAATCCAACCCAGTCCAACCCAATCCAACCCAATGCAACCCAATCCAACCCAATCTAACCCAGTCCAACCCAGTCCAACCCAGTCCAACCCAATCCAACCCAATCCAACCCAATCCAACCCAATCCAAGCCAGTCCAACCCAGTCCAACCCAATCCAAGCCAGTCCAACCCAGTCCAACCCAATGCAACCCAATGCAACCCAATGCAACCCAATGCAACCCAATCCAACGCAATCCAACCCCTTCCAACCCAATCCAACCCAATCTAACACAATCCAACCCATTCTAAGCCAATCCAACCCAATCCAACCCAATCCAACCCAATCCAACCCAATCCAACCCATTCCAACCCAATCCAACCCAATCTAACCCAGTCCAACCCAGTCCAACCCAGTCCAACCCAATCCAACCCAATCCAACCCAATCCAACCCAATCCAACCCAATCCAACCCCTTCCAACCCAATCCAACCCAATCTAACACAATCCAACCCATTCTAAGCCAATCCAACCCAATCCAACCCAATCCAACCCAATCCAACCCATTCCAACCCAATCCAACCCAATCTAACACAATCCAAACCATTCTAAGCCAATCCAACCCAATCCAACCCAATCCAACCCAATCCAACCCAGTCCAACCCAGTCTAACCCAATCCAATCCAATATAACCCAGTCTAACCCAATCCAACCCAGTCCAAGCCAGTCTAACCCAGTCCAACCCAATCCAACCCAATCCAACCCAATATAACCCAGTCTAACCCAATCCAACCCAGTCCAACCCAGTCCAACCCAATCCAACCCAATCTAACCCAGTCTAACCCAATCCAACCCACTCCAACCCAATCCAACCCAGTCCAACCCAATCTAACCAGTCTAACCCAGTCTAACCCGATCTAAGCCAGCACCCCTCAGCTCCCAGCAGAGCCCTGAGCAGCTCGGGGGCTGCCAGAGGCAGGCAGGGGTGCCTGAGGAGCTGCTGCCCTGAGCTTCCAGGGATGATAAAACTCCTCTGATGGTCCCTGCCTGGTTTACAAACCTGGCTCCTGCTGAGCAGAGCATCTCTGTCCCTGGGCATGGGACCCCAGCCCGGGAGGGTGTGCTGGGGGTGCTGGTCATGGCAGGGCTGCTGGAGCTCAGGGGGGCTGCAGGTGAGGAACAGGGAAAGCCAAAGGCAGGAACAGCCTGGGACACCTGGGGGGCTCCCCTGGAGAGGAGAAGGCTCCAGGCAGAGCTCAGAGCCCCTGGCAGGGCCTGAAGGGGCTCCAGGAGAGCTGCAGAGGGACTGGGGACAAGGATGGAGGGACAGGAGCCAGGGAATGGCTCCCAGTGCCAGAGGGCAGGGCTGGATGGGAGATTGGGAATTGGGAATTGTTCCCTGGCAGGGTGGGCAGCCCTGGCACAGGTGCCCAGAGCAGCTGGGGCTGCCCCTGGATCCCTGGCAGTGCCCAAGGCCAGGCTGGACACTGGGGCTGGGAGCACCTGGGACAGTGGGAGGTGTCCCTGCCATGGCAGGGGTGGCACTGGGGGGGTTTGGGGTCCCTCCCACCCAACCCATCCAGGATTCCAGGGTTCTGTGCAGGAGTCCCAGCAGATTTCTGGCCAAGCCAGGACCCTCCAGGATGGGGACCCACACCCAGGCCCCCTCCCACAGGGACAGAACGCTCTCAAATCCAATGCCACCCTATAAATTAAACAACTCTTAAATATTAAAACCATAAATTGAAGATCTTTGCTGGGTTTCACCCCCTTTGCAGCAGCACTTTTGTTCCCAGCTGTTTCTCTGGTTTGATTTTTGTTTTCTTTCCATAACTTTCTGATTCTAGGGCAGAGCAAAGCTCCCTGGTTTCTGTCAGCCTTTGCTTGCTGGTGACTCAGGTGCTCTGGGGGGAAAGCCAAGCCAAGGCTGCAAATGGAATTCATTCCCAAACTCCTGAACCGCTCCTGAAGAGATGGGAAGCACAGATTTACATCTGCATAGATTTAAAGTACATCTTCATCATATTTGGAGCTCTAGAAGGAGCTTGTGTGTGAGCAACACCCCAAACTCATCTTGTGGCTTTTGTTTCAGAATCCATTTCAATAGCAATCAGGCACTCTGAATTTTGAAGGAATGGTATCAGAAGCTGTCAGGAATTTTGCAGGAATGGGAACAGAGGATGGATACACTCAACTTTTTCGATATTGAAAGGTTTTTCTGGTGTCCTTAAACACAGACATTAAACTTTCTAAAGACATCCTGAGGCACATAATTGGGATGGGAGAACATTCCAAGAGAATGATGAATTAATTATCTGTGAGTGAGGGAATCCTGGGATCTCTCAAGCTGGAAGGGACCCTCAAGGATGCCTGAGTCCACCTCTGCTCCTTACCTGAGGTAACATCTCCCGCTTGCCTCTGGAGTGAGTTCCTCACCCAACCCCAGGCCTGTGACCTCACCTGGTCCCTCCTCTTTTGTTTTCAGCCTTTTTCACTCCGAGCTCTGTCCAGGGAGAGAATTCCACTGCTTTGTCCTGCAGGATAAATGCAGTGAATTGCATTTCCTCCCTGTGCTGGATGGTGACTCCTGGGATGCTGAGAGGAAGGAGCAGCCTGGTCCTTCCCTCTGCCCACCTGTACTGGAGGGGCCTCCTGCAGTCAAACCCCTGCAAGGGTGCTGGGGAAAAGCCAATAAATCCGCCAGCAACCTCCAAAACCAAGGGATGAAAGGGAACCTGGAAGGATTATTTTCTCCATCCTACCTTCCCACAGTGCTGGGCAGCACTGGGACACTCCCAGGAATGATTTCCCGCAGCAATCTCAGCCCTGTTGGGCACAAATCCTGTTTTATCCTTTGCACAGCGATGGCTCCAGGGCAGCCACGGCCAGGCTGTGCTGGGGGCTCTGGAAACTCAGCCCTGGGAGCCCTTTCCCAGCCAGGGATGAGGAGAAATCCCCTGTAGGGTGTGGGGCTCCCCCCAGCCCAGGGTCCTTCCCCATGGGGCACGGGCAGCAAAGCAGCAGGAAAAGCAGAAAGAGAAGAAAATTGGGTTGGTTTTTCATTGAAAAGGAAAAAGAAGAAGAGGAGGAGCCATGGTTTCATATTTGGCAGTGCCATAAACCGAGGCCAGCTCAGGTGGGTTTGGGAAAGCCTGGTCTGGTGGAAGGTGTCAGGAGAGGACAAGGGGGGGAAGCTTTGAACTGACAGAGAAAAGCTTTAAACTGGATTTTGGGAAGGAATTGTTCCCTGGGAGGGTGGGGAGGGTGGGGATGGAATTCCCAGAGCAGCTGTGGCTGCCCCTGGATCCCTGGAATGTCCAAGGCCAGGCTGGAGCAGCTGGGACAGTGGGAGGAGTCCCTGCCCTTGGGACAGGGATGAGCTTTAGGATCCCTCCCAGCCCAACCACTCCAGCATAAATCACAGCCCTTTGGTATTTACTTGCAGCAGAAAGACTCACCAAGGCCAACTGGCTCCTCTTGGAGGCCAGCACCAAACCCAGCCCTGCACAAACTCAGGAAGGATTGAACTGGAAAACTTCCAGGCTCTCCTCCAGCACTGCACACTGGATGTCAGGCACCAGCAGGGGAAAACTTCCCCTTTGAATGCCCAGGCCTGCTGGGACTCCTTTGTAATCCACACTCTCCTCCAGGTCTTTTGAAGCTTCACTTTAGGCTGAGTTCAAGTGAGTAGTCTTGATTTGTGATTCCTCATGGCATTTTCACTCTGGAGCTCTCTGTTGCTTTGTTTGCTTGGAAAAGAGGATAAAAAACAGAGAGTGAAGGGAAATCGCTCTGTAAATCAATGCCTGGCGAGCTCTTAGCTGAGAAATGATTTTATTTATTAAAGATGTGAAAATCCCCCTTCCATTTCACACCTAAATCTTCACTTAAGCAAGATAACTCCAGTCCTGGGTGAGGAACAAGCAGGAGAAGGAGAAATGTTTGGGAGTAGCACAAATGGTGGGGGCTGAGCTCATCAGGATTTTATAACGCACAGAACAGAGACAATGGAGTTCACAAAGCCAGAAAGAGAGAATAGAATCTGAAATATGGCCCTAAAATCTGCTCCACCCGTGCAACAACAGCTTTCCCAGCTGTCTGACAGCTGTAGAGGTGTTCCATCAGCAGGAATAACAGGAATTTGTCTGAGGCCAGTGGCTATCTTGTCCCCAGTTTGGTTTTCTGACTCATTCAGCCATCAAAGGGCTGAGACAGGCACAGGATGAGGAAGGGTCTGGGCAGTGCTGACCCACAGCACGTCCCCAGCTCTGCTGTGTGCAGCCTGCTCAGGAGCTGCCCTTCCCCGGGTCCTTTCTTATTTCTACTGAGACAAATAAACGTTCCTCTGGTCGTGTTTTGTAGTGGAGCAGCATCATTTTATCATTAACCCATTCTCTGCTGGAGAAATCAAAGTTCTGCAGGGGCTTCCAGTGATTTGGGAAGAGAAAATTCCTCTTAACATCACTTACTTGATTTAAGTTTCCTTTTTTTTCATTTTAACTGTAAAATTCCCATTGAGCTCAAACCAAAGAGGGTTGATTTTCAGTTATGGGGTTTTTTTAAGCAGGAGAAATTTTGGAAATGAGGAAAGAGCTGCATTGGCACCAGGGCTAGGTTCAAGTCCTGCTGCTTCCCCATTCAACAGCCCCTTTCCCCATCCATAGGGTGGGATGGGACACTGGGGGGAATGTTGGGTGCAGGGGGCTGGGCTGGGATTCCCAGAGCAGCTGTGGGGGTCCCTGGCAGTGCCCCAGGCCAGGCTGGACCCTGGGGCTGGGACACTGGCACAGGGGAAGGTGGCCCTGACATGGGATGGACTTTCAGGTCCCTTCCCCTCCAAAAAAGCATCTGGGGCTCCATCCCATCTCAGGGCAGGCTTTTCCCCATGGGATCCTCGCCTTGTGCAGGCCCCCAGCCCCAGCCCAGCTCCTGCAGCTCTCCTGGCAGGGCAGGGGGACCCCTGGGGCACCCCAGGGCACAGGAGGGTCAGGGAGAGCTCTGGTCCTGCAGGGAGAGTGGAGAAACAGCCAGGAGAACCTGGCCATGGAGCCTGCAGGGCCTGAGCAGCACTGCCTGGAAACCCCAAAGCACAGGGAAACCACCCAAAACACAGGGAATACCCCAAAATGCAGGGAATCACCCAAAATGCAAGGAAACCCCAAAATGCAGGGAAACCCCCCAAACACAGGGTATCCCCCAAACACAGGGAAACCCCCAAAACGCAGGGAATCACCCAAAATGCAGGGAATCACACAAAATGCAGGGAATCACACAAAATGCAGGGTATCCCCCAAACACAGGGAAACCCCAAAATGCAGGGAAACCCCAAAATGCAGGGAAGCGCCCCAAACATAGGGTATCCCCCAAAACACAGGGAAACCCCCAAAATGCAGGGAAACCCCCAAAATTCAGGGAAACCCCCCAAACACAGGGTATCCCCCAAACACAGGGAAACCCCCAAAACGCAGGGAATCACCCAAAATCCAGGGAATCACACAAAATGCAGGGAAACCCCAAAATGCAGGGAATCTCCTGAAACACAGGGAACCCCCCAAAAAACGCAGGGAATCCCCAAAACACAGGAAATCCCCCCAAAACTGGTCCTGCAGCCTACAGCCCTCCTGCCCCAGAGCAGCACTGCCTGGAAAACCCCCAAAATGCAGGGATTCCCCCAAAGCACAGGGAAACCCCAAAACACAGGGAAACCCCAAAACACAGGGAATACCCCAAAATGCAGGTAATCCCCCAAAATGCAGGGAAACCCCAAAATGCAGGGAAACCCCAAAATGCAGGGATTCCCCCAAAGCACAGGGAATACCCCAAAACACAGGGAAACCCCCAAAGCACAGGGAAACCCAAAAACACAGGGAATACCCCAAAATGCAGGTAATCCCCCAAAATGCAGGGAAACTCCAAAATGCAGGGAATCCCCCAAAACACAGGGAATCCCCCAAAGCACAGGGTGTCCCCCAAACACAGGGAAACCCCAAAACACGGGAAACTCCCCAAAATGCAGGGGATCCCCCAAAACGCAAGGAATCTACAGCAGTTCTGGTTCCAAAGGGGTGAGTTTCTGTGCCTGGCTGGGATGGGGAAACCCCTAAAACACAGGGAATGGCCCCAAAACGCAGGGAAAGCCCCAAAACACAGGGAAAGCACCAAAACACAGGGAAAGCCCCAAAGCAAAGGGAATGCCCAAAATGCAGGAATTGGGGTTCAGAAGGGGTGGGTCTCTGTGCCTGGCTGGGATGGGGAATGGCCCCAAAACGCAGGGAAAGCCCCAAAACAAAGGGAATGCCCAAAATGCAGGAATTGGGGTTCAGAAGGGGTGGGTCTCTGTGCCTGGCTGGGATGGGGAATGGCCCCAAAACGCAGGGAAAGCCCCAAAACAAAGGGAATGCCCAAAATGCAGGAATTGGGGTTCAGAAGGGGTGGGTCTCTGTGCCTGGCTGGGATGGGGAATGGCCCCAAAACGCAGGGAAAGCCCCAAAACAAAGGGAATGCCCAAAATGCAGGAATTGGGGTTCAGAAGGGGTGGGTCTCTGTGCCTGGCTGGGATGGCTCCAGCATCCTCCCCATCCTGGGGCTGTCGGAACAGGGGCTCAGGGAAGGGCAGCTCCTCCTCTGCTGCTGACTGAGGAGCCTTAGGAAGCTGAAATAAAAATGCTCCTCCTGTTGTCGGGGTCTATGAGCACAGGAGAACCACGGGAGGCACCACTGCAGCCACAAAGTCAGGAATAACAGCACAGTGCCAGCACAGCACTGTCATGAACAAGTTGTAACAATTGAATCCATTATTGAAAGCTAAATTTCCCCTATTTTCAGCAAGTTCTGGTGCCTTTGGGATGGATTGTGCAGCTCTGTCCCCTCCAGCAATAAAACCTTAATAGACTGAAACTTTTCAATTGTGTGGCAGGCAATGGGATGCAGTTTCATTTTATAAGGGGCCATCAATAATACATAAAAAATATTGTAAAGCACAATGTGATTATTTTAATTCCTCAGAGCAGGTCTGCAGAAACAGGGGGTGAAGTGCAACACTCAGCAGGGGCCAAATGCAATTATTTATTCCTGCAGGGGCCAAATGCAATTATTTATTCCTGCTAAATTCCACTGGAGCTGGTCAGGCCCTGCTGTTCCAAAATCCTCCCTCCAGTCTTGGTGCCCAGAGAATTGTGGATTCCTCATCCCTGGCAGTGCTCAAGGCTTGGCTGGATGGGGCTGGGAGCAGCCTGGGATGGTGGAAGGTGCCCCTGAATGTGGCAGGGAGTGGGATGGTATGAGCTTTAAGGTCCTTCCCACCCAAACCATGCAATTCCATCTTAATTAAATAATATAGGAAAATTAATATAATATAATATAATATAATATAATATAATATAATATAATATAATATAATATAATATCTACTGTGCTATAATAATTATTACTATAATAATATTATTTTTAATAATAATTATTCTATTTAATCCCTCTTAATTAAACCTTAATATAATATGTTCTAAAATACCACCCCTGCTCAGCAAACTGCACCAGGCTCTAGCTTGGAAGAATGAACTGGGCAGGAAATAAATTCTAAATTGAGTTTTTCAACCAGAAACACCTCTTGGTGCACAGGCAGGGGCTCGAGACCCATTTTTCTATCCTCCAGAGCTCTGATCCCTGGCCAGGGACACGCTGGGGACAGCCCAAGGGTGAAGAGGAGTTTCCTGCAGGCAGGCCTGGAGACCCCTTGCTTTTGGTTACAATGCATTATTTACTTTTCTCTTGGTTACAATGCACTATTTACTTTTCTTTTGGTTACAATGCATTATTTACTTTTCTTTGCTGAGCATCTTCATACAGCAGAACCAATCTATCCCTTAACTTTTATCTCTAGCCAATCATAACTGCTATATTTACCATATTCCTGTTACTGTTCTCCTGTCACTCACAGTCAGTACATCACAGTTTAAGCCAGAAGTTGTTTTTCAGTTTTCTTGCAGTGGAAAATTCTGAGACCTTTTTTCTCCTTGCCACATTTGCTGCCTTGTTTGCCTGTGCTCTCTTCCTGCTTGGTAAAAACATCTTCTTGTTTGGGGTGGGTTTATCCTTTGCTCTAAGCCATAAAAACCCCTTCTAACTCACACACCCTTTGCCTCCTTGGTTATCCAGTGACACTGGCTCAGCAATTCTTTTCTTCTAGATCAAAACTTGCTTCCATCTCTATTCCTTCATCAGACTCTACATTTAAAAATCTTTCTGCTAAGCTTACACATCTGTGGGACTTTCTTGTCAAACTTCCATCCTTCCCAGCACAGGAGCTGAGCCATCTGTGGCACCCTGCCCTCCTGGGTGCCCAGCAGAGCTCCAGCTCCCACAGCCACGTGCTGAACGCTCTGACACTCACAGCTCCTGCTCCAAACCCCACGGCATCGCCCACATCTGCCCGAGGACAGCTCATCCAGATGGCAATGGCACCTGTGTGAAAATGTGAGTGACACACGCAGGGCCCGGGGTGCCAGCTCTGTCCTCCCCCTCCACACTCTGTCACGCGCCAGGCTGGTGTCACTGGGGATGACAGATTGGGGCTTGGAGAGCACCTCCTCTGTGCACGGAGAGTGGAGAAACAGCCAGGAGAACCCGGGCCTGCAGGCCTCCTGCCCCAGAGCAACACTGCCTGGAATGGCCCAGAGCACAGGGAATGCCCAGAGCACAGGGAATGGCCCAGAACACAGGGAATGGCCCAGGGCACAGGGAATGGCCAGAACACAGGGAATGGCCCAGAGCACAGGGAATGGCCCAGAATGCAGGGAATGGCCCAGAGCACAGGGAATGGCCCAGAGCACAGGGAATGGCCCAGAGCACAGGGAATGGCCCAAAGAACAGGGAATGGCCCAGAGCACAGGGAAAGGCCCAGAGCACAGGGAATGGCCCAAAATGCAGAGAATGGCCCAGAGCACAGGGAATGGCCCAGAGCACAGGGAATGGCCCAGAGCACAGGGAATGGCCCAAAATGCAGAGAATGGCCCAGAGCACAGGGAATGGCCCAGAACACAGGGAAAGGCCCAGAGCACAGGGAATGGCCCAAAGCAGAGGGAATGGCCCAGAACACAGGGAATGGCCCAGAACACAGGGAATGGCCCAGAGCACAGGGAATGGCCCAAAGCACAGGGAATGGCCAGAACACAGGGAATGGCCCAAAGCACAGGGAATGGCCAGAACACAGGGAATGGCCCAGAGCACAGGGAATGCCCAGAACACAGGGAATGGCCCAGAGCAAAGGGAATGGCCCAGAGCACAGGGAATGGCCCAAAATGCAGAGAATGGCCAGAACACAGGGAATGGCCCAGAACACAGGGAATGGCCCAGAGCACAGGGAATGGCCCAAAGCACAGGGAATGGCCCAGAACACAGGGAATGGCCCAAAGCACAGGGAATGGCCCAGAACACAGGGAATGGCCCAAAGCAGAGGGAATGGCCCAGAACACAGGGAATGGCCCAAAGCACAGGGAATGGCCCAGAGCACAGGGAATGGCCCAAAGCAGAGGGAATGGCCCAGAACACAGGGAATGGCCCAGGGCACAGGGAATGGCCCAGAGCACAGGGAATGCCCAGAGCACAGGGAATGGCCCAGAACACAGGGAATGGCCCAAAGCACAGGGAATGGCCCAGAGCACAGGGAATGGCCCAGAATACAGGGAAAGGCCCAGAACACAGGGAATGGCCCAAAGCAGAGGGAATGGCCCAGAACACAGGGAAAGGCCCAGAACACAGGGAATGGCCCAGAATACAGGGAATGGCCCAAAGCAGAGGGAATGGCCCAGAACACAGGGAATGGCCCAGAACACAGGGAATGGCCCAGAATACAGGGAATGGCCCAGAGCACAGGGAATGGCCCAGAACACAGGGAATGGCCCAAAGCACAGGGAATGGCCCAGAACACAGGGAATGGCCCAAAACACAAGAAAACCCCCAAAGCACAGGGAATGGCCCAAAGGTGGGGCCAGCTCCTCTGGCCAGGCTCCTTCCCAGGAAGGCATGGATTTGGGGAAAGGGGTTTGGATGGATTTGGGGAAAGGTTCATCCCAGAGGGTGCTGGCTCTGCCCAGGGAATGGGCACGGCCCTGAGGCTACCAGAGCTCCAGGAGAGCTTGGACAGCACTGCCAGGGATGCCCAGGTGGGATTTGGGGTGTCTCTGCAAGGACAGGGGCTGGACTGATGATCCCTGTGTGTCCCTTCCAGCCCAGGATATTCTGGGATTCTAAAATCCCCTTTCCTTGCCCCCATCCAGCCCCTCAGGTGACTCTGGGCACCATGCTGGGGCTGTTCAGTGCCTGCACCATTGACTGCTCACAGGGGAACACCAGAATTTTCTTAATTCCCAATTCCCAAAGTGCCTCCAGCAGCATGGCAGTGACCAAAACAAAAAGCAAAGGCTCTTGGTGTGGATTTCTCTCCATTTTCTTAGTGTGGCTCCAAATACTAAAACCCAAGAGCAGCTGATGGTGTCCCCTCCCCTGCCCTGAGGGATTTACAGGGAAAAAGATTTCCAAGATCACCAATCCAGGCTCTGAGTGAGCACCACCATCCCCACTGGACTTCACTGCACAGCATCCCACAAATCCTGGCTTTAACCCTTCCTGTCATGGAGACTCCACACAAACCCTCACAAGGAACATCCCCAAATCCCAGGAAGTCCCTGGAGTCTGGACAGGCTTCGGGATGGGCTTTGAGCCTTTGCAAACCCCCACAGCTCCCCTGGAACCTGTCTGTGCCTCCAGGGAACCCAGCCCAGGAACAGGGCCCTGGAACCTCCCTGCTGCTCTGCTTCACGGTGCAATTGCCAACAGACAAAAGGAAACATGTTTGCTGCATGAGAAATGTGTTCCTAGCTCGGGAGAGGGAAGAAATCTTCATTTTCTTTAAAGAATGGCTGGAAAATTGGATATTTCTGAAAAACAAACCTTGTGAATATCAAGCAGCCGAGTCCCCGAGGAGCAGCAGCTTCCCAAGGAAGCCTCAGAGAATCCTTCCAAGCACACAGCATGAATAATTCCTGAAATCATTATCAGGGGAGCAGACTGGGGCTCCACAACCTCCAGGGAG